>NC_133576.1:90028992-90345795 GCF_964106895.1 Numenius arquata | reverse complement strand
TAATGAGAGACCATTTGGACAGATCTCCCCCTCTGCTCCCTTGTCTCCCAAGTGATTGCAGAGACCCAACCTGTATAGTGTTTCAGAAAAAGGAAAGAAATGAGAAAAAGGAATTATTTCAATGTTAACAAAACCAAGTCCTTGTTCACTCAAAAACCACTAGACATAAGGACCACAAGTAATATCTAGAGATTGATTTCTCACCTCTTTCTCACACTTCTTTTCAGTTATACTCAGATTACCTAGTGGTTGCATGAAGTGTATATCCCACCTTCAGAAAGCAAAGCTGTTATCCCTGAGTTTATCATGATCTTATGGTTTCCTACATAGATAGAAGCAGATCCAGGGAGGAGAGAGAACAAAAAGCCAGATCCACAGCTGCTTCTATGTGGTATTTTTTCATTGCTATTGACCAGACTATCCCATTTTACATCATCTTTACATCACTGTTCCCTTCCCCTCCACCTCTCCATTCCCAGTTCCCTGGGACAGCAGGCTCAATATTCTCCTTGCAGAAACAGTAACTCCAGAAACTTCAACAAAATGCCAGTGTGTTCCTACAGTACAGAGAACTACCTGTACCTTAGTGAATATCCCTGTGTTTTTCAGAGAAAGATTTTGGGACAGCATGAAAGATTATACTTCTTGTGCACTGGTAACAACAGAACTTTCTCAAATGAGAACTAGGAGCAATACACTTACTTTATTGTGATGAAAAAGATTAACTATGTGACCTCTAAGGTCATTTCCAAATCTTTTTTTTCATTATTTATTAGTTCTTCTCACCTCACTCCACCTAGGAAACAGCTTGCTTTTCCCCAGGACACATTAATGAAATGTATCAGATTCCCACATCAAAAACAGGTCAGCTGCAACACATGCAATATAATCACATTCACCAAGCAGCGACTTCAGGGAAACATTCTGAGTTGCAAACAGTATCCAAAAGTACATAAACCTGGCTGCAAGTGGCAGGGTATGTCAAGCATCCCAGGCTGTAGCTGAAAGGAAGATATCTTTTTTTTTCTAGACTTGGCGAGTTTACCATTTTACTCAATGTGCTCCTTCCTTAAACCTTCAGGTTATTTTCTGCTAGAGATTATAGTGATCATTTGATGTTAACTATGAATGATAGCTTTGGCAAGGCACAAGGATTAGAATGTGTAAATATGCATAACAATTCCCTCCATACATCCTGGTCAACAATGTTCCATGCGTTATCAGACTTTACCTATGAGAGATACGCTGTATGTTTTTTGGGGTTTTTTTCCAATTTATTGCCTTCTCCCTCCAGTAAAATGTATTCTTGGCAAATATAGAGCCTGGAAAACAAAATCAATGGCTCACAGTACTGGGGTGAAAATTACATAGATGATTTACTGAGATGCTTGTCCCTTCAGTAGAGTCTTCCCAATTTCAGAAAGTCCTTTAGTTGTAGTCACATTCTTACTTACCCAAATATATGTTACCCACACCCACACAAATAAATATCAATGAGAAAAATATGGAGAAACAAAACAGAGCATTAACACACACACTATCATCTGCCCTCCAACACTTGGGAATTCCCAGTAAGAGGAAGTCCCAGTCCCACATTCCTTTTCAGCACTCAATGCTCTACATCCTGAAACCTCCAAATAAGACAAAACTTCTTCAGATAGTAGCTCTCTCAAGCTGTATCAATCTCTGTTGCAGCTATGACAAATCAGAAAATGGGGCTACTGAAAGGTACATATTGCTGGGTCTTTTATTTTAGAGAAAATAAGAAAAAAATATATAGGAAATTATTCACAAAATAAAAACAGTTGCATAAGTTGCAAACTCTTAAAGCTGCAAATTTATAGAAAACTAGAAAATCAAATTTATGTTGGTTTGAGAAATTTTAGCACTTCCCTTGTGTACAGATACATGCTAAAACTCTTAATTGTATATTCATAGATTATTCTCATTAACCTACACTCATACAAGGACAATCTGTCATTGAGTGCTCAACCAACCAGAAGGATGCCATTTCCCTACATGCTAGAAAAGTATTTTAGAGTTTAAATATCTTGTTTGTGTGTATCTGACCTCTGGATCTGGAAAGGGAAGAGCTATTGATGAACATTATTATATTATAACTTGGTTGTTTGTCATGTGGTCTGCTGCCCATTTAAAAAAAAATAAATCTGTAAATGGTGAAATGTTCTTAAAATTAAAATATGACTTTATTTTGAAGGGAGTAGTCTCCCAGTATTTTTACTACTTGCCCCTATATGCTTGTGTCAGTAAACTTCTTTTGCTTGCAAATTAGCATAAAGTACTTTCTTCCACTGCTACAGAATATTGCCTTCAACAGTATGGTGTCACACAGCTGCGCAGTATTTGCCCTTCCTTTTCCATACAGCACCAGTAAGGGTAGTGGTGCAAAATATAGAAAGCATTTTCTTCTTTCTTTCACTCATCTTAGTCTGTTCTTCTTTGTCACCTACCCAATATAATTGTGCTATTACTGAAATTCACTGCAACTTCTGACACATTCACCATATCACTAATTTAATATGGGCTCAGCTCTAAATTCATGTCTTATCCTCAAAACCCAGCAAACATGACATTATGATTCAGACTGATATCTAATACTGATTGGAGAAGAGCTTCTTACATGTTTGGAAGTGAAATCTATCTAAAATAGCATTGAATAGTGTTAAAGATGAGGATAGAATAAAGAAGTAAAGATATTCTCTTTTTTAATTATTCAGAATTTTGGGGGGGGGGAGGGAGAAGTTAACATATTCTTTAGCAATCTCAAAATTGCAACGTTCTAAACATGGCTATTCACCTTCCTAAGTCATCGGGGAAAAGAAGTGAAGGAATGTTCTGTGCTAATTAAAATAAATTCATTCTAAAATGCAAATAAACTGTCTCTGTATAGCAGCTTGAGCTCCTAAACGTGATTACCTGTGGCCGACAGCAACCCCATAAAGCTTGACTTTAAAGACTGCAATTTAAAGCAGTGAACGCTTGTGTTTCTGTTATTTCTTCATGAAAGTTTCACTAGGTGGAGCTCTAGGTCAAACATCCTTTCAGTTACCTTGAGTACTTCACAGTGCTAATTTTGGAGATTTGTTTTAATATCCTCAGTTCACCACATCTGTTGCTATAAAATGAAGTGCAGAAACTGCATTGGCTTTATTTTTTTGTCACTTTATATTCACTGTTTATGTAAAAGTGTAATTGTCATGAATGATGAGAGGATTAAATAGAAAATCACAGAAGCTGTCAACCTAACAAGACTGCTGCTGCAATTTAATGGCATATGCAGACATCAGATTTGTTATGGCTCACATTTTTCTTAGCTGTGCTATAATGCTTCTGCATTGATGGCTTATTAAGTAATAATTCAAAAACTTTATAAAAATTCAGTCCTTCAAGACAGATTCAAATTATTGATCTGCCTTAATTTTAACAGATGACCTGACAGATTATAAAAAGAATATACATGCCAAATGTCAAATGAAATTTTTTAGTTAGCATATGCGTACAAAAACATGGCATACAGTGCTTTTTCTGGAAATACCGAAAACATCAACTTGCTTTTAAATGTATAAGTCCCCAAAATAATAGTCATAAATCAAGCAATAGAAACAAGAGATACAACTTCAGTGTTTGTTTGTTTCTTTGTTTTGTTGATTTGTTTTTCTCTCCCCCCAGAGTAATGCTTGGTTTAATAACAACTCGTATTAAAGTTTAGAAAGCTAACTTAGGAATTCTACTAATTTTTTGGGGGATTTGGTTTGGTTTGTTTCATGGAGAACCCCTGGAGCTAAAAGATAAAGAAGTTATGTTATCATTCAGTGTCTTTTTTATAGTGGTTAACACAATGATGAACTTGTTCTTCATTCAGAATTCCATTAAATATTACATTATTGGGAACTTTCTATAGCAGGAATGCAAGGAAAAATTTTATTCTCAGGGATATTCAGATATCATTAAAACAAAAGTCTTCCAAACAAAGTCTCCGCTCTGTAGGAGAGAAAGGGAAGGGAGGGGGCATGGAGGGGGAAGGAGAAGTGAAGGGCAGTATTGCACTATCCATGGTGCATGAATATCAGCAAATGCTCACAACTATTAGCTCACATTTTCTCCTATAAATGTTGTCCTTTCATTAGTTGATTCTTGAAATTTGGCTTCTTAAAACAATCTCCTTCCCTAACTTTTTGGATTAGCCTATTAGGTAAATGCACTTGCTGGATCTTTTCTCTTTGCTGCTTTTGTTGTCTGTGAAAGATGAGGGAAATCAAGAGAGAACAAAAAATTACTTTGACTTATAAAATAATCATTTCACTACTATGTAAAATTGAGTCCTTGCTGAGTCCTTAGCCTAACTGTTACAGAGTGTGCTCCTACCACACTCAGCCTTAGAAAAAAGGAAAAAAAAAGTAACTTATTACTGTATTCCTGGAACATGACCTCTTTGCAAAGTAATAAAAATCACTCTACCACACAGAAATTAGTTATTTTTAATGTGTCCTCCCAACTTTGTTCTCTTGTGCAAGAACACATTGATCTCAAAGACATACCTGTCCATATGTGCGTGGCCATTGGAGGAAAAGGGTGACTGAATCAAGTCTCCATTGTTTCTATTATCTGCCTGTTCAGTTAGATGACATTTTTGGTGCACAATTGTAATAGTTGGGAGAAAAGGAAAAATAATAATAAAAAAGTCAGTTATGCCTACAGATATTTTGAAGACAGGTGTGAGTTTGCTCTGCTTACTCTAAGCTAGATGGTAGTAAGACATGCAACCTGTTAGCACAAACACAGCACTACACTTGTGTGCTTTATTGAGAGGTCAGATATATTAGATCAAGCTCAGCCATGTGTTAATGTAGTTATTTGGCTTCTAGTCTACTCGCAACAAAGGTGGAATAAGTTTACATTTTTCTACAAATAGCCTCATCTATCATTATTTTCCTGTGGAGCTTTGTAAAAAGTACTTTGTGCACAGTGATGGTCCCTCTTGGTTTTTACCATATAATCTTGGGGGGAAAAAAACTAAAACAACCCAAACCATCAGCTGACCTCTATTTTTCCTTTGTTCATGCAGGTGTTTAAATCTATACTAAAGATTAATGTGTGGAGATATTTTTAAGGAAGTAAAACTTTGCTGTGCTGGCAGAATAAGTGAAAATTCTAATAAAATAATTTACCAATGACAAAGGTGGTTAGCACTTCACTGGACCAAGTAAAACAATAAAGGACAAGTAAATTTCATTTGCTAGCTACACATGGCAGTATGCATACTATGAGATGAAACTATGTAAACAAGACACTGCTGAGTGCTGTTGGAGAAAACAGCAGGATAGTCAGCATGTATTTCTACAGTACTGTATGGCATTGAGAGACAGATGCCAGGAATAAGGTGATGAGAAACACGATCAAGGTCTGAATAAACCATGACTGATGGAATTTGTAAACACTTCATATCTTTATGCGGCTTTTTTTTTTTTTTTGAATAAAAATCAGATGGGTGAAAAGGAACACCCAAAAGCAACAGAAAAAAACAACTCCTCGCAAAAAGCAGGGGAGACAGGGTTCATTATTTTGTTCAGTTTTGTTTTAAGCAGGTCAAGAGTAGGATAATGCAATGCTTCAGTGCTCGGAGATAAACACTCCAGAGCTCAGAATGGACCATCAGGTCCTGGCAGTGCCTGGACAAATTGGCACAATGAGGAGTTATGCAGAAACTCCCAGTTCAGTATGGACAACAGTAACACAATGACTCTAAGTCGCAAAAGAATTACACAGGATGGCAAAATGCTCAAAATAGTAAACCTTACTAAAAGGCTTAAATATTGATCTATCACTTATTCTTTTTTGGATGGGAATCTCTTTTTCCATATCTACTATATTTCCCAAGACTAAGAGTATAAGAAGAAACATAAGCCAATAAGACCTAAATCTATACACAGTAAATGCAGAAAACATAGTGGGGGACAGATTTACGAGCACAGGAGTCCTAATTCTCAGGTGAATGTCTTAGTCACTAGGATATGAAGGCATGCTTGCCCTCTGCTCTTAGGAATCTTGACTTCTTCCATGCAATATCACATATTTACCAGAACCAGTGGAAAGTAGCCCTATAAAGCATGAGTGCTATGAGCTGGCAGTTCAGCCTTAAGTTAAAAGATGAGGATGTGAATGCTCTCAGGCACCAAAAACCATTGATCTCTCTTTCACTACTTTTTGTTTGAGACTTAGTTTGGAAAGAATATACAAAGTGTGCAGGCTTAAAAATGTATTGAAATTTTTGGTTTAAGCTCCATGTAATCAGAGAATTGACAGCACATGGAAACTTTTCAATTCCCTTTTATTAATCAGAAGTCCATGTTCTAAAATAAATCATATTGTTTTAGAAGTGAAATCAAGTGCTGTTTGGCATTGTAAACCAAAAAGGGCCCTGAGTAATTAAGTCACCAGAGAAAGTGAGAATAGGTGAAGGAAATGAAAACACAGCTTGAAAAAATACGTCTGTGATAGATAAAAACATCTAAAACAAGAGCAGCCTAGATTTTTTTTAACTCACCTCCTATAAATTAGCGAGTACTCAATATACAATTCTTTCACCTCTCTAATAAAATCCACAAAGCTCTGGTTGGATTCAACTTGTCTTCTCAGGCACAAAAACACACAAATTAAGTACATAGTAGCCAGCTGGGACACTACCTACAAAATTCAGTAAGTGTCTGCCATGTAAAGATACACTTCAGAGGAACGAGAATGAAAACCATGCACACACTGTAAACCACCAATAACCAGTACATTTACATATTTCCGATTAACAGATGAGGTTTTATTGTGCTGACTTTATTGGGGTGAAGATTAAATGTGTGTGATGAAATGTGGCTTTTCAACCAAATCAGAATTATTTTCCGTGTTTGACTTTTTAACCATTGTTATAGAAGTTTGCGTGGACAGTGATTTGCAGATAGGTGTCTAATAGTACTGTACTTCTCAAGCAAAATAAAACACAGGATGAAACACCAGATGTGTGTACTAAGGTGAAATGCTCCCTAATGTTCTCTTTCTAACCACCGGCCAGACAGATAGACTGAATGGTACCAGGGTTAATGAAAATCTGTATGATATATGGAGAGAGAGAGACAGTTTTCTGACTCATATTCTGAAGATTTACTTTCATATAATGACTAATAGCACATATGTATATTTAGTACAGAGGAACAAAAATATGATCAGAATTTTTTAAATGCACCATTGGTCAGTTGCCTAAGTACAAAATTAGAAGTCTAGGTTGATATGCCCCACCAAGTCTTGTGTTACTAAACATAGATCAGCATTCTGCTAGCATTTGTCTGACCCAAAGGACAGTGACAGCTATTAATTAGATACAGGGAGGAATTGCTATTTGCTTGTGACTGAGATACTGATTTTTGGATGCACTATGAAATAGAAAACTTCAAAATTAATCAGATTGAAAGAAAAATAATAGTAAAAAGTTAAGGATATACATTTTCCAATCATTTTTTAAACTGAATGACAAACTGAATGTAAGAGGGTATGAGGGCATCAGTTTTAAACCTCTAATTCTGTAGTCCTTTCTACTACATGTGAGAGGTCAGGAACTAAGTACATAATAAGGTAACAGAATTATTCACATTTTCTTATATACAGGTTTATCTTAAACTATCCTGTTTATTCAGGTACCATTTCAAATCTCTGCATTATGTTTCCAACATAGGAACTACCACGAAGAAACAACAGTCTAAGCATTGCTTATATTTTCTCTGTATTCATATTGAATATTCAAATGTGTAAGTAAATATGTATTCTTATTAAGACAAGAAAGTTTTTATAATAATGCTTATCTAGTGGATTTTATTTTTTCTTTCTCCTCCCCCTTTTATAAAGCATCTGTGTTTCACAGGAGTAACATTTGCATTAGTACTTAAGTGTCTATACTTAATCAGTATTGCATTTCTTTGGATTGTCTGACATTATATATTTGAACCAAATGAAATCAAACAACCAAAAAAACAGGCCACAAAACCCCAAAACAAAACACAAAGCAATTATGTGTTAATTTAGTTAACATTATATGATTCGCAGCAGTTCAAGATATTTGTCCTTCCTAAAAGACAGTTCAAAATCATGATGAGGTTTAGCAAACTACATAGTTAATTTCTGCTAAAATAGTGTACTGTTCTCAATCACAGAACAGTTGAGGTCCAAAGGGATCTCTGGAGGTCATCTACCCCAATCCCCCTGCTCAAAGCAAGGTCACCTAGAGCAGGTTTCTCTGGGCCAGTTGGGTTTTGAATATTTCTAAGAATGGAAACTCCATTACCTCTCTGTGCAACCTATTCCAGTTTTCAATTACCCTCACAATAAAGAAATTTTTTCTTCTGTTTAGTGGAATTCCCTTTCTTTGTATTTGAGCCTATTGCCTCTCATCCTGTCACTGGATACTGCTGAGAAGAGCCTGGCTTCATCTTTATTCCACCCATCCGGTATTTATACACATAAACAAGATCTTCCCTGAGCCTTTTCTTCTCCAGCTTTAACAGTCCCAATTCTCTTAGCCTCTCCTCATATAACAGAGGTTCCATTGCCTTTTTCTGGACTTGCTCCAGTATCTCCATGTCAGTCTTGTACCAGGGAGCCCAAAACTGGGTATGTCTCACCACTACGGGGTAGAGAAGTGTTACCCTCCTTCACTGGCAGGCAATGTTCTCCCTAATGCAGCCCAAGAGGCTATTTGCCTTCATTGCTGTAAGGTGGCTTTTGTTCAACTTGTTGTCCATTAGTGCATCCAGGTCCTTTTCTGCAAAAGTACTTTCTAGGCAGTCAGTCCCCAGTCTGTACTAGGTCATGGGATTATTCCTTCCCAGGTGCAAGACTTTATATTTGCTTTTGTTGAACTTCGTGAGGTGCCTGTCAACCCATTTTGCCAGTCTGTTGAGGTCCTTCTGAATAGGAACATACTCTCTTGTCAAGTCCAGGACTGGGATTCTGCTATTTTTCCTTGTCCTCACTCTTCAGAATCCTGAACTCCAGCATATCCTCATTACTGCTAAGGCTGCCCCTCACTTTCAACTCCCCAGTCAGTACTTCCTTGTAGATTAGAATTAATCAGCTCGAGCAGAGCCACTCCCTTTGCTGGTCTCTCCATCACATGCCAGGAAGTTATCACAAATACATTCCAGAAAATTCCTGGATTCCTTGTGATTTTCTGTGTTGCCCTTCCAGCAGCTAACAGGTTGACTAAAGTCCCAGTTTTCTGGAAAATGACCTCCTGTACTTCTTCCAGATCAAGCAGTCCGTAGCATGAACCCATTGCAACATCATCCACATTGGTCTGCCTGTTCATCCTGACCCATAAAGTCTCAGCTAGCTCATCACTTGTCTCCAGGCAAAGCTTCATGAATTTCCACTGCTGTCCTACATAAATCACTGCTGCCTTACCAGCCTGTTTCCATCCATCACAACACTGCAGTCACGTGAGCTTTCCCACCACATCTCTGTGATCCCAATGAGATCATATGACTGCAACTGCATACAGGCGACTTTGATTTTCTCTGTTTATTTCCCATTGTGTGCATTAGTATATGGTCATTTCATAGGGACATCCAGCCACACTTATTTCCCAGAAAAGGTGATAGAACTTTCCCTGAAGTTTTGTCCTATAGGAACTTCCCTATTTGTGTGCATTGAGGTGGGCCCATTTCAGCTTTCTTTTGCTGTTTTCAGAGGCTCTCTCATCCTTGCAACTTGCAAGAACAAAACAAAACAAAACAAAACAAAAAAAAAAAAAAGGAAAGGATGGATTCCAGATGCAGATAAGAACAAATTAAGACAACTAAATATAGGTGTCTCCCTTCAATGATCTATGTGTTAAAGCTCCCATAATCATTAGTGGAAATCTAGGGTTTGATCTGCTCTCTAGATATTAGCTCCTGTCAATTTTCTGTCATATCTAAGCCTACCTGTACCTCTCAAATACCTGAGCATAGGATACACCGTACAAGGATACAGTAAGATAAGCAGGCACTGAACGGCCTGAGGGCAGCTGAAAAATGCTCATTTGAGTATAGTTAAGGCAACAAGGAGAACAATTCAGTTCACACTTAGGCAAATATCAGGAAGTTGATTCTGTTGCCTAGGCTGTGTATCTCTGAAAACTGGTTTCTTAGCTATTATCATTTTTATTGTTTTAAATTATTACAATTTGAATGAAAGGCAATCTAATTATCTTTTTTTGTTGTTATCTCAATCTTTGCGTGTGTTCTAGAATCCCAGTTCAATTGAGTTAAAGACATCAGTTGACTAAACTAGAGTGGCCAAAATGTTATCACAAAACAAAGCACAACTTGCAGGGAAAATTTAGGGGTTTTTTTATTTATTTTTTTTTTAGATGCAGTGCATGGCATAAATTTGTTTTCCACTTATCAATCAAAATAGAAGTTTATTGTTGATAAGTTTCTTCTAGAACATAAGCATGCAACATATAATGACTTACAAACCAGACGCAGGTGATCAGTCTTCTTGGAAATATACAGTATTTTGTTAAAGGTTAGCTTTGAATACATTTAGTGCTTGTGACTTTTTCACCACAAAATTTGTTCTTGTAGGATGGTAAGTAGTCATATGAAATTCTGAGTTACCTAACTTTCAGTAATTTCAGCCAAGAATGGTACCTCTTGGCATTTACTCTTTCAATATCAAGTAAAGCAACTAAGTTCAGAGTTAATGTTGGTCATTTTAATTATCACAGTAATAACTTCTTTTAAATCACCAAAGCACACAGACATAAGACACAGTCTTCTATGCTGTACCAAATATGTTAGAAACAAATTTTTAAGAGGTGCTTGCTCTCCTTTCTATTGCTAAATTAACTTAAGAAGTCTTACAGTTAGGAGGTTTTCATAACTTCATTCTTCATATTGGTTTAGGATATCATTACAGAAAAGTTTCATTAGTCTCAGAAATTAGAATTGCTCATAAATCTTACTTGTTCACATTGCTGAAAAATGCAATGTAGTAAAATTCACAAGTTTGTAAACAACTACTTTATATCTGTCTCTTTCTGAGTAGACCTTATTTACACTGTTTTAGCATTTTCTGCTATTTCATCTCCTCTTAATGTTATAATGACTTTTTTTTCCTTAGTTTTACTTTTTGCTGCAATACTTAAATTACATGTTATAATGAATTCTTTTTTTTTTTTTTTTTTTTTTTTTCCAAATTAAGCAGATGATTTGTGAAGTAGAGCATTCTTGACAAATTGCTGCCGTGTTTTACATGGTTGGCTCTGAGCATTTTATATATTTAGACTTTCAATTCAAAACTTTCACCTAATATAGGATTGGATTTACAAGTCAAGGTGAGTAAAGAAGGACAAAAGAGATTAGCAAATGAGAAGTACTGACAGGCTATACAAAAGTTAAAGGTTTTGGAAAGAAGATACTTCAAAATATTTTATCCTAAAGTACTTATTATGCAGATGACTTACATTTCGGAGGAATCTATTTTAAAAGAGAAACAAAGAAACTGAAAGTCAGCAACATCCTGTTTACAAAATTTCTAAGTTTTTAAAGTTTGTAGGGCTCTCAAAATTCACGCCTCACATTCTCCTAAGAGCTTCCTCTTTGAAAAAATATTCCCACTGAACGAATACGAAAGAATCAGTCTATGAGTCGCTAGTCATCTAATCAGTTATTGATTATGGAAGTTATTTTTGCTTCATGCTTTTATTTCTAATGAGTTATCATGAATTTAATTAATTTTCATTCTAATATATTGTCCTGGTTTGAGGTAGAAAAGAACCATCTTTCTGTTCAGTAATTTTATTTCTAGCTAAGCCTCTTCTCACTCTCTGAAATTAGTAGCACATTGTGCAGACAATTATTCATTCTCAGACTGCTAAGACCTGTGTTTATAATCAACGCCAAGGAACGGTATGCAGAGAGTCTCTTGCATACACTTATTGCTATAACAACCAAGGTCAACTAATTTCATTATTTGCCCCTTTGGATGGTTGGAAACGGAAAAGCATAGAGGGGTCTTGAACACCTCCAGGGATGGGACTGGGTTAGCTTTGTTAGCTTTGCATGAACTTGTCTTAGGGAAGAAGCAAACTAGTTTGGGCAATTTCTCAGATTATCACAGCCTGGCCTACTATTGTAGCTGGACAGTAGTCCAAATCTTAGCTTATTTACAAAAAGCTTAGGTAACTTTACCCTGTTACTGCACTGTACAGCACAGACATCCCTGAAGGAATCAACTTAAAATGTTAGGAGACCATAGGTAGAAATCTAGTCTACTAACTAAACCCTAACTTTATGGACAATGTTGTAGTGGTTTTGTTTCCTTTCCTTCATAGTTAGGGTAGCAAATAAAGCATAACATGTTTTCCTCAAGTCTTCCCTATGTCATGCCTTCTTCATACTCTTCTCTTGCCTGCTGCAGTCTGAACTACTTGTATTTCTTATAGAGATTTCTCCAGCGATGTTTGCTACAGACAGGCAAACAGATATATGGACTAATCACTGAAGTCTTGTATTCTAAACATTTCTGCACAAACTACTTGCTCTCAGCTATGTACAAACATGACGCTATAGACGATAACTACAGCTAGATAAATAGTCATATTAACAAGCACTGGAAGTGACTATGATAAAGGAAGTATAAATTTCTGTCAACAAGGACTTGAATTTTCTGCCTTTAAGAGTAAATGTCACAACTTCTCCTCCAGTCCTACGTTTTCAAACTGTGAGTTATGATACCCAAGAGGGTCACAGGAGGATTCAAAGAAGATTACAAAGTGTTTATACTATCTGGGTAGCATTAATTACCCAGCTATTTCCAGCAATTAAAGGCAGTTAGCTGTTCCCAGGTTAATGGTACACGTGTAGACAATAATTAGAGCAGCTTCTTGGAGCACTTAAGCAGCAGCCCTGTGTTTTGAAAGGAAAAGGAAGAAGAGGTTTCGTCTTGAGGATTTGTCCTCAAAAATAGAGGAAACGTAAAGGGACTTGTGTTAGCAAAAACATTTAGGGAAAGCTGATCCACTGCTGTAAAAAAAGTAATAATAGTGAAGTTATCTTTTCAAAAAATATATATTTCAATGTGAAATCCTGGTCTAGCTTAGGTCACACAATTAATTTAAAAGAGTTTGCAACAGCAGTTTTCTCGATGCGAGCACATACATGATCAGGTCACAAAAGTCTTCTCTTTTGTTTCTCATTTTAGAAAATACTTTATGTTAAGTTTATCCCAAAGTTTATTACAACTTCTGTAACACAAAATGCAAACAACAAGTCTTACCACAAAACCAAGTCTGCTGCAGCTGTCTATAAAGTATCATTAACTCATCAACATGAGAGAAATATTTAGATATAATTTTATTTTCTATTTCATTTTGGTAATGCAATGTCTTGTGCCGTTTAAATTGGAGTTTACTTTTTACAGGACTTTCTATTATATAAAAATCTGATATCTAATCTCCTACTGGAGATCATGTTGGATCTTAAAGTGATACTAAGTTTCAGTATCTAGTCATTTTCCTTCCAATGTCAATTACTGTAACAGTCAATAAATGCCCAGTACAGTGGCTTATGCTGAGATGTAGCAAAGGGTTTAAGTGGTGTTTGTGTTATTCTTCTACTCTGAAAGGTATTATTCTCAAAACCCATTACATATTTAGGCATCTGAAAACTGGTGTGCTGGAGGGGCTCTCTAGAATTCTGGTTCTCAGCATGCACAGAATCACAGTATTTAATTCCACATATTCAGGTCTAAATAAATGCTCTTTCACTCTTTTCACGCAGTAATTAGAAGAATATTTAATACCTGCTAGTAACAGGCAATAGCAATTTCACTTAAAATGGTGCTAATGCTGCACAGATTTTACACAATAAGATGCCCATATGTGGTATTTAGGTTGAGTTCTCTCTTCAAGTGCATCAACAACATGCATGTCCTGACTACTTGACTGGAAGCATTCTCTATTCTCTCTTGGCTACTTTGAACTGTTGAACTGAAGGTTTATAGATCTATTAATGTTAACAACGTTTCCTAGCCCAAATTCTGCTCCCTGCCCTCTGTTTCTTTCAGTTTCTGAATGAGTATCCCAACTCCAGTGTGATAAAACAAATCATTATGTAAAAGATACACAGTACACCATTTCTGGTGAAACAAACAAACAAAACCAAAACAAAACAAAAACTTTTTAAGATAAAAGAGAGTATCTGTCATTTGTGAAAGGAGTGATATGGTTAATTTAAATCCAGGAGAGATTTGGGACGGTAATCTTGGTCTCTAACAGTGATCTGTCCCATGTTGGAAATTATTAATCCCTAAGAAATTATAGATATCATCTGCTATCTACCAGTTATGTGAAGGACTCTTTTTTTTCCTCAACAAGCCTACCATTTAAAAGGTGATAAAGTGAAGGAAGACCTGTTTATAGTTAATGCCAAGGAACAGTATGCAGAGAGGCTCTTGTTTATACTTATTGCTATAACAACCAAGGTCATTATTTGTCCTACTGGAGGATTGGAAACGGAAAAGCGTAGAGGGGTCCCACCTGCGGGGAGAAGCGGACAGGACAGGTGGCCCAAAACCGATCAACAGGGTATTCCATCCAATCTGCTTCATGCTCAGTCTAAAAGCTGATGGATCAAAAGGGTCAGGTCCTCTTTTCTTCAGTGGTCAGTGTCCAAGGAGGACTCTGTCTGTTCATGTGCCTTTGATCCTGAGCAGAGCATTCCTGACTCCTGATCCAGAATCCAGTTCCTGTCTGTTGATGAGTCCAGTCTGAGACTTTCCCAGTGCCTGCCAGTGACCTGATCATCATCCTGAGACATTAATACGGTTTTGTATATATTGTATCTATTTCATTACTTCCTTTTTATTATTTTATTAATATTTCAATAAAGTAGTCTGAGTCCTTCTAAACTCATAAGTCTCTTTATCTCTCTCCCTCCTCTCCTTAAAGAGAGAGGTGAGGGAGAGCTTCCGTTGTTTGTCTCATTTGCCAGTCTGACCCAAACCATGACCACAGATATGGAGCTGCAAGTGATGTCAGCTTTATTAAAAACCCAAAATGTTGACCTATTATATTGAACTACCAAAGCCTGCAGTTTCTGAGTCTTGGAATGCAATTTTCCCTAAAAATATAAAGAGTCATTTAATAGCAGATAGTGAAAAATAAATCCTAGGTAGAATACTGATTCAAAAGGGTTGAAAGAATTTATACGGTCAGATTTTACTCAGGTAAAGGCTTGAGATAGAGGCTTGAACAACACAGAAAGCAAAATGTGTACTAATTACAGCAAAAGCAAAAAGAATCTTCCAGAGTAGTTTGGAGGGAATTTAATCAAAAGAATGAACAGCAGGTAGGAAAAAAATTCTAGAAGAAAATACTGTTTAAGTTGAGGAAGCTGCTTGTACTTTATTCATTTATTTTTACTGCAGTGCTCAAATCTACCCAGACAAAGGCCGTTCCAGTGTTTCATCATTCCTAATGCCAGCAAGACTAATATTGCCTCTATCCATTCCCAATGTAATGCTCAAACCATATCTGTCAATTTTATTCAAGAAAAACTATTTCAGTAACATGATACTTGCGCCACACCTCTTCCTCAGGGAGAAGGAGTCTCTACAGATTTCATAACATGTTAGCATTAGTCTGTTGGACAGGTTCTCTTTCTCTCTTTATAAGCAGCAGTAAGATTTCGGTTTGCCCTGGGGCTACTAAATGAAATGAAAATAAACTTACATCAGATGTTTAAAATCAGTAAGTAGAAGTAGTGTAAAGTCAGAAAATATTAATGCAAATTGCTATGTGAGGCATCATTCATGAAAAAAAAAAAAAGTCTCCAGATCCAGATTTCCAATGATATTCCAAACACATTTCCATTGTGGGTGGCTTTATGTCCTGTAAAGTACCTTGTCTTTAGAATAACAACAACAACAACAACAACAACAATACTACTACTACTACTACTAATAATAATAATATCTCACACACTGTTTGCTAATACACAAACCCAGACTCAAATACAGTTTTCCAGCTCTTACAGCACTCTAACTTAAATAAGTGGACCAGCATGCCATAGTTTTGAGTTAAATGTATTACAATCAGATGCATACTTTGTATCAAGGATATCCCATTATTCATGAGATTAAAAATATATCTTGAGAATGACTTTCTGAATATAAAATATAGAATCAGTAAAGCTCTAAAAACAGGAATAAGTGGTTTTAAGCAACCTTCTCACCATTGTTGAGGCCAACCATCAGCAGAGACACTCTTCAAGTAATATTTTTGACATACTTTGTTTTAAAGCAGTCATTTGTTTTATAGTTTTGATCCGCTATATTTATCTATTTCTACCATGATAATCGTGGATGAAGCAATTTCGTGCCAACGTTATTTTTTTACTTGGGCATACCTTCTGTTCATGGCACAGGAAAGAAGAGGTAAAGCATAATATCTATGCTGGGCCTTTGATCTTTGAGGTTTTACAATCAAAGGGAACATCCCACGGATTTACCTACAGTCAGGGCCATTAGATCAAAATGACGTAATTTATCATGTTATTCATAAACATACTCAATTAAATGTCGTTATTATGTTACAAAAGGAAATTTAAAAGTAGGCTCTTCAGTGATCGAATCCTCTAAAAGTGAAATTTTCAAAATAACTAAATAATTTTGGAACACCATTTCTATTGACAAATAATAAAAAAATTGCATAGGAGGAGCCAGAGTGATTAAGTTATGACCACCAGTTCCTCTGTTCATTCTATGAACAGGATATTTCTGTCCTAACACAATGGAACATTTTGTGATTATTAGGAAAACTGCAACGGAAACTGACCAGTACTTTATATCCTTCCTACTTTTATATTTCACTTTTGTACAGCACGTTTAATTTTATTGCAGTGCAAGTTCACCTATAAACTGTTTGTGTTACAAACCAGGTAATGAGTTTACACTACTCTGAGGTAATGTTTACACTATAAAGCTGTATATGCATATACTGGATGAGGAAATCTTGATTTACCTACAATGATTTAAAAACTTAGGACAATTGCCTTTTAGTCACCCACTGACAGTGTCTAAAAAACATTTTGGAGAAGGTAGATCCTTAGAGAAATTAAATCTAATAAAGACAGCTGTCATCTCCCAAATAGCTAACTGGTACCTATGTCAGTCAAAATTGTGGAATAGTCTAATTAAACATGATTTAAAGAAGCTTTTTTCCCCCTTTTCTTGATCAGCAAATGATTCTAACACAAATATCAGCATCAGGATCTCTTTGCACTTTCTACTAATCAGGGACAAAATCAAAATATTAATCAGAGTGGATCAATAACCTAAATTACTCAATAAACCAATTTGTCTCAAGGAAAATAAAATAGATACAATCAGTTCTTTTTTATACTTACCCTAAACTTTGTCAACTCAGAAGATTTCAGCTGTGTCATAATATGTAGATATAGATAGATAGATAGATAGATAGATAGATAGATAGATAGATAGGTAGAGGTTCTCTGAAGTCCTAGAAGGCTCTGCTATTGCAATTATACTAAAAATAGTGAAAATTAAATATTATGCTTCATCTGAAAAAAGAATATTCATTGTGTAAAAACAATTGCTGAAAATCAAAGCTTTAAAATTTATTCTGCTATTAGAAAATAGAATAAAGAAATGTTCAGAAAGACAAAGCACATTTTTATATGTAGTAATATTTTAATTTGATTATCTTGTACTTTTTTCCCCAGCATAGATCATAATTACTTATAATTGCAAGACTACAGAGACTTAATTATTATATAATTTGTAACTCTTTTTTCAACTGGGATATAAAAACACTTCAAGGGGAAAATAAAAAGCCAAAAATGTTCTTTGGAATGTTGCATGCTGTCAGGATTCTGTTCCCAATGTAGAGAAATATAAAATAATTATGTAAACTCTAAGTGTGGCAGTTTAGACCAAGACTTACCAATACTTACCTTTTACAAACCTACTGTCTTTTTTTTTTTTTCACAGTGTCTTGCATCAAAATCTCTTTCATTCACATAGTATTTTATTTAACTTCCTCAACTGTGTCATAAGGTTGCATAAGACAATTTTGTTTAATAAGGCACAAGCTTACATAAAGAGGGTAAGGTGGTTTCGAACTATGCTATGTATGCCACACTAAGTTTCAATGTGGATAATACCACCTAAGTGTGAGCCAAAGACCTCATATAAATCCAGGCTTATCTACTATTCATGTACTTTACATTTAAATTGGAATTGTTCCAGAATACTATCACAATGGGAAAACTCAGTCACAGTTTGTGGTGGGCTGACCTTGGCTGGCTGCCAAGTGCCCACCAAGCCTCTCTGTCACTCTCTCTCCTCAGGAGGACAGGCGGAGAGAATATACAATGAAAGAGTCATGGGTTGAGATAAGGATAGGGAAATCACTCAGCAATTACTGTCACAGGCAAAACAGATTCAGCTTGGGGAAACTAATTTAATTTATTGTCAATCAAATCAAAGTAGGATAATGAGAAATAAAACTAAATCTTAAAACACCTTTCCCCCACCCCTCTCTTCTTCCTGGGCTCAACTCCATTCCCAAATTCTCTACCTCCTTTCCCTGAGTGGTTTAGGGGTCAGGGAATAGAGGTTGTGGTCAGTTTATCACGTTGTCTCTGTTGCTCCTTCCTCCTCGTGCTCCTTCCCCACTCTAGCATGGAGCCCCACCCATGGGAGACTGTCCTTCATGAACTTCTCCCATGCAGGTCCTTCCCATAGAGTGTAGTCCCTCAGGAACTCCAGTGTGGGTCCCTCGCAGGGTCACAGGTCCTGCCAGGAGCCTGCTCCAGTGTGGGCTTCCCACAGGGTCACAGCCTCCTTTAGGTACATCCACCTGGTCTGGCGTGGGGTCCTCCACGGGTGGCAGGGTAGAGATATTTTCTCCACTGTGATCCTCCATGGGCTGCTAAGGGACAATCTGCTTCACTATTGTCTTCACCACAGGGTGCAGGGGAATCTCTGCTGCAGCACCTGGAGCACCTCTTCTCCCTTCTTATTCACTGACCTTGGTGTCTGCAGGGCTATTCCTCTCACATATTCTCACTCCTCTTGTCCAACTGCTGCTGTGCAGCATTTTTTTACCCTTTCTTAACTATGAGCTGATTGGCTCCACTTTGGACAACGACACATCCGTTTTGGACCAGCTGCACTGGCTCTGTCAGACATGGGGGCAACTTCCTATTTCTTCTCAGAGAAGTCACCCCTGTAGCCCCTCTGCTACCAAAACCTTGCCATGTAAAACTAATATATTGTTTGATCTTCAGCTTACAGCTTAACTGTCTTTTTTTTTTTTTTTTTCTTTTGGAACAATCAGCACGAAAAAGCCCACTGCATCACTTTTGTACGCCAGCTGAAGTCATAAACTGAGCATGATGTAGCTTTAACCGGAGCTACAGAAGTACAAACAACCTGGAACATAACATAAAAGGTATGAGTCGTAAGTCTAATCATGCTTAAGGCCATTTTTAACTTCATTGTGTGGATAAAGTTGAGGTGGTCATTAAGGACCTTTAATGATATTAATACAGTAGCAGGCCTATGCCTGAGCTTTATTTTCCCTGTAAGTCCCACAAGTCACTGTGCTGTACTCCACCAGTTCAGCACAGAATGCACACAGAACAGCAGAAGAGTAAGCATACTAGAAACATGATGAAAAATTATTATATAAGCTATTCTATATGGAACATCAGGTCCATTATCTAGTTTTTACTGCTTGGTTTCTAGACAGTAGCTTTAACTTTGAAGTTTAGCAAAAGTGATGTCATTTTTTCCAATGTTTTGTCAGCTTGAATTACCTTTGCAGTTTGGTTTTTTTCTTCATGATGTTGCTACAAACATTCATTGTGTTAAACTATCTTGAAATACCATCATGCTAGTACTTTCCAAGATGATATTTATAATTTGACAAAAGAACATAAAGGTGATATCAAAAAGCTGTCACACCCAGACTGAAATGCACTGTTTCTCTTTAAATCTGGTAATACTTTTTTTGTGTTTCACTGCTTTATACTGTAGGGTATAGAATTGTACTTCCTTTGACTGCCACATGATTTATGATCCAGATTTTTCAAGATTATAAAAAGAACCTGTTTCACAGGTGATTTTAGTTTTAACAAAAACTGAGTGGGAACAAGGTTTGGGTCAACCATTGCACAGACTATCGAAGAATCTATAAAAACTGGCGCAGACAGATCTATACATGACAGTCTGCAAGGAAGTTGTAAACTTACTTTGAAGACCTGACAGAAAGATTTTCTTCTTTTTTTTTTTTTTTCCCATAACTCAGTTGGGTTTTTTCATACCATATACAGCTACAGATACCTGTATAAAAAGGTATAGAAAAAGGTCCTTTAAGACGCTAACCCAGAAGTCTGAAATATACTTGATGCCAATACTAAAATGTTATATCAACCTTCAAAGTATGAAGGTATGAAACATTATGTCAAACCAATGCAAAACATTTGTGGAATTTATATGTAAACTGAAAATGGAAAGCTTGCTTTATCACACGAAGAAAATCCGTTAATATGAAGAAAGTATTTCTACTGCTATTGTAATCAGTAGTAGCAGTGACACTGAAAGGCTTTTTAAAGCAGAATCTGTTTTTTTTTTCTTTCTAGTTTTTTTTTTTTTTTTTTAATCAAAGTATTCCATGGAAGGAAGGAAGGAAGAGAAGGAGGTCAGCAATTTAAATATTAACTCATACTAAAAATGGAGAATTTATGCTGCAAGGAAGCTTTATTGAAAGCTGTGAGCATGTGAAAATGCTGCATCTTAAAGAAAGATGTGGTATAATCACATTTAAAAATTGTTGTCTGGCTATGTCTGATTTCTGAAAGGATTATATTCCCAAGTTTTCTGTAGTATGCTGAAGCCTCTGTTCCTTGGCTTACATAGCAATAGGACTTGAATATAAGGATTTTGTTCAGTTTTGACCTCACACTCACACACCTAGAACATTCTTTGGAGAACTACTACAGCAAAAATATGGAAACATGTTCTCAATTTTGCTCACAAAATGTGAAGCCCATTCATAAAGGAGTCTGGAGTAACTGTGCAGCCAGCTCTGAATTTGCAATTATCTCAGTTATCCATTAAAAATATATTTTGGTAGTATTGTTCTGGCTATATTTAATTACTGTGATTTAATAAAAAGCTGTCTACAATATCCACCAAAAAGATCTTTATCTTTTTTTTAAGAACAATGGCATAATACAACACATGAAAAAGACAATGTAAAATGGTAGAACAATTAAATATTGCTTGTTCAGTGACATGCTGGGGTTTGGCATTATAAAAGTCTGAACGATGTGACAGCAATAGATTTGTTAATGGGAGAATGGCATTTTCCATTTCTGTGGAGCTCCTTATCATCCATCTTCTACAAAATAAGGATGCCAGCTGTTCCATGACATTTTGGTGTTACTTAGCTGAGATGTCACTTGAAACACATTTAAGAGAAAAAGGTCTAAAAACTGTTGTAAGAGCAATAAAAAAAAAAAAAAGTAAAAATTACTTAATTCTATACCTTAATGAAATTAAACTGTGTGCTTAATCCAAAAAGACTTCACAATTAGAAAAGAGTGAAAAAATCAAATTGTAAAATGTATACTGTGCAAAGAAAGAAAGAAGCATCCTTGTTATCTCCTTCAGCTCAGCAGCTTTCTTCTCACAGAATTAACTGTGGTACAAACACCACAGTTTTCTTACTAGACCCAACTGTGCTGTTATAAGGAAGCATAACTTCCTCAGATAATGTAAGCTGTATTTACCAGCTTCCTAGGTAGTTCAGGAACACTGTACCCACCTATGGGAGTGATGCTTGGATGAAACCTTACTGTCATGGAAATGGGTCATGAAAATCTGTTTGACTCCAGTAGGACAAGGATTTGCACATCTCTGGGACTCCATTTTATGCAGCCTGGCTCCTGAGTCTACTGTCCTGAGTTTTGGGTTGGGTTCTTTTGGTGGGGGACGAAAAGGTTGCTTAGAACAAATGTCTTAGGCTTCTAGATCTTTGCAAGGGTATGAATAGGGATCAGATGCTTACATAAGGAAGAGGAGTCTGAATATAAATGTGCATCTGAACTGGCTCTCTTGTTCCTGCCTGCAGTGTCCCAGTGCATGCACAGGTCATCTGGCTGTGTTAAAGCTATGGTCCATTATGGTTCTGTTTTCAAAATTGGCTTTCACAGTCAGTTTGATCTCCTTTATTTGCACAGTGTATATAAAGTATGTGACATTCTCCTTTTACTTTGCATGTGGAAAAATCTGAGTACAGGTCTGTGTACTTTCTGGTTTGAAAGTTGTAGGGGCAGTTCATTCAGATACCTCAGCGCTTGCCATGAAGCCAGGCCGTTAGTATATGAGCAAGGAGGAGCTTCAAGCATATTTTCATTGAAAATTCAATTTGATGATTTTTTGGATTTATTCTTTTAAGTGCTAATTCAGCTACTTAGTTCCCTTCTCTACAATTAAGAGTGAGATGACCTAACTCAGGGCCATGTTTTGCATAAGACAGAAAAAAGCTTGAACTAAAGGTGAAGTCCTTTAATGAGATCTCGCTAAGGATTCAGCACATAGGAATCTGTTGCTTAGAAAGTACAAAGAAGTACAAAGTGCCAAAATTCTGTAATAGTATGTGATACTTCATTTACACAAATATTTTAACTTTTGCCTAATTTTAAGCCATAATATTTTTGAGGTTTTTGTAGGAACAAAACATATTATATTAATGTTGCAACTTTGAAAAATAACAGCTTTATGTAACAAATAGTATAATACAATGTGTTCCATAAACTCACAACTTTCTCAATGCATTTAGACATGCAAATAACCTCTTAAAGAAGTAAGAAGAAACACATAAGTAAAATATAATTTTTTAAATAAATATTTTTTCTAGTTCTCCTTACTTATTGAGTTAATGTCATGAGTGTTATATTAAAACCAGAACATCTTTTTAATTTTATGACAGTAAAACAGATGGAACTATTTTGACCCATCTGCTTCTTTTGAGTATCTATCTACAGCAGCAAAGGAAGAGGAGACTGTAGTTTTGACGTCAGGAGAAGAAGCCACTTGTATATCTAAAATAGTGACAGCAGTCAGCTATACTGTAGCTGCTTCTTATACAACTCATTTTCTTCTTGCTCCACAATCTCATAAAGTGAAGATTTGTTCAGAATCAGGATGATCCTCTGCAGCAGTATTATCCAATGATAAATAATTCTGTGTCCTTATCAGCTCCTTCCAGAACTTGAATAAGGTGTTGAAAGCCTAATAAATGGCCACCAAGAGGCTTTGGTACATATAAAAATAAGCTGTTACTCAGTCATTTTTATAATTCCAAACTGTTCAAGTGAAAGTAAAAAAGATAACGAGGGGTCTTTTTTGCTTGCTTGTTTGTTTTGGTGGTGTTTTTTTTAATGCTCAAAGTCAGCACATCTTGTTCTTTTGTTTCTGAATATCACTCCTCGTCCTTGCTAGCATGCCGCAGCTTCACACAGCTTTTTTGGGTATTACTGGTCTTAGTTCGTAGAAGGGCTGATGTTCAGGTGTCTTACTTTTTATCTGTTTAATTATCCATTACAGTTTACAGATACAAATGGAGCTACATGGGCTAAGTGCACCTCCAGAAGAAAATTCATCAGAGGGAGCCAGACATGCAGAAGAAAACATTCTTACTCAGCTCCCTGCATGATAAGAGGCAGCAGACAACAGAGTAAAGCTGTGTCAGCAATAGTCAGATATTGTGGAGAGATACCAATACCATAATTTGAGCTGGCTGAAACTCTGCTTCATCCTTTACCAGTTTACATTCAAATGTCAGAGCAGAGACAAACATACAACGTGTTTCACCATATGGCAGCAAACTTTCCAGTGTACTTCTGCATTATTTTAGAAATCCTTCATCTGCTTCCTTTGAATTTTATTGTTGTTGATTTGGTTTTCCATTTTACTGCTTCTGGTTTCTTTCTCTCTTGTTTTTCTTCTGTAGCATGTTTTATTTTCCTTCCACATCTTTTGGAGAAGTCTATCTTGTTAAACAATAGAGTGAGGCTGAGCAGTGCAGACCTAATTGCCCATGCCGCCTAAGTGGCTCCATTTTGAACTGTCCAAAAATCCCTCTCTGAGAGAAATCTGATATAAAGCGGACTAGCCCTAAGCAGTGTGCACATGAACCAGTTAGTGGCATTTGATCTCAAGCAAGGAGTCAGTGCTTGGCTCTCCTATTTAAGAATAAAAGCATAATGTTTCAGACCAAAGTTACTGAGTTGAATTCTTTGGTTTCAGGAAATCTTCATTTAAAATCCTTTCAAAATATTTATTTCTCCCTTTTAAAAATTCCTTTA
This sequence comes from Numenius arquata, assembly GCF_964106895.1. Lineage (NCBI taxonomy): Eukaryota > Metazoa > Chordata > Aves > Charadriiformes > Scolopacidae > Numenius > Numenius arquata. The sequence continues at coordinate 90,321,349 of NC_133576.1, read as the reverse complement.
TGTTTTGCCTATTTTACATCACTGCCATCACAGTTCTGTCTTTCTCATTAAATACATCAAGTCTATCAGCTTTTCTTTTATCTTTTTTTTCTAACTTTATTTCTCTAGCTTTCTACCAGGTTCTTCTAATCATCTATTTCCCCCTGCTTATCTCCTAATCTGCAATCTCTCCTACACTATTATGTATTCTTTCCTCACAAACTATTCCCCCTTATTTGTTGATTTGATCCTGTGTATTGACAATAAAGAAAAAAAATCTTGGTTATTTCACTGATGAAATATAAAATACTGATTTGTCCTTGCACTGCAGTTCCACTGGTGCATTAAAAGATGGTGATGAATAATGTCTTTTCTGGCCTGTCTCCAATTCAGAAAGATCACTGGGTAAGAACAGAAATGGCTGAATAGAGGAAAGATGGAAGAGACAAGCCCAAATGAAACGTTTAACGAACTGACTCTAATATTCTTCCTGACAGTCCCAGAAGTGGGAATTGAGTATAAATGCGTACAAGAGTTAATGTAATTAATGCTCTAGTCACTGACGCTTGTAAGAGTTCATTATGTGGCAACAAGAGAATTTATTTATTTATAAGAGAGACAAGATTGGAAAGTGTCCTTCCTGAATGGTTGGGAATTTAACCCTGACTATCTTATTATTGTTTAAAGGCCTGTCGAGTGTTTGACTTTACTTAGAAACTGCTCTCATTTCCTGATTCAAGTTCACTGTGAAAAATAAGCATTTAGCAAAAAGAAATTTTACTGATTTCATTGCAGTTTAATGATGACACCAATTATATCAATTCTTGAGGATTTTTGGTAGAGTACATAGAAGCTATTATCAAAAAAAAAAAAAATCACTACCTAAGAGATATATGAAATGTATGTATATATGTGGGTTTGTGTTTGTATAAATAAATACATATATCTATATATATATATAACAGACAGTATAAGTAAATATATATTATAAGATGGAGGTTTAGTACAAATCTTAACTTTTATGGAAAACAGGCATTCAAAATTTTATTGCCCTTATTTGTTGTGGTTTTTATGCCAATAGCTATGCCTTCTAGCATTTCACTATTTACATTTAAATAGATTTCGAGTGTCACTGAAGCATGAACAAACATTTAAGTAGCTTTGAGAAGAGGGGGTTTCCCCATGGCATTATTTTGCTGATATGTTAAACAACATAGTGTATGATGGACAAATTCAAATTTCTCTGAATAGTTATATGCTGACCTCTAAGTCGTCAGTATATTCATTCCATTCCCTTCCTCTTTAGGATGGCACACCAAATAAAACACTAAGATTTTCGAAACATATAAGGTACAAGAAATATGAGTTATAAAGATTTTTGTGCCATGTTTAGTTTATTTTTAGTGTCCACAGACAATGCAGAGCAAAACGAATTTACTTTTTTAAGCCTTCAGTTAAAGCAGCAATATAGATTTTTCATGATTACTAAACACATAGCACAGAAATTGCCGTATGCATTACTAGACCATGTAATAATTTTTTACCAGTTGCGTAAGTGAATTGGTTACTCTCGGGCTATTTTGGAGAGTTAAGACACTCTTGAATACTGGGATTTTCTCTGGGAGAAGAAGATTCCTAAAAACTTCAAAGCAAAAGAACAGATACTAGACATGGCATACTTACTTATTTTCCCTTTCTCCTCCAGCAGGACAGATGTTCCTCGCTCATGAAGCAATCTGTATTGATAAAATGCACTGCAAAAGACCTGCTCATGTACACATGCACATTAAGGTTGATGTGTGTGCAAGGATGAGTGTCTGAGTAGATCCACAAGCTCTAAATCAATTTAATCAAATAGTATGTTTGTGGTGCACGCCTCTAATTATTTCTTTTGTGGTTATGCAGCTGTTCAATATCCCATCTAAGGGACATTGACATTGATCTCATAGTCTATCCTAAGACATGTTCATTCCCAAAACAGCTTGTTAGATTATTTTGCCACTAAATTAAATTCTGCAGTGTGCCACAAGCAAAGGACAACAAAACAGAATTTAAATATACAGTACAGCTCTGTTTAAAATCTGTATTCACAAATACTCTAAGTTTTCATAAAATTGTACCTTCAAGAACAGAGATCAATTCAGAAGCTGTATAAGAACAAGAAAAATAACAAAGGATTTCCTTTCTAAATCACTCCAGCTAATTTAAACTTTGAATTTCTTTCTGTGTACTTGTATGGAGAAAAAGCTGTAGCAAGAAAGTGCATACTATTAGCTGTAGTCCTGATGAAGAGGGCCAGGAAGAGAAATTAATCTCTGAATGCCTGATGTTAGCTCAGGTCTCACTCTGCTTTGAACAGCTCCAACCAGCTTTCTCTAGAAAAATATTCAGGAAAAGTCCTGATATTATTTCATTTCCAGAACCTCGTGGCATTAGGCCAATATAGTAATAAATTATATTAAAACTCTAATTATTTTAAAAACCCCAAGCTGAAAAAAACTCACACAAAATTATAACTAGGGGCAAAGTAATACTACCTGACCAAAGAGGATGTCAAATGACGTAGCACTGGTAAAGACAACTTTCTCTATGGGAAAAAAGGCAAAAGCAATTATAGCTTGTTTCTCTTCGTCTCCAGGACAAGTATTAATTCTTGTCCTATTTTACTTAGTACTACATAATTTGTGGTTCCTGTTCAGTGTGTGAAGTGCAGCAGATATCTGTCAAGGGCTACATCTATCTTAGTTTGAGAGAATTTCCCTATGCCAGCCTGTCTTTATTGGCTATACAGAGAATAAAGTATTCCTGCAGGCATCTAATCTATTAGTCAAAAGAAGGATGCCTAAAGTTAGGCACAGAGATACTACTTTTGGTTTCATTTGCCTTTCAGATAATTATGAAAAGCACCCTGTTTTGGTTTGGGCTGTGCTTGCTACTAAATGAATGACAGATGCTCTCTTTTAATCACCTTCTCTCTTCCCAGAAGAGAAGGAAGAGAGAATAATGGAGAGAAATTTATGGATAGAAAAGAAAAATAAAACTACTTTAATGAAATATTAATAATAGAAAGAAAAGACAACAATATCAAAAAGAAAATAATGAAATATATACAATATATACAAAACCAGTGTTGAGCTCCCAGGATGATGATTATGTCATCATCAGGCACTGGAAAAGTCCTAGACTGGACCCAGGCATGGATGGGAATTAGATTCAGGAACTGCATTCAGGAAAGTATGGATCAGGATCAAAGGCAGACAGACAGAGTCCTCCTCAGACACAGGCCATTGAAGAAAGAAGGCTGACCCCTTTGATCCCTCAGCTTTTATACTGAGTGTGATGCAATGGGATGGAATACACCGTTGATCAATTTTGAGTCACCTGTCCTGTCTGCTAGTGCCCGCAGGTGCAACCCCTGTATGCTCTTCCGCTTCCAACCCTCTAACTTGGCACATAACAAAGCTAGTTGACCCTGGCTGTTATAGCAATAAGTATAAGCATGAGCTTCTCTGCGCTCATTCCTCGGTATTAACTATAAACATCAGACATAAGCAGAAAATGTCTGAAAAATACGTTGTTAATTTCAGAGAGTGCAGTTAGTTAGAAGACACTTAATTGAAAAGTAAAATTACTGAAAAGAAAATTCATACAATCACAGAATCATAGAACGGTTTACATTGGAAGGGACCTTAAAAATCATTGAGTTCCAACCTCCCTGCCATAGGCAGGGATACCTTCCACTAGACCAGGTTGCTCAAATACCCAACCAACCTGGCCTTGAACACCTCCAGGGATGGGGCATCCACAACTTCTCTGGGCAAACCATTCCAGTGTCTTTTTTAAAAAAGGGGTTATGTTACCCATTTCAAGTCAGTGGGAACTTCACCAGACTGCCATGACTTCTCATATATGATAGATAGTGGCTTGGCAACTTCATCTGCCAGTTCCCTCAGGACCCGCAGATGAATCTCACCAGGTCCCATGAACCTGTGTACCTTCAGGTTCCTCAGCTGGTCTCAAACCTGTTCTTCTCCTAAAGTGGGCAGTTCCTCATTCTCCCAGTCCCCGCCTTTCCGTTTTGCAACTTGGGGGGTGTGGTTTGAGCTGTTACCAGTGAAGACTGAGGCAAGAAAGTCATTGAGTACCTCAACCTTCTCCATATCATGGGTGATCAGATCTCCTGTTTCTTTCCTGAGTGGGAACATACTTTTCCTAGTCTTCCTTTTGTGACTGGCATACCTACAGAAGCTTTTTTTGTTGCCCTTGACCTCTCTGGCCAGGTTTAACTCCGTCCGGGCTTTAGCTTTCCTAACCTGATCCTTGGTTGCTCGGACAATTTCTCTGGATTCCTCCCAGGCTACCTCTCCTTCCTTCCAACCTCCATAGTCTTCCTTTTTCTGTTTGAGTTTCTCCAGGAGCTACTTGTTCATCCATGCAGGCTTCCTGGCATTTTTGCCTGACTTGTCTTTGTCACGATGCATCGCTCCTGAGCTTGGAGAAGGTGACCCTCGAATACTAGCCAGCTTTCTTGGGCACCTCTTCCTTCCAGGGCTTTATCCCATGGCACTCCATGAAGCAGATCCCTGAAGGGCCAAATTCTGCTCTCCTGAAGTCCAGGGTAGCAAGTTCACTGTGCACCTTCCTCGCTGTCCTAAGGATCTCAAAATCCACCCTCTCATGGCCACTGCAACCAAGGCTTCCCTTGAACGTGATGTTCCCCACCTGCCCCTCCTTTTTGGAACAAGGTTCAGCATGGAACCTTTCCTCATTGACTCCTGCATCACTTGGAGAAGAAAATTAACATCGATGCATTCCAGGAACCCCTTGGATTGCTTATGCCCTGCTGTGTTTTCCTTTCAGAAGATATCGGAGTGGTTGAAGTTCCCCATGAGGACCAGGGCTCATAAACATGAGGCTGCTGCTATCTATAGAGGGGCTCATGTTCTCAGTCTTCCTGTTCAAGTGGCCTGTAGCAGACCCCCACTGTAACATCACCAATCCCTGTCCTCCCTTTAATCTTTACCTGTAAGCTCTCGGTTGGCTCCTCATCCATCCCCAGGCAGAGCTCCATGTACTCCAGCTGGTCATTGACATCGAGGACAACACCTCCTCCTCGTCTCCCCTGCCTGTCCTTCCTGAAGATCCTGTATCCTTCCATCCCAACACTCCTGTCACAGGAGTTCTGTTTCACCTCCAAACAAGACACACCCAAAATGTCAAAAATTAATTCATCTTGCAGCTATTGCTGTTGAAGCCAAGTGAAGTTTCTCCACAGATAATTTTCCTTATGTTTTGTAGTTTTCTGTCAATAAGAGTAAATGATAAAATTATCAGTTATTTCCAGTAGAACTAGTGAGAGCTCTCAGAATCTCTTCCACACAAGTCACCCAGTTCCAATACTGAATAACATGTCTTCTGGAAATGGAGCACTCTGCAAACATGCAAAGATCTTAAACAGATTATCACTGAATCACCCATTTCTAAAATCCGTTTGCTTACCGATGAAAAGTAGTAAGACAAACAGGTGTTTTTAAAATGAGATTACAGGAATTTGTACCAGGCTGCTGTCTCTTTTCTTTAGAAAACATTTTATAAAACTTCCCACATTGCTCCCTAAACCCACTGCCTCTCAATTTTTATTTTTTTTATAGTATGGCATACTTTTTCTGATATGCAACTGCATGTTGCACATTTTTCCAGCATAGTCACAAGAAAGACGGCTCATAAGCAATACCTTGATCAGCCACTGGGACTAGGGTTAATGCATCATTCCCCTCAGTTCAGGGGCACTTACCCAAGCCAAGCTTTTATGACTGGTGGATAAGGACAGCCAAGTCAAGCACACTGTGTTCGTTTCTGGTCTAATGTAACCACTTAACAGCTTAGATTTCAGGCTGTATGATTTATTCACCTTTTTATGTTTTCTACAAGATTTTATATCTCTTTTATTTGTTTGGAAACTTGTTTAATCTCAGAATTTATTTTATATTCCTAGCTTCCTAGCCATATATAAATGTCATGTGTATTCAAAGTTTTACTTTGAAGGAGAAGTGAACCTGTGTGAGACCTCAAATTTGAGTTTCTGGCCACATTTCTATTTTATGGAAACTGATTAGCATGCCAAACAAGGAGGAAAAGAGAAAGTATACTTAGTGCTCCATGAATACAGATGATGAGCTTGTATTGTCATTGAAAGCTAAATGTGGTAGGCATAAAATACTGTATTTTATGATCTTGCAAACACCAAACAATTTTTTTCAACTTTTTTTTTTTTTCAAAAATAAGTCAAATTCTCTGAAAGTATTTCCAATATCATGTTATTTGATCCCTCTACTTAGTTACCCAGGCATTTTACAGTTATTTATTATTCACATGAGAGTTTAATCTTAAATATTTCCTGTAAATTTATGAAGGGAATCACATGCAAATGTTAAAGTATCAGTTCTTGAATATTTGCCAGTGCTTTTCCTATTAATTTCGCAGTATGAACACATCAAAAGATTAATTCATATATAGGAAAATAATCTTCAACTTTCAAAGAGATAATTCAATATTCATAAGCTGTTCCTGCATATCAATAACAGAAGACAAAAGACATACAACTATGTGTAGTCATACATGTACATTCATACAAATACTTATTCACAATGTTCGTATGTAAAAACATAGATATATGTGTATCTATAACATATCTATATATGTGTACATTGTAAAAATACGTGCATATGTGTAAAAATACTGCACACATATACCCACTCATATGCCAGAAGGACGCAGAAAAGCCTACTATATTTATATTTCAATTATAGTCTTTGTTATCATTAAGTAATTTCTTTTTATATTTGTTGATATGTGATTTTACTCTATTTTTTCTTAAACATTTTGACATACAAACCTAAACAATGCTCTGAATTCAACATTATGCTCAGAAAAAAAGTATAGTAAGTGAAACAAAGCAGCAGTACATAGCTTGTACGTTCCAGGAACATCAGCTTCTGTTACCATGAATTGGACTTTCTCAACTTTCGTTAAACTTTTTCTTGCAGACATATAAGAACACTATTATTAATTTAATGACTGTAGAAATGTACATCACTTCAGGATTTGTCTCTAAGCAATATTGGTGTTGTCAGTGGCACAAATCTCTGGAATTTACTCAGGAGCAATATTTAGATTTTTTTTTTTATACCATAAATTTCCTTATAAATTTAATATGACCCCAAAATTTTGGATTTGACTGGCCCTGAACTTCAGATAAATTCAGATTTTATTGTGAAGTTTACAGTTCATAAACACACATAAAATGTGAATAAGGAAGACTGAAAAAAGGAACATGAGACAGTATTTTTTTCAGTGGAATTATTAGGAAATAAGTATTGCATATAAGACTGAAATACGGTTGCAGTAAGTGGATGGTGAATACACAGCAGATAAAAAAAACCCCAACAAACCAAAACAAAAAATAAAACCCTAAAATATAAAGGTGAGAAGCTTTGGGGGCATAAATCCCCTTTTGAAGCTACTAAAAGGCAAATTGTTGATCTGAACTGAAGCCAAGTGTCAACCTAGCTTGCAATCCAGGAGCTTACATCTTACCCAAGTCTGTAAGAAAACACTTGAAAAGAAACAAGATGATTTTGGAAGGCATGGATGCACAATGGCAGGCAGACTTGTCAACATGCAACAGTTCTCCAAATACAATGACAGCCTTAAGTACATCTTAAAGGTGATAGCCATATTATCCAAGCATTCCAGGGCCATTGGAATAAAAGGTAAAACAGGTTCTGAAAGAGCTTGTGCCTTTAAAGCAACTTTTAGCAGGGGGTACAAGTATCAGATATTACAGACTGACTGTACTTTATAAAAAATGTTAAAGCTGTGTGATATTCACCGTTTTGTTGCTAATAATGTCACAGAGCATTTAAACAGGACACTTAGAACTAAGAAGTGGAGATATTTTACAGCTGTTGTGATTTAATCCCAGTACACAGCGCAGCACTGTACAGCCGCTCGGTCACTCCCCCACAGCCAGACAGGAGAGCAAATTAAGTGTAAAAGTGAGAAAACTTGTGAATTGTGGTAAGGACAGTTTGACAGTTCAAGCAAAAGCTGTGTGAGTAAGCAAAGGAAAAATAAGGTATTAATTCATTACTTCCCATCAACAGGCAGGTGTTCAGCCATTTCCAGGAAAGCAGGATTCCGTCATGCATAATGGTTACTTGGGAAGACAAATGCCATAACTCTGAATGCCCCCCTTACTCCTTCTTCCCCCAAGTTTTTATCACTGACTGTGGCACCATATGGTATGGGATATCCCTTTGGTTAGCTGAGGTCAGCTGCCCCAGCTGTGTCCCTTCCCAGCTTCTTCTGAACTCCTAGCCACTTACTAGTGGGGCAGTGTGAGAAGCAGAAAAGGTCTTGACCCTATATAAGAACTGCTCAGCAACAGCTAAAACATCCCTATATTATCAACATTGTTTTAGTCACAAATCCAAAACATACCACCATGCAAGCTACTGTGAAGAATAACCCTACCCCAGCCAAAACCAGTAAAACAGTATACCACATTGATATGTTGTTGGAGTTTATGAAGAGCTTCCACAGCTTCCACAGAACAACCAGAGCCAAGCCTGCAGAAGTGAACCTTCTAAACTCTGCAAGCATTTGGAAAACTATTTGTAGATGTGTTAAAAAATTAAAGAATCTGCACCTCTGCTCCAAAAGGAAGACCATGTCTACATGTCTAGAACAACAGAGGGAGTTATGAGCAGATGTCAGATGAAATTTTCATAGTAGCTGAAGTTGTGAGAAGGGAAAGGTAGCCGTGTACCACGTAATAGACTATGATCTATTATGAAGCATTTGAAGCAACTTTTTACTCTGAAAAACTTAAAAAAGTCAGTACTGATGAGGACTGAATTTACAAAATGGAGTTGATCATCACTGCAAAATGGAAATAAAGAAAGAAACAGCTGCTACTGAAATGGTGTGGCTGGCCCCAGAAGGGCTGGAGGGAAGCCTCCCATGCTCAGGGTAACTAGTGCCTGGCAGCAGAGCAGGGGGAAAAAGAATGATGGTGGACAAGGGTTTCCACATCATGCTACTCAGAAATGCCAGTTTTAATCTGCCAACAAAACACCAGCTCAAAATTTATTGCACAGATTGTGAGGCCCCTGGAGCTCTCCAGTTAGTGGGAGGTGGGGCAGGTGAAGATATGGTACCCGCACAGCTGGAATAGCATGAGCAAAGATACTATCTCTGAAATAGCACTGCGGGGCAAGACACGGCAGTACACTTTGTGGAAAAGCTATTACCCATCCTTCTCCATGTTAAGGGAATGTATGAACCATCTTCTTAACCCTCAAAACAAAGTTTCAGCTATTGACACTGACAGTGGGCCTGGTCTGTGACCCAATCATAAGTAAAATAAAGCTCAAAATGCACATAAAACCTTAAACTTTTTCTACCACCTGGGATCTGGCATGTATTCTGGGGGCTTCTCTGAGTGTTGCTGCTGAGAAATTTCCCTTTGTGGCAGACATCACCAAAAGGTTTAACTCACTCTGCCTTTACATGGATCTTGTAGAGCACCAGCTTGTTGGAGACTTTATAGTTCATTTATTGTGCTGTGTTCCAGACAGTGGAAATATCAATGAAATCATAACAGTTACATGATAAGCTGCATGATGTTCTGGTAAACTGCCAACACATTGACACAATCAGCATTGAAATAAGCACAGTCTAGAACAATCATGTCTCATTTTGCTTTGGGAAGGTGATTCTGAAGCTGCATCTTTGGCCCTGGAAGCCTCTGTTATTTTAAGAAACCATGCCAAAATGGTAGTAGTAAAAAATTATGGGCATCTGTACTTTTATGTAAATTATTACAGAGCCCAGGCTGGCTCTGGTATCTGGATATCAAGATGTTCTTGTGATGTATGGTGCAGATGTTGGAGGTATATTCTGTAGCCTGTATAGAAAGGCCATCCAACTTTTGAGAAGGTATTTGGGAATTGTTTAACCACACATTAGAAAAGAGTTCAGCACACCAGCTGGCATAAATGACAGCAACCAGGAAAATTTGTTTCTAGAACAGCTGCCCAAGCTTCTTGTTATTTGGTTTGTAGGTAACAACACTTTTTGTGGAAATTAAGCTAAGAAAGCATTCAGCTTTAAACATTATGACATAAATCTTGTGGCTCCATGTGTAGATGGTGAACCTCATAGATTTCATCAGCCCTGTAACCCTTTCCCAGAGCCTTTTTTATTCCCCAGGGACACCAGGTACCCATGAGGACTCTATCTTCATCATTGCGGGTGCAGAGGATCTGGTAGGCCTCAGCACGAGAGCAGCACAAGAGAAACAATAGCTTGCCATTTACTATCACAGGAAACATAGGGGAAAGGGCCCACGGGGTAGGTATACCTTTGCTTTGACTATTCCAGAGTAGGCTGTCAGGGTACCAAAATTCTCAAAAAACTACTCTGGAGTGTCCAAGAGGATGTTGTTTTCTTGATAAAGTTATGACCATGGTTATACAGTATATACCAAAAGTTTCTCATCTTAAAAACACTGCTGACATCCTTAACATCCTAATAATGTTTATCATGTAAAAGGAGGAAAACAGTTTTAGGGTATCTAAAACTGTGGTTTGACTTAAAAATCCCCCATACCCTTTTCCCTTCAGATAGGAGGAAAATATATATATTTACATGTAGAAGATCCTCAAACAAGTCTGCCACTCAGTGTGACCTTCCCATACACAGAACATCGCAGTTTGTCACATAGCATTTTTGCTCTGCTTACCAATTCTGCATGTGTCAGATCCCTCTCCGCTGTAAATTCTGTGACTGCCAGCAAAATAGAGCTTGTTGCTGCTATTTAGATCAACTGAATAGCATCACTTTTTGTCTATGATTTTGGAATGGGCATAGACCATACCCCACCCTCATGGCTTTTACAATATTGACAGTAAGTAAGAAAGCCTGAACAAAACACAGCTTTCCTACTTCGTAGGAGAGTCTAAAAATTTTGCAGTGTTCATATTGTTTCAATATGAACAATAGTGAAGGAATACAAAGACTCACATATGCTGACAGCTTCAAGATGGAGCTAGGCATAATCACGAGGTTCAAACAGCTGGTGTAAATGATTATAAATTTGCTCTACACCCTGAACAAACATTTTGTAAGCTTCACACAGTACTACTTGATCTCAACTAACAGATCTGTACTCTTCTACATATCATCTAGACCCAAATATCTGGACTGGCCATTGCAGAATATGCTCCATGGAAGATACGAGGCAGTCTCCTTTACCACCTCTTACATTTGAGAGTGGGGAGTAAAGCTGGGCTTTCAAATTAGTCATCAGGACTTGGAAGTGTGGCTAGTGGACACCCATTGGGAAACATCCTCATTGTATTCAACAGTCTTTTGCTCTGCAGAGGGCTGCAGTAACTGGGAAGTCCCTTTCAAGGTGTCATCTTCTACCCTAATGGGAGACACACTCACTAGTTCCCCAGGTTCAGAAAAGCAGTTTGCATTAAAGGGGCCTTGTGTTCCCCATAACCCTTTGCCAACAAGATGCTTGCAGCAATGCAAAAATTAGTCTCACTTGCAAAATCAACAGTCTCTCTTGTAACTTTTGTTTTCTGTTAGCCAACATGTAATCCAAGGCCCCAGAACTAACAGCTCCATCAGCCTTTTTATCACCATCCTGCTGCTGCTTCTCTGTGCCTGAAAGTAATAATGGTCTTTTAGCTTTGCAACACCACCACTGCTTTTACTGATCCACTTGCTTTCTGCAGAAACTGTTGTTTCTAAGAGCACAGGACTGCAGTCTATGTCCCAAAGTCTGAGTCTTTCTGGTTTTACAATAGTAGTCTAATGTGACAGTTTGATTGCATGTTCAGTCTTCTGCCTCTCCTTTGCAGCATTGACCTAAGAGTAAGGAAACACGTATAGCACCACCCTGGACCCTTCAATAGTTCTCCAGGTCCTGAAAGAACCGTGAACAAAGTGGGATCCCTTCACATCACCTGCCCTCTCTGTATGACACTTACCTCAAATCCAGTTTGCAATTGATGGGACCATTCCTCTGTTTTCATGTGATCTTTTGGGGAAACCTCTTAGGGTCTTTTATCTACTGTCTCCGTGCGGGTGTTTATGTGAAGTTGGTATTTTGTTCTGGTTTCTCTTTTTCACAGAGAGTGTTGTCTGTGTATTGTACTACTGTGCAAAGTCTCACCCAGTAATACTGTACAGTTATCAGGTTGGGTTGGGAGTGGGTGCCAGGGCCTCTCAGACCAGCTCACAGGTCTAGGATCTTCTTTGCACGTGACATGATTTGCACCAGGGGCCCCTGGGTAGACCTCTCAGGAGGGTTCCATACCCTTGGGCATGTTCTAACTTGTTCGTGTCCCCCCCTTTTCCTTTTGGTGCCCCTCTTCCCTCCTGAAGCAATCCACCAATGTGTCGGTATGTGTTCTACAGCCTTGTAGAGTGAGGGATGTCAAACCAGACTTTATTTTTTTTTTTTTTTAATTATTTTCTATTAACATTTTAAATGTAATCATTCATTACATTAGCTCTTATTAATTTTTTTTTTATCTATTCTATACCTATGCAGCTATGGATGCATAGGTATATGGATGCTTCTGCGGGAAGTTGGAGGTGGAATATTTGTCATTTGTCTTGGTAGAAGGTGTTCCAGTACTACTGAAGTGGGGCAGTTGGAGAGCTCGAATATATGAATCAAAAGCATGACTACGTTTTTATCCAGGAATGAATTTAGAATAATTCATTGTGAGCCTGAAGCTGCTGAAAGCTGAAAGCAAGTCCAAGCACTTGTCTTGCCCAGTTAAATAAAAAGGTAAAATGAAGTGGTTCTCCCTTAAACAACTCTAGATGTAAATATTTAGGGAACTGAATAATGTCTTAGGTGTGTACTTCAAAGTGAACTAAATAATTCAATTGACTTTCTGGATTTCACTTCATTAACTAGATGTTGATCAACTATATAGGAGTCTTAGATACCTAATAAACCCATAGACACCTAAACATAATTGTTTTACTCTCAGACTTGTTCCACCCTAAAATTTATACATTTCCTTCTCTCGGTTAATTCTTCATTTTATGCATTCATTTCATAGTAATCACTATCTTCTCCCTTCAGAGTAAACTGGGATGTAATTTACCAATCAGATGTAGACAGCTACATGGCAAACATCTTTACTTGAGCACATCACCACAAACTTCCTTTACAGTCCCTAAGAAGAAATGCTATTGTAAGATTGTCGCGGACGGAGTGATCAACTTCACTGGTTAGAGTGAAGTAGTGAAATATTTATTAAGGTGAAACAGTGATTTAACAAAATCAGTAGTAAGTGCGATAAAACCAGTAGTAAATGCAATAGTGTTTTACCAGATTCGATGTCAAGGTACACTCTATTATTTACTGCATAGAGGACAGGGTCAGACAAGCTGTCAGGGACACCCTCCCGTTGAGTCACGAAGTTCAGAAAGGAGCCCCTTGTTTTCTAAACTCCTTCTCAGAGAGGAGCCTAGGTGCGGCTGGATCCAGTCCTAGTCCCAGACTTGGTCAATGGTTTATGTCTAAAGGATTAGATATGCACAATCAACCCTTTACATTACTTAGCTAAGATTTCAAAGTTTAGTATGCTATTAGTCACTTACCGAGAATCTGTTGTACCAAGGAATCTCTCAACCTCGAGGAGTAGAACCTTAAGCGAGCATCCTCACAAAAGGGGAGAACCTGGCGTGCAGCCTGCTGCCATACAGGAGAGCTCAAAGGGCTCTTGGGCTGTCCACTATTTATACAGTAAGATAATTGACCTATAGTCATATTCTCATGGGAACAAAATATCTAGGTCCCCACTCCAGACAGTGTTTAGGCTATGTTGCCAGCCATCCCCCAAAGTCCAGGTGCAAGTTATCACAACTGATGTTGTGATGGCCATGATGGCCAAGACCCGAGCAGGAGCTGGGGGGAGGGGTGGGAAACAGGGAGAGCACACTGCCACAAAGATTTAGTTAATCTCATCCTCATATAGACACCTCAAGACAATTCAGTTACTTCTGTATAGGTGTCTAATGACATTAAATGCACTCTATGATATTCTACCTGAACTTTAGCTGCCAGTTTAGAAAGTCATTTGTCCCGTTTTTTGACCTGCAACCCCTATGTGGATGTTAAAAATATCATGGGGGATGTCAGATGGTACCTGACATCAGTGTGAAAGAACAGAATTAAGCTGCTAACAGAAGTCATGTTAGTCATAGAAATGTTGACTACTTTCCATTGACTGTGATGGGCACATAGGCTGATTTTCCACTTGTCAATATCTACACAGCAGGCATTTGAATTTAACATTTAAAATTAAAGTTCATAATTTTTGATTACAGTGATGTCTATAGACAAAAAGCTTTCTTGGTTTCAGGTAATGGACTGCACAATCTTAAACTGAGATTCTGACTTAGGACTTTATTCCAAGCTCTTTAACTTACTGAGCAAGTTATGCATGTTCTTACTTTAGTACTACCTGTAGTAGGACTTTTAGGACTTTTGCCTGCTTGTTTTGATTGCTATCACAATGTATGCAGCTGTATCAAAAGCAGATGTGCCATTTGATCAGAATATGTAACTCCTAAGTCATAAGAGTTCCTCTAACTCTGTTTGGATTCTCGGCACTTATTGTTTCTACAAAGCTTATGTCCTGAGGTTTAGAGGTAGCTCTACATTCTCATTTATCGATGAAAGTTTGGAGGGAGAATAGAAATAAAATTTCTTAAATGCAGGTCTTATTTATCCAGGATCCAGAAAGACAGAATGTCCAGAAAAGGAAGGATCTTTTCTTCTGTTGTTGAAATGCTATGGGCATATAATTTCAAAGAGATCTTCTGCTTAAATTTTCAGCCCACAATTTGTCTGCTGACTTTATGATACCAGTACAGACACTAAGTGCTATTCATCTTGTTAAAAATGGCAGAACTTATGTGACAAATTGGGAGGAAAAAGCTTGTAAGTGGATCATAGGCAATAATGGCTTCTCTATTTCTGAGCATGAAAGTTCTTTTGATATGAAAAGGACTCTTTTGTAAGAAACAGCTAGTTCAAATAGAAACGTATTAAAGAGTTGTATTAAACTAAAAGACTAGAAATGAAATCAATTAAGTTCACTGTCTATCTGCCCTACTAAAAATTAAATGAAATTGAAATCACTAGATCTTCATGAGATGGTGAAACTTTACTACTCAGTTGATTCTGCATAATGATTCAGAGGAAGACTTACTAGAGAAAGTAAGAGTCTTACTTAGCAAAAACTAAGACTATGCTAGCCATTAACACCAGATTCCAATGAGGTTTGACAGATATGGATAGTAACAATGATGTAATAAAGATGTCTGATGGAAATTTATATCAGCATATAAACAGTTAAATTCAGAGATTACTGTCATAGCATGGAAGGTATATATGCAAGAGTAGAGAGATATATATGCATATATATGCACATATATAATATATGTTGTTAAAAAATTGTATATAATAGACACTTTTCTTTGAACTCACATTGCAAATCTCTTTCCTAATATATTATTTACTGTTCTATACACAGATTATCTTTTTCAAAATGGGAAAAAATGACTATAAAATTAGTTAGTGAAGCCTAAAATTTTAACCTGAGCTTCCAACTGCCAGGCTTCAGTAGATGTGTTGAGACCCAAAAATGTCCCTTGTTGCCCAGTGCTTCCTGATAATGGGTTAGATTTGCAGGATTTAATAATACCATTAAGACAGCAACTGAATTATTTCAGTTGAATCTAAAGGAATGAGAAAATAAATTTGAAATATTTAGCTTTAAAAAAAAAACAAGCCAACACAAGGTTTGTAGTAATTTCTTCCTGTAAATTTTTCTGCTGTTCATCTTCTCTGCTTCCACCCAGAACCATCTGTGCTCTTTTCACTTCTACTTAAGGCTGATGTTGTGTTAATAGAAACACAATAGCCAGTTGTTGCTTTTTCCTTGCTTTTTTGACATATGATTTTCTTAAAGAGATTCAGAACAAGATGCAAGCATTTCAAAGGAACTGAAAACAACATGCTTCACAATGCTTTCTTTTATACTGCTGAAATTGCTCTTTCTGATAAGAAAGGCAAGAAGTAACTTTAGTATTTCTCATTTGTAGCATTCATGAAGAATCACATCTGACTGTGCTATGAATGTTTTGGTAGAACGTTCAATAGAAAATGCCACTATTAAACAAATAGGCAAAATTTAAGGGTGAAATCAAAAAAGCCATAAGGGATTTTGACAGTAGAGAACTTGATTTTTCCATTTTCATTCAGGGTGAATATTTTATTATTTATGAGTGACTTCACTGATTTATTGAGGCTTCTCTTAGGCTTCAGCTTCATAGGAAGAAAAGTGGTGGAACTGGGCCCAGAATGAATTATGGTATCATTGCCATTTCCAGAAATAATTAACCTTCAGAAAACATTGATATAAATAATATTGCTGCCAAAAATATATCCTCTAATCCTTGTACAATCAGTGATACAAATAAGCTTGTAGTGAACCTCCAAACAGTGGTGCATGATAGGTAAGATCTGCATTAAACAGGAGAATAACACACATCTCACTAGTTTATTTTAGCAGTTCAAGTATTTCACCGAATTTCACTGAATTTTTTGGAGTTGGAAGGGACCATAAAGATCATCTAGTCCAACTCCCCTGCCGAAGCAGGATAACAAAGTTTTTTTGACAATTTGGAAATTTGTCAAATATATTCACCTTTCGTCCCACCCACTAGAATCATAGACTCATAGAATCATTTATGTTGGAAAAGACCCTTAAGATCATCAAGTCCAACCATTAACCTGACACTGCCAAGTCTACCAATAAACCATGTCCCTAATCTAAATGTCTTTGAAATATTTCCAGGGCTGGTGACTCAATCACTGCCCTGGGCAACCTGTTCCAATGCTTCACAACCTTTTCAGTGAAGAAATTTTTTCCTAATATCCAGTCTGAACCATCCCTGGCACAACTTGAGGTCATTTCCTCTTGTCCTATCACTTGTTACTTGGGAAAAGAGACTGACCTCTACCTACAACCTCCTTTCAGGTAGTTTTAGGGAGTGATAAGGTCTCCCCTCAGCCTGCTTTTCTCCAAACTAAACAACCCCAGTTCCCTCAGCTTCTCCTCATAAGACTTGTTCTCTAGACCCTTCACCAGCTTTGTTGCCCTTCTCTGGACACGCCCCAGCACCTCGATGTCTTTCTTGTAGTGAGGGGTCCAAAACTGAACACAGTGTTTGAAGTGCAGCCTCACCAGTGTCAAGTACAGGGGGAGAATCACTTCCTTAGTCCTTCTGGCCACGCTATTTCTGATACAAGCCAGGATGCTGTTGTCCTTCTTGAACACCTGGGCACACTGCTGACTCGTATTCATCCAGCTGTCAATCAATACCCCCAGGTCCTTTTTTTCCTCGGGCAGCTTTCAGGCCACTCTTCCCTGTAGCGCTGCATGGGGTTGTTGTGACCCAAATGCAAGACCCGTCACTTGGTCTTGTTGAATCTCATACAGTTGGCCTCGGACCACCAATCCAGCCTGTCCAGATCCCTCTGTAGAGTCTTTCTACTTGCAGATCAACACTCTCACCCAACTTGGTGTCACCTGCAAATTAGCTAACTAGCATGTGATTAGAGAAAATTCTTCACATGTAATATTGACTGAAAAACAATCCAACCCTCTTAATGGTACTGCAACACTACATTACTGGCTAGGCACAATTACTTCTTTTTAAGCAGATACCATCAGTGGTACCACCCACCATTCTCCAGAGAGCGAAAGGCCTGACTCCTTCCACACCGCAGTGATATCAATGGAATTTCTTGTCATTATAGTTTTTCTTTTAAAGAAATACTACTACAGCTACCTATCATAGGACTTGGTGATGACATAAGTGTCAAAAGAGAAAAACACAGGAAAATATTTTTTCTTTTAAAGATCTCCCTTTTGTAGTCTTTCCTTTCAGAAAGCAAGCAGTGGCCATGCAGTCTTTTTAACTTTACTTGCATAATTTAATAGCCTGACATTTCCATTTGAGGAAAAGACATTGCAGATTTCAGACACAAACACATTCTTAAGCAAAAGTGTTCTGAAAAGCCCTTTGACTCAGAGTTTACAGAAAATGGAATATTGACATACATTGAGCATAAGTACATCATTGAGAATCTGAATGTCATTGTTAGCATACTAACACTGTCCTTAACTATACCGTATTACTCCTATTTGGCAGGAAGTTATTCGCAACTGCACTCTCTTTCCCATTCACAATTTTTTACTCTACAATTATATGCAAAAGGCCTTGTATTATGCTGTGTACAGCTCTTTCCTTATTGTTATTTTTCTTGTCTTAGGAGCAAGCCTGAGATAATAAAAGAAAAAATAAAAAGGAAACCTTAATTCCAATACAATTTTAATATGTTTAACTACTCAATAATGAATTACAGTTAAGCTGAATTTTTAAGGCTTTCCATACCTGTAAGGGCGTTCAAACACAAAGAAACAATAATGTATAAAGTCCAGATTTATCCTTGTTTATTTTGTCAAGTATTTTTTACGCATTCTTCCCAGTGTCATGAGCCATAAATGCTGTCTGTATTGAGACACTTATAGAAAGGAGTAGGATAATTCTATAACATAGATAAGACAGATAATGTGGATCTTGAAATTACACCTCCTTTCCCTCTCTCTCTCTCTGAGGTGAGCAGCCAGAAAGACGACCTTGTTAGAAAGACATAATTTCTGAACAGAAGAAAATACCTGCTGAAATACAGAAAAATTGCCTGCCAGTGTGGGAGCTGTGATCCTGAGATTTAGACCTGGGAACCAGAAGCATCCTTGAAAAGTGCAGCTGGCATCTTTGAAGTAGAGCTGGGTACTAAGCAACTGAACACATCTGAACTGAAAAATCAAGGAACAGTAATGACAACTGTTTGAAAAGGTGAAAAGATAGTCTGCAAAAAGGGTAAAACAACCTGAGAAAGTAATAATCACTACCTACCTTTGCTAATCTAACTGCAAGAACGGGAAAACAGTCTGGAAAAAAAAATGGTCTGAAAGAACAGAAAACCTCATTGCCTATTGGCTACTCCAGGTGAAAAGTAGAAATTAACAGAATCTATTGGCTACTTGAAATGGTGATGTTCCATGCCCTCTTACATTTCTGGGATATAAAAACGACTTAATTTTTATCCAAAATGTAAACTTTCTCTCTGAGAGCTTCCTGTGCTGCACATACTTTTCCTTTCCTAAACAGGCTGAACTCTCTGCAAAAACTTTCTACAAGACCTTGGACCCTTGCAGGGCACACCTGGCAGACTCCAAACTCCCTGACATGGATCATCTTTGACATGAGGCTGTCCATTATTTTACTAGACCCCCTCTGGGCCCATTTCTGGGGTCAGTTTGGTTTGTCCTTCCACTTGTGGGATGGTTGGGTCCCTTATAGAGGATAAAACCTCCATGCCGTTGTGCATTACAGAATCCTATGAACCCACCACAGTTGTAATTTCTACACATCTGCAGGCTGGATAATCCTTCATGTCATAACATCCTCTAACACAGTAACTGCTTCTAGTGAAGCAGATTTCCTTATTGGCTTCTGAACACCCCGCTCATGATGACTGAAGTGGTATAATGGTGGAAATTCCATAAAGATGGAAAACCCACCAGGTTTCTCACTCTGTTCCTTTCAGTTCATTCTCTGCAGGGTCAAAACAGTATCTGCCCTTATTCCACCACCAGAAGCCAAAACTAAAGAACAGAGTAAACATTTTTGGCACTGCATTATTTGATACACACCTTTAATGGTATTTTGTGCCTAATATTCACTGCATGTGCTTTATATCTCATTTACTAGAGCTAAACATTTTGAATTAAAAAAATATTATTCTGTACCAGAATGGGAGGCTGTATTTACACATTGCTTGTCTTTTTTTACACATTTGCATTGGTCCCCCCAAGATAAAAATAAGTATGTAAGACTAATAAGATAAATTGAAAAGCCAAGTATACAAATGCCATCTTGATTCAGGTTGCACAATGCTATCACTAGACACATTAGCATTCATCTTCAATCTTTAAAAAATGCTACATTACTGTTTCCTTAGACAAGTACGTGACTCAATATACAAATATATCTGTGTCTACATATATCTATGTGTACAGAAACAGAATATAATCCATTTACAAATGTTACCTCTGTGAAAAGAGATATGGATCAGGTAGTAGCATATCTGCAAACTCAATGAACTCCATGCATCAAGGTTTACTCTCTGCATTCTTCTTCATATCTGTTGTAAAGTCTGAGAACTATATATAAAATCTATATTACAGTCTTTCAATTTATTTTGTCTTAGTGAAGTGAAGCAAAAGGAAGCCTTCGGCATAACTAATTATTTTTCTGTGGCTTTCTCAGAGATTTCACTTTGTAATCTCCATTTTAGCATATCTGTCAAAATGTTATATGGCAGAACTGTTCAAATGTCAAAGCAAACATTAATACCAATACACATACAAAAAAACCACCTCCACCAAAAGAACAAAATGACCTTTACATCTGAAAAACTACACTGGCACCTTGCATTGGGAAACAACAACAAAAAAAAAGTGTCTACAGTACTATTGATGTTTACTTTGATCAATTCTGTAATATCTTTATTGCTGGATTTTTGAAAAAGAATCTTGAAAATTTTATTTTTTTCTGACTGAAATTCAGAAATGACAGGCCTTAGAAATAAAATAAAAAAAAAATACTTTTCTTAGTAAAAAGTACCAGTTCAGTGACACATGCATCACTACCAAAATTGAGACTGTAGAATGGGCTTCTAGACCCGAGGCCATCATTAACTCACAGAACAAAAAGCAGGATAAATTTATACTTGGATTGCCATTGTCCTGTATTTTGCTAGTTTTTATAAGAATGTAACTACGCAGACTGCTTCTCTAATACCAAAGGGTTGCTGCTGTTGTTGATTTGTTTTGCTTTGTATTTTTGTGGTTAAGATGACCCTTTGTTAATCATATAATTCTTGATTTCCTGTCACACTGTCCCTGAAGTTCTTAAATAGAAACAAGAGCTCTATTTGCTGTGTAGCTGCTGAGAAAATAATGTCAAAGCAACTGTGGGCTTGGGAAGATTCTGAAGTGCTTCTGAAGCCTAAAACTAATGAGACTGTGGAATGCCACTACCCTAGAAGGTGTCAGACATAAGCTCTGTATTAAATCTGACTCAATAATAGGGTTTGAACTTCATGGGAAGCTTTTTAAGTTTTGGGTTTCCTCCAAAAAAAGGCTGAAGTTAAATAACAAGCAAACAAAGAAACCCAGCATTTCTCATGGACTGATCTGCAGCTGTCCCATGAAACTGGCAATCCCAGACCAGCATAGAGCAGATCAAAGGTAAATGACACAGTATTATACAGTCTAGCTGGAAAAGAATTGTAGAGTGTCCACTTCTGCTTCGTAGCATGACCAGACTTACCTATTTTATACCTGTCGAGTGTATTTTTAGGTTGCCTTCAAAGGCCTCAATTTTGAGACTCATAATATCCTTCAGCCAATTTGTTCCAATTTTCCTAATGTCCAATCAAAATCTCCATTGCTGCACTTAAACCTCTTATTTCTTCTATTCATCCTGGAAGTGGAGATTAACATATCTGTATAAAAACAAGAAAATCAGAGAAATTACTGTTTGGATGGTATGCAATTATTGTTTTTATATGTCTGCTACAATCCCCGTTAATCTAGATGTTGGTGTCGTGTATTTATATAGTGTTGTGATTTTTTTTTTTTTTTTTTTTTTTTTTTGGTTATTGAAATATAACAGATTTTATCTTTTTTTCTCAGGTAAACGTTCAGTGAAAAGTAAAAGACATGCTAACTAAGGCAAGCATTCTATGGGTTTAGGAAAGAGGTTGATAAATCTGACTGACTATTAGGAAGCATAGTGAAAAATTACGAGTTTTAAAAATTTAAAAATATATGTAGCCATGTTTACATCAAAAATAAACAACTGCTATGTTTTAAACTTCTTTTCTCTGTTTTTCTAAAGTAAATTTAAGGGAATTGGTGCTTATAACTTACTGAAGATTAAGAAATTAGAAACTTTTTCTCTTTTTTTTTTTAAATATCTCTTTATAAATCACATATTGTAAATGATTACATATCTAAGATGCAACCATTATTTTTAGTGAAGGTGAGTTTATCATCTTTGCAATTAATGCTGTTCACTCTTATACAATGGAACTTAATTCTACCTTCTGGAATATTCATAGTGACTCTCAATACCTTGTGTGAAACATGGCATCATTTGGTTCATAACAGACAAAGTTTTCTGCAACACCAAAAAATACATATAAAAGGAAGAGTGTGAATTATTCTGCAATATTCTTAGATTTCTATAGAAGAAATACCTCCATTTATAAAGTATTTTAATGCAATGAAAATAATAAAATACTATCTTACTATCATTTAGTAAATGGCATGTCAAAGTACCCAAAATTGTGTGACAGAGTCACAGAATAGTTTGGGTTGGAAGGTATCTGTGAAGGTCATCTAATCCAAATCCCAACCTGACTTTGAATGTTTCCAGGGATGAGGGATCTACCACCTCTGTGGGAAACCTGTTCCAATGTCTCACCACTTTCATCATAAAAAATTTCTTCTTTATGTCCAACCTAAATCTACCCTGTTTTACTTTAAAATCATTGCCACTTGTCCTAACACCACAGGGTCTACTAAAAAATCTGTCCCCATCTTTCTTATAAACCCCCATAAAGCATTGAAAGGCCAGAATAAGGTCTCCCCAGAGACCCTCCTCTTCCCCAGGCTGAACACCCTAAACTCTTTCAGCCAATCCTCACAGGAAAGGTGTTCCATCCTTCTGATAATTTTTTTGGCCCTTCTCTGGACCCACTCCAACAGGTCCATGTCTTTCGTGTACTGAGGACTGCAGGGTTGGACACAATACTCCAGGTGGGGTCTCATGAGAGCCCAGCAGAATCACCTCCCTTGACCTGCTGGCCACGCTTCTTTTGATGCAGCCCAGGATGCAGCTGGCTTTCTGGTCTGCGAGTGCACATTACCAGGTCATGTCCAGCCTTTCATCCACCAGTACCCCCAGTTCCTTATCAGCAGGGCTATTCTCAATCCCTTCATCTACCAGCCTGCATTAATACCAGGGATTGCCCTGACCCATGTGAGGACCTTGTACTTGGTCTTGTTAAACCTGTTGAGCTTCACATGGGGCCACTTCTTGAGTTTTTGCAGGTCCTTCTGGATGGCATCCCATCCCTCAGGTATGTCAAGCACACCACTCGGCTTGGTGTTGTCCATGAACTTGCTGAGGGTGCATTCAATCCCACTCTCTATGTCATTGATGAAGATATCAAACAGTCCCAGTATGGATCCCTGAGGGACACCACTTATTACTGATCTCCATCTCAACATTGAGCCATTGACCACTATCCTCTAAATGCGATCAACCAACTAATTAGTCATCCACCAAATCGTCCACCCGTCAAATCTGTGTCTGTCCCATTTACAGAGAAGAGTGTTTCAGGGGACCATGTCAAAGACCTTACACAATTCCAGATAGATGACATTCATAGCTCTTCCCTTGTCCACTAATATAGCCATTCCATCACAGAAGACCACTAGGTTAGTCAGGCAGGACTTGCCCTTAGGGAAGCCGTGCTGGCTGTTGCAAATCACTTCCCTGTCCTTCATGTGCCTTAACATAGCTTCTAAGACTTGCTGTTCCATGATTCAGGCACAGAGGTGAGGCTGAAAGGTTGGTAATTCCCAGAATCCTCCTTTCTACCCTTTTTAAAAATTAATGCAATGTTTCCCTGTTTCCTGTCACCAAGCACCTGGCTGCCGTGACTTTTCGAATATGGTGGAGAGTGGCTTGGCAGCTACCTCAGCCAGTTCCCAGGAGTCTGGTTTGTATGTCATCAGGTCCCATAGACTTCTGTATGTTCATGTTCCTCAGGTGATCATGAACCTGATCTTCTCTTACAGTGGGAGGGACTTTGCTCCCCTGGTCCCTGTCTTGTGGTCCATCCACTTGAGATGTGTGGAAAGAAAGATTGCCAGTGAAGACTGAAGCAAAAATGTTGTTGAGTACCTCAGTCTCTTCCTTGTCCATTGTTACCAGTTTGCCACTCTCGCTTATCAGTGGGAGTATAATTTCTTTGACCTTCCTTTTCTGACATACCTGTAGAAACCCTTCTTATTCTTCATGTTCCTTGACAAGTTCAGCTCCAGCTGTGCCTTGGCCTTCCTGACCCCATCCCTGCACAACCAGGCAGCATCCCTATACTCTTCCCAGGATATCTGTCCCAAAGTCCACTGCCTGCCCATTTCCTTCTAGCCCTTTAGTGTGACCAGCCAGTCTCGAATCAGCCTTGCCACTCACTTGCCTTTCCTTCCTAATTTCTTACAACTGGGGATCAAGAGCTCTTGTGCTCTGTGGAAAACATCCTTAAAGATCTGCCAGCTCTTTCTTGCTCCCTTGTCCCTGAGGGAAATTTCCCAAGGGGTCCTATTTACTAATTCCTTGAACATGTTTAATTTAATCCAAACATTTTCCCTTCAAAATATGTTTTCCTCAAAATCCCTTAAAAAATATTTGTGGCTTCCTTGAGTCTTGTGGTGTCTATACCATATTCATAGTTACACTGATCTTAATTGCACTGAATACAGAAGAGTTTTTTAAAAAAACAATCTTTACATACTTCAGTGTCAATAATAACCCTTCTCTTTATGAATTTAATGCATCAACTAATACCATTAACTTTTCCTTCTGTTACAGGTTCTACTGAACAACATGGTTTTTCATTTCTTTGATTTTGGTTTTATTGTTTTGGGGTTTTTTGTTTTTTTTACTATCTGATTTCAAGTAGTGTCTATGTAGATCCAAGAATAAAACTTCTTGCAGAACATTTCTTGAAGGTGATTATTGATTGAACTATTTTTAAGTTCAACCTTTTTTTTTTTTACAAACCGCATAAAGTAACTCAACTCAAATTCTTTAAAAATTATGTATGATGCACATCTTACTGCTAAAATGACTTGATAGCACAATGGTTATCAAGTAATGTAAGTTATTACAGCATACTTAAACTTGCTGCACTCAAAATCTCGCTGAAGGCCAAAAACTAAGAGTACATTATATATATGTAAAGCCAAGAATTCATTGTTGGTATAAATCAAATTTTAAGAGTCTAATCATTATTAGTGTAGATCTAATTGCTAGCAAAAAAAAGAGAGAATGCAGATAAAATCATTGTGCACATGCTTCTCAGATTCAGCCCCTATTCCCAGTGTTATGCTCACCCTCCCAATGTTCCTCTGGGCCTTAAGGTTGTTGGTTTCATTCTGGTATATGTGTGTGAGTTGAGGGTGAGGGGGGTTGACAGTGAGTTGCAAACCTCTGGAGTCCTTTACAGGGAAGACTATGATGTTCATGTTGATGGGTCTCCCTTGCTCTGTGTAAGGGACTAGTTGGGGTCATTTTTGACACATTTACTTACACGCTTTTATAGCCTTGCTCTTTCTTCATTGGTCTGGATCTCCATGTTACATCCAAATTCACTACATATCTTGCCCTTTACATATGTTGGATATTTCTTCTTTCTTTGTTACCCCTAAAACCAACATTGTCCAGTTCTGTGTCTGTACTTTAACTGACAATGAGTAAATTGTTCACAGCTGTGGTGTTTCTAGTGCCAAGTCTGTGCCCTGTCTCTTACCAACTATGCCTGTGCTCCTCTGCACCACATCCTGTGTCCTAATTCTCCAGGTCTCTGCTGTCCTAACATATCTGTATTTCTCTACACTATGTCACTGTGTTAGAGCCATATATGTCTCACTCTATGCAGAAGAACTAGTTATCTCAATTATGGTTATACTGCTCTAAAGAGCAAATTGGCTGTAGGTACCTGATCAATTAGGGAAATTGCTGTTACAGTTAGATCAAGCAAAACAAACCTGCAGACAGGTCAACAAATGTTCAAACAAAGCAGGCCTGACAAGCCTCAGCCCTGAGGCCTTGCAGACTCAATACAAAACTCATGGCCTGTTACCAGCAATGGCAATGCTGTATTACAGTGCTACATCACTGCAAACTGTTCTGTTCATATACTTCTTATTTTATTTTATTTTTGTTTTTTACTAAAAAGTCACAAAGCAGAGGTGCCATGGAGAAATTTAGGTTTGAGGTGGACACAGGGACAGAACCACAATACTCAATTGCATAATATTTTAGATTAAATAGTAGGAAAAATTCTTCACCGAAAGGGTTGACAAGCATTGGAACAAGCTGCCCAGGGAAGCAGTTGAGTCATGATCCATGGAGGTGTTGAAAAAAAGACGTACATGTGGCACTTAGGGGCATGATTTGGTGGTGGACTTGGCACTGTTAGGTTAACGATTGGACTTGGTGACCTTAAGTTCCTGTCCAACCTAAATGTTTCTATGATTTTATGATTTAAAATTTGTTTATGATGGAACATGGGCATAGCAGGTAGATAATGATTTCTTTTCCAAGGTGTCTTTCCCACAACACACACTTTCTGTGCAGAATACAAACTCACACAAAATACTGTGGTCCAGCTGTAACAGGCAAGCTCCAAAGATTTAAGGAAAAAGGACACTCCCTTGTCTGATTTGGCTGGTGACCTGGCCATCATGCACCGCAGCTCAACCCCAGGCTCAGCCTTCCTCAAGATGTTGGTTGTCTGTAGATTTATTCCCACCAAGGGGCTGTTGTTTTCATATTTTTTTGCTTTCTAACTCAGATGGTAGCCATACGCTGACAGTCCCATGTATGTGTACATACATGCATGATTTTCATACAGTTCTTTCACAAATTAGTTACGGCAGCTTAATAGATTCAGAGTAACTATCACTCATTCACTTTATATCTGAAAAATCAATAACTCCTCAGACAGCAATGTTTTATCCTTCCTGCTCAGTGAAAGCATTTTTCCTTGTTCAAGTAAATTAAAACAAGGAGGTTTTAACTGCATAAATCCTGCTGTCAAGCCCAACATCTCTAGGGCTAGTGAATTTTCATAATAATCCTTTTCTGAATTGCAAGCTGGAATTTACAATCTATATCCATTCAGACATCATAGAAATTGTGTCACATAGAAAACAGGTTTGTATTTATCAAGAGGTGTCATAAAAAGCCAGGGTTTATTATCAAGGCAGAAAAATAGATCTGATGAGTCACTGATAAGATCAAATCAGCCAGAAAGAGACAGAATTTGACTGAAAGCAAGACATTTCATCAACCCACCAGAAAGTAAGTGCTATTTCAAAAAAATAGTAGAAGTTTTGAAGAAATAAACATAAAATATAACTTTTTCTTAAGTATCTGTTTTTCAAACTAGAAGAATGATTTGAAAAAGAACGTGTCAGCAACCTCTAAAGGCTAAATTGTACTGACGATCAATTTTATCTTCTGTATTGTAATTTATTTTTTTTAACTTGACCCTCTTCAAGATTTGAAAATCTTATCAATTTTTACTAAATTACTCCAAGAGATTTAAAGGTAATTATATCTCTGGTACTCTTTAACTATATATATTCCAAAAGAGAAGACAAAACATAACTGTGTCCATCTTTTCTAGACATATTCTTTTTAAAAGGGAGACTTTTTCATCTGAACGCTGTTGTTATGATATGAGGGGGGATGCGGAACTAACTGGGCTTGTCAGGATTAAACCCAAGGGAAGCATGCCAAGGCTTGCAGGATGCTGGGTTAGTGAGGAGTCTTGCTTTGTCATTTCATTTGAGAAAAGGGATACACATTTAGAAATTTCTGATTACAAACAATGGGAAAACCCTATCCCAAAAGCAGAAAAGGGTACTAGGCCAGGAGTTAACAAAGCTCATGGAGAGGTCTTTAAACTAGAGGTGGAGGGGAAAGGGGATAAAACCAGGCCCACTGGTAATGAGCCTGGGGGTAAAGGGCCAAGGATGGGGGTGAAATCAGGTGCCCAGCTCAAGTGCATCTATGCTAATGCACGTAGCATGGGCAACAAACAGGATGAGCTGGAAGCCACGGTGCAGCAGGACAGCTATGACATAGTCGCCATCACGGAAACGTGGTGGGATGACGGTCACAACTGGAATACTGCGATGAGTGGCTATAAGCTCTTCAGAAGGAATAGGCAAGGAAGGAGAGGAGGGGGTGTGGCTCTGTATATTCGGGAGTGTTTTGACTGTATAGAGCTAGATTCCAGTGACGATGAAGTTGAGTGTTTGTGGGTAAGGATGAAGGGGGAGGCTAACAAGGGGGATTTTGTGTTGGGAGTCTGTTATAGACCACCTAACCAGGATGAGCAGGTTGATGAAGTATTCTATAAGAGGCTGGCTGAAGCCTCGCAATCGCCAGCCCTTGTTCTGGTTGGGGACTTCAACCTACAGGATATCTGCTGGAAACATAACACAGCAGAGAGCAGGCAGTCTAGGAGGTTCCTTGATGTCAGCCAGCATGGCTTTATGAAAGGGAGGTCCTTCTTAACCAACTTGATCTCTTTCTATGCCCATGCGACCTGCCTTCTCGATGCGGGGAAGGCTGTGGACGTTGTCTACCTGGACTTTGGTAAGGCCTTTGACACCGTCCCCCACAGCGTTCTCCTGGAGAAGCTGGCAAATCATGGCATAGATAAGTGTACTCTTCACTGGGTAAAAAACTGGCTGGCTGGCCGTGCTCAGAGAGTTGTGATTAATGGGGTGAAATCCAGTTGGCAGCCGGTCACCAGTGTTGTCCCTCAGGGCTCAGTTTTGGGGCCAGTCTTGTTTAATAACTTTATTGATGATATGGATAAGGGGATTGAGTGCACCCTCAGTAAGTTTGCAGATGACACCAAACTAGGTGGGAGTGTTGATCTGCTTGAGGGTCGGCAGGCTCTACAGGACCTGGACAGGTTGGATCAATGGGCTGAGACCAACGGGATGAGGTTCAACAAGGCCAAGTGCTGGGTCCTGCATTTCAGTCACAACAACCCCAGGCAACACTACAGGCTTGGGAAAGAGTGGCTGGAAAGCTGCCCAGCAGAAAAGGACCTGGGGGTGTTGGTGGACAGCTGGCTTAACATGAGCCAGCAGTGTGCCCAGGTGGTCAAGAAGGCCAACGACATCCTGGCCTGTATCAGGAAAAGCGTGGCCAGCAGGAGTAGAGAAGTGATGGTGCCCCTGTACTCGGCACTGGTGAGGCCTCACCTTGAGTACTGTGTTCAGTTCTGGGCCCCTCACTACAGGAAGGACATTGAGCTGCTGGAGCGTGTCCAGAGGAGAGCCACCAAGCTGGTGAGGGGTCTAGAGAACAAGTCACATGAGGAGAGGCTGAGGGAACTGGGCATGTTTAGTTTGGAGAAGAGGAGGCTGAGGGGGGACCTCATTGCCTTCTACAACTACTTGAAAGGAGGTTGTAGAGAGGTGGGTGTTGGCCTCTTCTCCAAAGCGGATAATGACAGGACCAGAGGAAATGGTCTGAAGTTGCAGCAGGGGAGGTTTAGATTAGATATTAGGAAGAATTACTTTACTGAGAGAGTGGTCAGGCACTGGAACAGCCTGCCCGGGGATGTGGTGGAGTCGCCATCCCTGGAGGTATTTGAGAAACGTGTAGACATGGCACTTCAGGGCATGCTCTAGTGCCTGAGATTGTTGGTTTGTGTCTGTTTGTGGGTGGGGTGGTGTGTGGTTGTGGGTGTTTGTTTTGGTTTGGTTTTGGTGTTTGGTGTCCTGGGATTTTGGGGGTTTTTTTTTTGGTTTTGGTGTTTGTTTTTTTTTTTGTTGGTTGGACTCGATGATCTCAAAGGTCCCATCCAACCAAAAATATTCTGTGATTCTGTGATTCTGTTATGGAATCAAAGATATTGTGAATGGAGAAAAGAACTTGTTTCCTAAGTCTTGCAACAATGAAAAAAAGGAAAAACTTAAATTTAAAAAAAAAACAAAAACAACAACACATCAAGGATAATTGCCAAGGTAAAAGATTAGAATAGTGGTGGGACAGAAGGGCTTGTTTTATCTCTAAGGTATTGGCACAAAATGCAGAAGAAACACACATTTTTCACACAATTTTGCAAATGGGATGGAAAGTAAATAAGATGCCTGAAGCTGGAGTATTCTATCAAACAGAAAAGTACTGTAAAAAAAAAAGAAAAGCCAGCCCAGATGGACAACATTGAAAACTTACACAGAGGGGAGTTATGAATTAAAGAATAAAGAAAAAATTCAGAAAAGATAATCCCAGTGAATTTATTCAGAAAGTGTTTGAAGATTTACTTCATCAAAAAAATGCAGAGGAAATCATAATTAACAGGCATCGTACCTTTCCTCCAGTTCTGGCAGCAGGCCAACATATGTTATAGTGAGATGCTGATATGATTGCCAAATGCAGGTCATTTTGAGAAAGAGGGGCACTGAATATAAGACATTTTCAAGGTCATATAATAGAATATATGGAGAATCCTCTATCTTGATCTTCAAAATGGGCAAGGCACCAAATGTAATAAAAGCAGGCTTTAAAGAAGCAGGCTGATGAACACCATGAATTCGAGATGGAGATATTGTTCATACACTACAAAATAGTCTGGCATACTAGCAGGAAAAAAAGGAGAAACTGCCTGAAACTTCTGATACTGATTTTTAAAAATAAAAGAACACTAAGAAAAGCAGAGAAAATCATCCAGAAGTGGGACAGGTAGGGAGTGAGAGGTAGGTAGGGGTGGAAGCAGCTAAAAGAACCACATATGACTGCTGTGCATCTGGAGAACCGAATGGTCTTCATAAACAGACCCCCTCCCATTTCTCCCAGATTTCTTCATCCAGTGAGTAAGAAGTGTTTCCTTGTAAAAGGGTTTTGTTTTTCTCTTTACGTTTAGAAACATGAACACTTATTATAATTTTTAAAAGTATGCATATTTTAACTCATCATTTTATCATCCACATAAGATGTCCAGTCGTTCTTATTATTTGCAATTTTTTAATGTCAGATACTTTAAGGTAAATATACTTATTCTGAGTGTTCTTTATCGTTCAAAACTTTCAAGGAGATAAAAAGACAAACACTATGAGAAAGTGTAATTCCTCTGCTTATAAAACAGTTTTGACACTTAATTCCCCATTAAGAAAAAAAAAAAAAAAAGAAAGAGAGAAAAAAAAAGCTAGTAAACAAATGATGAATTATCTCATAAAAAGAACCCCCAAAAAATAAAATAAGTCAAAGGTAAATGTAAAGATGAGAATAAGAAATTCTGATAACAAGAAATCTTTAAGAGATGAATGAATGAACTCTGAAAGTCCTGCTATGCTTGTTTATATTCTGGCTTCCTTCTGAGTAGCCAAACAAGATAGCTCAAATTTTACATAACAACCTAAATTTGTCTAGCATTTTCAAGATGTCACATAGTTAGTTGCCATAAATATTTGTGAGTACTTAGTCTTAGAATATGTGAAAATTATCTGCCAGTGATACATGAGTAAGAATTGCAAAAAGAAAACAATAGGCATACAAATCATCTTGTTCTTTATCACTGTACTTTTTTTTTAATGTATACTTGTGATATAAAAATACCACTTAAAAGCAACTAAAAGCATTCTACTAAGACTAAGCTTGTACACTGTTTAAAATTTTCAAAGTGTTATTTTCTCTTGACCAAAACCACTCTACCATTCCAGTGAATAAGTTAATTAGATAGAACCGCATGATGCACCCAACAATGATAAAAATTCTTGGAATTGTTTTGGAAACTGCAAGCTTTTGAGTAAAGGGAAAAATAAATTTCAAATTTGTTTTTATTGCTGTGAAATGGTTCCTTAGTTATCTGAAACTGTCTCAGTCTCACAGAATTTAATAAAATAAACTGACAAGGACAGATATGGTCCAGTTTGTGGTAATATGTGATATAATCCTTCTCTATTAGCAAAATTTAATAAAGGCTTTTCAGATAAGGCAGAATAGCTAGTGCAACATAATTAATTTCTAATTAAATGTATTTGTCAAAATAGAAAAATATATTTTCTGCTCTGCAATTCAACAGAACCACTTAAAATACAGGAAATTTACATTTGTGTTTCATTGCTCAGAGGAATATATCATGGCACATTAAATGCTAGGATAATCCTTATTAATACCATAAATGTTTCTATTAACTTTTTAAAATACTCTTTAGCCCACAGTTGATAAAAATATGAACTCATATTATATTGTTTTATTCCAAAAAGAACTACATAAATGTAGATATTATTTTATACATTCTGGTTTTGCTGAGATTTTAACTGCTAGTACAACTTAGTAATACATGTCCGTATGTAACACTTGGATAGCCAAAACAACTACTGTATTTTGCTGTATTGTAATTACAGAGTATCTGTACAATTCATGCCTATTGTCAATATGTACTGTAACAAAGAGCAGTATGTGGCTGTAAGATATTTACTGGACTAGCCTTCCAAACCTTAAATTTTTCAATTATTTTTTTAAGTGACTTTGGAGCAAGTAAGGAAAGACAACCAAGAAAGTAAAAAAGTCTAAGATATCACAGAATAAAGAGAGTTCATTTTTCTGATTTCAGCTACCAGTTAGTATATGTCTAATATTTTATTTGCAGCTATTTAGTCTGGGGATATCTCATTCAACGAAAAAAATTGGTATCTTTAATTTATCAGCAAAATATGTCAAATGTACTTTTTTTGGAAGGGAACACTAAGCAATGTAAATATAACTATGAGGATTCAGTTATTTTGAAATGGAATGTTATTTTACACTGAAATAATTTTCTTTTTTTTTAGATAACATTTGATCTAATAACTTGATGAGAATTGCAGTGCTTATACCAATAACATCCCTCCACACTTAAAAGATCTTAAGATAATGACGACCACTCTGGTTGCCCTCCCCAACCACATTAACGACAGAGACCAATGGATGTCTTCCAGAAAATTCCCTATGTAAGCTATTGTGCAATTTTCAGTCATCCACGCCTGGATGTCTAATGAAGGACTTCATATAGTGGGAATTCCTTAACATATTGTATCCCTAGATAGACTCATCCAATGATTAATTATCTTCACTACACTAAGATATGCATTATATCTATACTATCTGCTTTATTTTCTTGTGTTTCCAACCAATAATTGCAAATTTGAGGTAACAACTATTTGCAGGGTTGTTTTTTTTTATTATATGCTCAATTTTAAACTTTGAGTTAGTCATGTAAGAATTTTTATAATCTTGTCACGCACAAGCTTACTAGAACTCAGATCATTATTATAATACCTTTCAGTGCTCCTTCTTGAAGTAAATTTAGTATTCCAATATTAGTTTCCGCATTATTGCATGCAGAGTTCCTCCTACCTTCCAAAACTCTTTCACGTAGCTTGGAAATCATTCTGCTTCCATCAATCATTAGGTCATTGCAGCATGGAACGCTTCATTATTTGACAATCCAAGAAGCTTCTAAAAGTCAACTCCCATTTTGCAGGACCTGGGGATATCAGCAGTACCAGATCAAATTAGCTGCTAGCAGCTCAGCACATGATTTCAGCTTTCATAAAGAACTCTCCTGGGTAATCCATGACTAAAATTAAACCGTATGACTGTAACTCAGACAGAAATAAGGCATTCATCGTAGTCTTAGTTTCTTCTTACATAAGTAATATGGAGGGAACTAATCAAAACACTCTATTGTTACACCGAAATCTTGTTATTGTCAAAAATGGAACACATCTTTTACCTGGAAACCAGAATATCTTGTTAGCCCAGTTAAAATCTTAATCACCCCCCAAAAATATACAGCCAACATTAGTATTGTTACAATAATACTAATGTTCACCCAACAATACCAATAATCACACTCCAAATTCATACAGAATAGCTCATTTTTACTAACTTTAAAATCATTATACAAGAAAAGTGTCTAACACCAGCCCCTCCTTTCTGGTGCTACGTGTCCCTGCCCATGTACCTGAGGTGTCCAGGCTGCCAATGCCAGTCTACTTCAACCTGGAGGTATGGGTGCCACTGCGAGGAACAGCACCCCATAGTCCCTGCTCTGACAAGTGATGTGTCTATGGCAGATGTGGCCCTCTCAGCCCAGGGCCCTGCTCAGAGATCTGGGGTGTATATCTGGATATACAGAATGCTGTATGTTAGTCACAGAATACTGTCAATCGGAAAGGGCCTCTGGAGGTCTCTAGTCCAAAACTGCTCAAAGTAGGCCTAATCAGATCAGGTTGCTCAGGACTGTGTCCAGTCCAGTCTTGAACACCTCCAAGGACATCCCAGAAATTCACTGAGCAACGTGTTCCAGTGTTTGATTACCCTTATAATAGTAGATGCTTCATCATATTTAATTGGAAATTTCCATGTCCCAAACAGTGCCCATCACTTCTCATTGAAATTCTGTTAAGAGTCTGGCTCTGTCTTCTCTGTATCTTCTGGTCAGGTACTTGTAGACAGCAATAACATCTATAGCCTTTACTTCTCTAGGCTGAACAGTCCCACGTCTCGCAGCTTCCCCTCATATGACAGATGCTCCAATACCTTAATTATCTTCATGGCCTCCTCTGCTACATCATGTCTCTCTTATATTGGGGAACTCATAGTGAGTCACAAAGCTCCAGATGTGACAAGGACTGAGGAGAGGGAAAGGGTCATGTCCCTTGTTCTTCTGGTAAGATAATGCAGCTGGGATGCTGTTTGCCATCTTTGGCACAAGGGTACATCATTGGCTAATGATAAACTTACTGCCTACCGAGATTCTCAGATTCTTCTCTGCAGAGCTGCTTCCCCATCAGTTAGCCCCCAGATGTATGGGCTTATCCCTCCCCAAATGCAGGACTTTACATTCATTGTTGCCAAACTTCATGTTTGGCATGCTTCATGTTGCTATCAGCACATTTCTCCAGCCTGTCCAATTCCTTTGGAATAACACCCCTACCCTCCAGCATACTGACCACTTTTCCCAGTTTGGTGTTGTCCACAAACTTGATGACAATGCACTCCACTCCATCCCATTGTTTAGATTGTTGATGAAGACAATAGAAGATACCAATCCCAGCACTGTTCCCTGAAGGGCTAGTTACTCGTCGTCTTCTGGACTTTGCACCTTTGATTACAACTCTTTGAGACCAGCAGTCCAGCTAGTTTTCCACATCAAACATTTAACCAGCTCGTATTTCACCAATTTGGTGATAAGGAGACCACTGGAGACTGTGTCAAAGGTTTTGCTAAAGTGAGGGTATACAGCGTGAATAGAAAGGAGCATATAGAAGCTACATGTTTCTATGAAGAGTATTTTCATGCCACAGTTCAATACACTTACTATGATTAAGCTACATTCATATTTGAATCTCTGCTCACTATTGTATTCAAATAACTGTGCTAAACAAGTGTTTTAAAGAAAATAGTTTTGCATAGTTTTAAACTGAAAAGATTTCAGACAAAAGTGCTGCTATAATTCTGAATATCATGCTTACACATAGTAAAGAATAACCATAGTGGGAGATGTCTCATGGGTTTGAAAACTCATTTGTGTCCTATTCAGCCAGACAGCAAAGATAAACAGAGCATTACACTTGAGTCTGTCACTAAAAAAATACCTCAGAGTATAGATCCTAACCTGTCCTGCTCCTATTAGGCAGTAAGCTTCAGGACTAATTATTTCACCCTTTTGCATTGCTGTAACAGTACAGAAGACATAATTCATATGAATCATCTGTTTGACAGCGTATTTTTTTCCTTGACATAGACAGGGATTTCCTAGATTTAAGTTAGAAACATTTACATGCCATAGAGAAAACAGAATCACTGGAGAGATTATGAGTTTTTCAGAAAACTGATATGATGTTGACTGTTGGAAATAAAATTTGTGCGTCATTGAGGCTATAAGGAAATCTTGTTGTTAAAATCCCATAGTTTTTTGATGATTGCTTAAAGGAAGGATATGGCATGGCTATTTTTTATTATATGTGACATATATAAAAATCATAATTCTTGAGAACAGGTTCATGACTCACACTTGACCATAGTCTGGCATAAACCTCAAACCTACAATTTCTTTTCATTTTCCTGTGGAAGGAAGCTGGGCTTATGTCTAACATGAGCAGCAGACCCACTGGATATAATTCCCCATTCAACTTGGGGTCTTCTTTAACAGTCAGTAAAATGCTTGATGGGGTAGGTCCACTCAGTCACGGAGTTTCAAGATAGAACCTCTCTCAAGCCAATCTACTAGGTCATATCTGCAGATGACTGGTTAGAGAGGTCCTGGACCACCCAGAGGATTAATGACTGAAATACTAGGGGTGCTCATACAGACACAGCCCTGATACTCAGCTACAGCCCAACTATAGCTATAGGAGAAACTTGATTTTCAAACTTACAACTAATGTATTGCATAAATTACATAGTTCTCACTTTTATACTTCAGTGTCACTGTGTTGTTGAGTCTTTACAGTGTTGTAACATTGAAAGATAATGATCTGGTTTAATTTTATATTCCAAGAAAGACAAGTTTGCAAAAAAATATAAACAAACAATACTGAATGAGTCAAAAAATGTTCTTTATTAATGTATTCTATAGAATTCAGTGAACATACATAGGTGTGCATATAGATAAATATATTGATCTGCCACAGGATCGTACAATCATAGAATGGTTTGGGTTGGAAGGAACCTTTAAAGATCATCTAGTTCCAATGCCCCCCACCAGGGGCCATGGGCAGGAACATCTTTCACTAGATCAGGTTGCTCAAAATCTCATCCAACCTGACATTGAACACTTTCAATAATGTGGCATTCACAAATTCTCTGGGAAACCTGTTCCGGTGTCTCACCATCCACATCCAATGTAGCTTAATCATAGTAAGTGTATTGAACTGTGGCATGAAAATACTCTTCATAGAAACATGTAGCTTCTATATGTTACAATTCATATTTGAATCTCTGCTCGCTATTGTATTCAAATAACTGTGCTAAACAAGTGTTTTAAAGATAATAGTTTTGCATAGTTTTGAACTGAAAAGATTTCAGACAAAAGTGCTGCTATAATTCTGAATATCATGCTTATGGATGTATACATATATTGCAAGTGTTTAGCAGCAATAATATTCTGTAACATCTACAGAAATAAACATTTATATAGCTAACCTCTATTTTTTTCTTAAGTATGAAATTTTACCCTACAAAACTGCAAACTGACAGAATAGGTATATACACACATGTAGATATAAATATGTCTATCCATATTTAACAGCTTCCTTCAAAATCCCTTTCTTAAGTTTGGAATCCCTGAAGGGTATCATTATTGTCTCTTTTATTTACACATAGTTCTGTTTGAGAAAATTAATTTCTCATTGTGTTAACCTCCTTGATTATTAATAAGAAACAAAAGTCAGCATATTACTCCTAACTAAAAATTTCAACAGCTTATTGTGGACAAATACTTCTCTGATGAAGATGGATCAAGCATATTGTATTGCTTGCAGTAATATACATATACATACACATATACATGTACATGTACAAATACATATGGAAATACATATGGAAACACAAATATAACCCACTCTCTGTCTAGCTGGATAATTTTTTTTAGTTCACAGATGGTACACTGAAGATTGTTGGACTTTGGTTTTCAGCCAGGTGCTTGGGAAAGGCTATTTTTATAATTATGTTGCCCATATGTTTTTATAGAGATACTCACTTTTGATCTCAAAGGAATTGATCTTTCTCCCTTTTCGTTTTTTGCAGTCTCATGAAAATGCTTCTCCTGCCCTTTAGGAATCTCAGTTGAATCTTAAAATTGGTATATAGAAATATAGTACTAATAATACTTTTGGATCACTGAGTCAGTTCCATGCTCTTAAAGACAATGACAGTATGTAATTATTTTCATGATATATCAAACATTTGCTTGAATGTAGCTACTTTTTTTTTTCTCATACTTCATTGAGAGTGAAGCTGCTACAGAATATCACTATGTGATGGATGGAAAATGTCCTTTCCAGTCTAAATGTATTCATGGGCAGTTTATATCAATTTACTCGTGTCAAGATTGTTCTTAGTTTGGATAGATATCTTCCATCATTTGTAGATGTATAGATAGCAGTTATATCTCATAAACAGTCAAAGATCTATTACCCTCTCATCTCATTATTGTAGTAACCCTTGCATGCAGTTATTATAGCATAAATTCATTTTTCTTGAAATGAACTACCAAAAACATCTGCTGTATTTTAGACAATGTCATATGAACGACTTGTACAATGCCATTCTAACTATGGCTTTTTTTACTTTACCTATAATTATTCATTTTCTTAATATATAACTTTAGTTCTGCTCTGGGGATAATAATTCTAATTCTTATTTTACTATAACACAAGTGTTAATTTTAAGTATCTCTGTTCCAGTCAATGAAACTGTGTTGGTATGAAAGAAGCCCTGGCACTGATGACTTTGGCAGATTCCTGTGTGCTTAAGGCTGGGATGATTACTGAGAAGTCTGTCTACTGTGGCTTAGTATTCTGCTAGCACAAATTAAAATCTTATGTAATAGTGTAATTAATTTGCAGGTAGAAAACAACTAGAAAGACCAGGAGAGGCCAGTACCCCAGATGAATAAATGCCTTACAGAAGGATGAAGTACTGGTGAAGAATTGTCAAAATCGCTCTTCTTGTGAGAAAAAAATTTCACCTGTAGTTCAAATGATGAAGACATTGAATAGACAAATTAAGACACATTTTTCCATTGTCATAGGCGTCCCTGCAACTCCTGTAATCACTCATAAAATACATATGAGAGAACGTCCAAGAGAAATTCTTCTGTCACTTTGAAAGGGAAGATGGACAGACAACAGTATTTCATAGCCACTTCTCTTGCAACTTTATGTCCAAAAGGGAACAGAAACAATGACAAAGAGGGTTATGCTCTGCCTACTCCATGAATGAACTCAAAAATGTAGCTCAGACCATGATCCCACAATATTTATGCCATATATGTCCATGACAAGATTATTCAACTGGACAAATTCAATCCTGATTCTGCATGTACAGAAATGTGCTACTGTTAAGTAGCCAGGGCAAAAAATGTAAGCCTACTCATGCTGACTGTATGGCTATACTGGATTTATCCTGTCTCTGGAAGACAGATAATGCATTACTCTTTATAATACAAAAAAAAAAAAAAAAAGCTGACAAAAAGTTCAGCTGCTAACAGTAATTACCCCCAAGAAAACACATGTGCACTTTCCAACTCTCTCACACTTATTAGCAAACCATACTATCGTGTAGGACTTCTGTTACCCTAAAGTTGGTATGTTGGTGGGAGGGTGGTAAAGCCTTTCCTCACACCTGCCTATCCGCCAGTTTTTCTTCCTTTCCATCATTTCCCCCCCCCCAATAAACATTTTTTTTCTTTTTCTTTTTTTTTTTTTTTTTTTTGTCCCTCTTCAATCCACAAACAAATCACTTCTGAGGAAACGATGTTCACTTAACCCAGATGCCCTAAAATTGCAATATTATGGGGTGACAACATGGACTGTTTATAATTGTAAGTGATTTTGCATTAGTTTGCCTCTCTCCTCACATACATACATAAAAGTTTTTCTTGTTTATTTATTTACTTATTTATGTAGCATGATAAATTAAAGGTAATCAGAATATATTTGAGTGGATGCGTTTAAAGATGTGCTAAAAGGATGTTTTGTGCTTGCAGATCTGTGTGCCAAGAGTGTCTTAATGATAGCAGGAAACATAAACTGCTTCATGGATCAATACATCTTCAGCCAAAATGGGAGAGGAAGAAGGATACGTAGCTGTGACCACATCTAATGTCCCAGATCTCATGCCTTACTGCAGCATTCATGGTAGCAATGCACTACAGCCCTAACTGCCAAATCCACAACTAACTAGTCTCCTCATGTTCATGAGAATAAAACAGGAAGTTCAGATATTGTATCCTAACAGCCACTCTTGACTGCTAACACACGTGAAGTCATTCCCCTAGAAGCACTTCATTGATATTCCTCCTTTATCTACATTTGGCAAGTTTCTCTGCCACTTCCATTCTATCTTATGCGTATGATAAATGCTCAGAAAGACTGCTAAAGTTAAATTTTCTCTTTTAAAATTTTGTCTAAAAATTTGTCTAAAATTTTGACATGGATATGTCAAAAAAAAAACTTACAGTCCTTTGTAAATGTTCTTCATATGCATTACTAAGTAAGTTAGAAAATCGTTTAGGATGAATTTGAAATGCATTGCAAAAAAAGCAAATATGTCATAATTTGGATTCTATACTGGTTTCTTTGATAGCTCTATACAATGAAATAATAGCAGTGATAAGTGTCTTCATATTTTCAAAGTCCATTTTTTAAATTGTTATAACTGATATGCTCCTGCTCCTCACATTTTATTTCATTTTAATTTGATTTCATTCGAGATAATGAGACCTTTTCACTGAGAATTTGTGCCCATTAAACTGGTAAGTATTAATTCAGCTGTAATCTTCCTGATGCCTGCCAAAAAGCATGGACAATAATAGGAATAAGTAATGTCCTAGATAAACTCTTTTATTTTAATGGATGTCATTTAGAAAAAAAAAAAAAATCCAAACTTTTAAGACTTCAGTGAACAGCATATTTTCCAGTTGGCTTCCAAACAGTTTTCTTTATAGACCCTGGCTGGCTGGTGTTTAAGTGAACAGTACATTTTCACTTATCTACATTGAAAACAACAAC
Source organism: Numenius arquata (assembly GCF_964106895.1). Lineage (NCBI taxonomy): Eukaryota > Metazoa > Chordata > Aves > Charadriiformes > Scolopacidae > Numenius > Numenius arquata. Next base: position 90,280,517 of record NC_133576.1, on the reverse strand, counting down.
TGCATGAAATAAAACTGTACTAACTTTTGTGGTATTAATATAGTTCACTAGGCAAAGGATGAGCACAAGTGAAATGCTATATGTAATGCTAACAATGAATATACATAAAAATAAAAAATAACTTAGAAAATATATTAGTTATTACTGAAATCTCTATAAAACACAGCTGGTTGCAGAACTATCCAGAGAATAATATATGTATTTCTGACATGAAATCATTAGGGACAAATTCTGTTCTTAACTGTTTGTAAAATGTTTCTTTCAATGTTGGTGCGAGTCCTGTATCACATATTAGTGTGACAAATTATTTAAAAAAAAAAAAAAAAACAAAAAAAACCCCAACAAACTTGAAACTTCTAGTTCTTGTTTCTATTTAACTGTTACCACTTCTGTATGAGTTGTGAATTTTTATGTCTGAACATATAAAGAGTTTCCATGCTTTTAATATTGCTTTCAAGTACTCAGAGGGTATATATAGTAAATGAATACTAATTAAGTAGATTAATTATTAAATTTTAAAAATATTATTATTATTTAATAAATGCAAATTGACTTGTAAACTCATAACATCTGACGAGGAGAAGGTTGAGGTACTCAATAACATTTTTGCTTCAGTCTTCACTAGCAACCTTTCTTTCCACACATCTCAAGTGGATGGACCACAAGACAGGGACTGGGGGAGCAAAGTCCTTCCCACTGTAAGAGACGATCAGGTTCATGATCACCTGAGGAATATGAACATACAGAAGTCTAAGGGACCTGATGATGTACAAACCAGAGTTCACAGCAAATTGGCTGAGGTAGTTGCCAAGACATTCTCCAACATATTTGAAAAGTCATGTAAGTCAGGTAAAGTCCCTGGTTACTGGAAAAAGGGAAATATTGCACCCATTTTTACAAAGAGTAGAAAGGAGGATTCTGGGAATTACCAACCTTTCAGCCTCACCTCTGTGTCTGGAAAGGTAATGGAACAGAAACTCCTAGAAGCTATGCTAAGGCACTTGAAGGACAGGGAGGTGATTTGCAACAGCCAGCACAGCTGCCCAAGGGCAAGTCCTGCCTGACCAACCTAGTGGTCTTCTGTGGTGGAATGACTACATTAATGGACAAGGGAAGAGCTATGGATGTTGTCTATCTGGACTTCTGTAAGTCAGACATGGTACCCCACAACATGCTTCTCTCTAAATTGGAGAGATACGGATTTGACGGGTGGACGATTTGGTGGATGACTAATTAGTTGGTTGATCGCATAGAATAGTGGAGGATAGTGGTCAGTGGCTCAATTTTGAGATGGAGATCAGTAATAAGTGTGGGGGTCCGTATTTGGACCAGTACTGTTTAATATCTTCATCAATGACCTAGAGAATGGGATCAAATGTACCCTCAGTAAGTTTGTGGATGACACCAAGCTGAGTGGTGTGGTTGACATGCCTGAGGGATGGGATGCCATCCAGAGGGACTTGGACAAGCTCAAAAAGTCACCCCATGTGAATTACATGAAATTACATAAGCAAATACATTATATGAAATTACATCAGTAATCTTATAAATTCCTCCTTGCAATAATGTAACCTGTTCCAGCAAGTACTGAAAACATTTTGTATGCATCAGTAGATTCACAGGATTAATCTGGTTAAGTTGAACTACATTGCTAACTGAGAACTTCAGAGACCTTGACTTTGCTCTAGGACTCTTTGTAGCATTCCTATGAGATTATGAGCTCAAGATGCTTAGTGTTAGGGACATATATCAAACCAGGACTAGCATTTCAGAATATTGTCAAGACTACAGGTCATTCATTAAAGAAAAAGTAATTTAAGGTAAATCTTTTCTTTCAAATCACTGGAGGACTAGTATTTTCTTATAAATACCAACCAACCATTCAGTTACAAGCGTACTTCTCAGATAAATACTTTCATTCACACCCTTTGTCTTCAAAAAGGGGCTTTAAATTATAATTACAGGCTGCCTTCAAATAGGGTATTATTAAAAAGAAAACCAATATGGAGGGACAGAGTAATAGAGGGAAAATAAACAGAACTCTAACATTGACCTACCATTATTTATTTGTATGAAGATTCCTATCACAGTTTTTGGTCTGTATCACATATTGTCAAAGCACAAGAACAGGTAGGCTAATGGAAATGCATGTGTCCAGAGGCTTTTACCAGTGGCTTGTATAGATTAGACCATTCTGCCCTTGAGGGAGGGAAGATTTTCATACTACAAATACAACCAGTGCTGAATATTTACTTTCTCTCCAGACCAGAGAATGGACATGATTTTGTTTTAATTACCATCCAGTGAAAGCTTCATGCAGTTTGATGACTGGGACTACTGATCTAGAAGGGAAAATATCTGCTTTCTATGTTCTTAAGGTTGTTTGTTTATCAATTTTATGTTAAGCAGTCTCTCCATTTAACGCATGGACTGTCCTAGGAGTGTGGACTGGAAGTCAGGTCTTTTACTTTATCAAGAGAAAGAACTTTTTTTGTTAAGGGGTATGGTCTAACTTCAGAAGAGCCGTTCCAACAGTCAGGTCATTCCCCTGGGTTTTTAGAGGTGGATGTGAGTTTGTCTTCTCCCTCATACGCTTCCTCTTCACTGTTTATTTCACATAACTTTCTATACTAGCCCTGCTGCTTCAAGTAATCTGACTTTTATTTGGACGATATCTTACACTGATACCAACAGTCACCCTCAGATTTCTAAAAGCCTCCTTTCACAAATTGCAGCATGTGAGAAATACCTGATTATCATAAACATCTGAAATTCACTTGAGCTAACTTGATTAATCAAGCAGTAATGAAGCTGTTATTCTTAATTAGATGATACAAAGTTTTAGTGATTTGAGTATTATGTGTACCAGAATAAATTTTCCTTTTACAGCTACTTACAACAAGTAATTAAATAGTGTACGAATTGGTAACTGTAAATATTTCTCTATAGCAAATGTAAACTTAACAGCTGTTATGGTTCTTTTACTGTTTTTAGAGTTCCACCAGCAATTTTCATTTGTAGGGACTGCCAAATAAAATTACACAGGGAAATGAAAGGTAGTTTTTCAAATGACATTGTAATTTTACACCTACAGTAGCTGAGGTTCTGATAGTGGTTATATCTGAAACCTGTTATCAGTTACTTTTACATCAGATATAAGAAATCAGTCCAGATTTAAAATCTTTATATAACTTGCTAAGGGATGCAAAATTATGTTTGTTTGTTTATTTTTTTTTTTTAAATTTTTGATTAATTTTAGCCTTAAAGAGTTAGTTATGTATACAAGTAGAAATCCATTACTATTCAAATTTTGAATCTGCAGCTTTCTGACGTACTGCACACCATACCCATCTCCAATTGAAAAAAAACCCAAAACAACCCAACAACCAAAACCCCACAAAACATAAATATATTTTTAAATCTACCTCTACACAATTGAGAATTTGTGTTCATAGTTGTTATAGATGCGTAGCTTAAGGAAACAATGCAATATACATTTGGGACTGGAGAGGAAACATGAGAGCATAATTAAGGAAATGTTTTTCATAGTGGAAGAGACTGAATACGCATACTGTGTTTCCTTATCTGGTAGAAGCAGACTGGAGTTGCTATTGAAATTTCAATCTGTCAGGGAAAACGGGATGTGTGGGTAAAAGTACCATATAAATGATCTTCAATTTGTCCGTTCCTTGGGTTTAAATTATGACAGAATAAATGCCACTTCTACAAACCAATCCCTTTCAAATAAGGATTTTGTCTGCTTATTTTTCTGGACTAGCTCAATTTATTCCTCAAACTACTAAGTGAATAGCAACCTCTATATAGAATGCATATCCTTTCAGTACATCTTCTTTTTAAATTTGATTAAATAAGACCCAAACAGTTTCTCACTGGTCATTGTTTCATTGTTCCTCTGTAGCAGAATGCAATAGGTGCTACTCCGTGGAGGTAGAGGTAAGCTGGGTTAAAAACTGGCTGGAGGGCCGGGCCCAGAGATTGGTGGTGAATGCAGTTGGTGGCCTGTCATGAGTGGTGTCCCCCAGGGCTCGGTATTGGGGCCAGTTCTCTTTAACATCTTTATCAATGATCTAGATGAGGGGATCAAGTGCACCCTCAGTAAGTTTGCAGACAACAGGGGGGGAATGTCGACCTGCTGGAGGGTAGAAAGGCTTTCCAGAGGGACCTGGACAGGCTGGGTCGATGGGCCGAGGCCAATGGGATGAGGTTTAACAAGGCCAAGTGCCAGGTCTTGCACTTGGGTCACAACCACCCCATGCAGTGCTACAGGCTTGGGGAAGAGTGGCTGGAGAGCTGTCTGGCAGAAAAGGACCTGGGCGTGTTGGTTGACTGTCAGCTGAACATGAGACAACATTGTGCCCAGGTGGCCAAGAAAGCCAACAACATCCTGGCCTGTATCAGGAACAGCATGGTGAGCAGGACTCAGGAGGTGATTGTCCCCCTGTACTTGGCACTGGTGAGGCCCCACCTCGAGTACTGTGTCCAGTTTTGGGCCCCTTACCACAAAAAATACATTGAGGTGCTGGAGCGGGTTCAGAGAAGGGCAACACAGATGATGAGGGATCTGGAGAAAAAGTCTTTTGAGGAGATGCTGAGTGAGCTGGGGTCGTTCAGCCTAGAGAAAAGGAAGCTGAGGGGAGACCTCTCTACAACTACCTGAAAGGAGGATGTAGAGAAGTGGGGACTGGTCTCTTCTCCCAAGTCACAGGTGACAGGACAAAAGGAAATAGCCTCAAGTTGCCCCAGAGAAGGTTCAGATTGGATATTAGGAAAAATTTCTTCACTGAAATTGGAAGAAGCATTGGAATGGGCTGCCCAGGGAAGTGGTTGAGGCACCATCCCTGGAGGTATTTAAAAGACGGGTAGACATAGTGCTTAGAGACATGGATTAGTGATGTTTTTTTATCAGAGTTAGTTTGATGGTTGGACTAGATGATCTTAAAGGTCCTTTCCAACCTAGACAATTCTATGATTCTCTTCTATTCTAAGCTTGAGTGGGAGCCAGTTTAATGATATTTCAGTAGTGCACTGAAACAAAGTATCACTCATTTAGGCCTTGTGGTTCTCCTGTATCCCCATGACCAAAAAGGTAAAGTATACTTTGCCTAATTTCAGCATACGGTGTCAACCTGAAATACACCCTATTTTTGTAGGAAACCTGTTGCACTCATACCCTTATAGTAGTAATGCACAGAAAATGCAGTTCTTCCTTTACTGAAGCTCTTTAGCTCATCTCTTTTTCCTGTGCCAGTAATGACTCATAAGACTATGAAATTAAAAATATAGAATTATTCATAAATAGGAGGTGTAATTGGTCCTATTTTGTGCAAGAATAGTCTGAATATTTTATGTCACTATTAATGTTGAAAAATGAGACTGAAATTGGGAATTTGATCTTCAGTATATAAAGAAATAGTTTTTCCCTTTGAGAAATTAAAACTCTTCGAAAGAATAAAACCAGAAGAATTGTTATGAAAGGTGTAATACCTTGTGGTGGGTTTGACCTTGGTTGGCTGTCAAATCCCCTATCTTGCCACTCTGCCACTCCCCCTCCTCAAGAGGACAGGAAGAGAAAACAAGATGGAAAAGCCTACAAGTTGAAATAAAAACAGGGAGATCACTCACCAGCTGTTGTCATAGGAAAAAACAGACTTCACTTGGATAAAATTAATTTAATTTATTGCCCATTAAAAATAGAGTAGGATGATGAGAAACAGCAACAAAAATTAAACCAAACAACACCTTCCCCCTCATCCCTCCCTTCTTCTCAAGCTGAACTTTGCTCCCAGTTTTTCTATATACTCTTTCCAAGCAGTGCAGGGGGACACGGAATAGTACTTGTGGTCAGTTTATAACGCTTCATCTCTGTTGCTCCTTCCTCCTCATGCTCTTGCCCTGCTCCAGTCTGACATTCCTTCAACAGGAAATAGGCCTTCATGAACTTTTCCAATATGGGTCCTTCACACAGACTGCAGTTCTTCCAGAACTGCTCCAGCATGGGTCCCTTCCAAAGGGTGCAGTCCTTCTGGAACTGAGTGCTCCAGTGTGGATCCCCCATGAGTCCACAGGTCCTGCCAGAAAACCTGTTCCTCTGTGGCCTCCTCTCCATGGGCCACAGTTCCTGCTTGCTCCAGCATGGTCTCTTCAGGGGCTGCAGCTTCCTTCAGGGCATATGCACTTACTTTAGCATGGAGTACTCCACAGGCTGCAGGGCGGATATCATCTATTAACTACAACAAAAATTTCCCTAATTTATATATGAAAATATAATTTTCCGAACTCCTCCAATATTACCATGACATTCGAATACCTTAGTGTGTTCTGTAGTTATAGTAAACCATGTGAAACTGAGCAATATCAGCAAACATCTTTTATTTCAACCTGTAGCTCAAGGTGAAGCACAAAGGGTGCAAACTATATTGAATGAGCATAAGGAAAATAATTTCTTCCGAAGTTTTGTTAAACAGTTTAACTTACCAATGTGAAATTCTAAGTACACTTATTACATCCATTTCTTAATTAATGTGTCAAATACTCAAATGTTCTTCTGAATCTGAGTAAGAAGATATGTTTAATGATTCTTGCATATAACACACACTCCCAGACATCAGCTGTCAGTTGAAATGAATGCACTGAGTACATCAACAGAGACAATGGAAAGGTGTCTTAGAACATCTGGCATGTAGATCCATGCACAAAAAAGCCTAAGAAATGTGATATACCATATGTGAAGCAAAGATATGAAGAGATAAGAATGGCTTGGAATAAACATGCCTTTAAAAGTAAAAAACACATAAGCAGAAGAAAGACATGAAAGAAATCAGTGAAGCGTAAAGGTTTGGATATTCAAAGCCTTGTATATATAAATATTATGCACTAGTGGCATATCTTTTACAGAATCAAGTGAAAACTCCCAAAAGTAGTAGTTCATGTATTTATATTGTCATATATTTATTATACATATCCATGTTATTTATTAGTGAAAATGTTTTGGGGTTTTGTTTTTTTTTTTTTTTTTTTTTTTTTCTTCCCGTGGAAGGAAACGTTTCTGCACCATTTACTTCACAATAAAATATAGTAAAATTCTTCCCTGGGGTTGTCATCTTTGAAATGTAGGTGTTTTTTTTTTCAATATTCTTTTTGTTTTTTATTTTCCAAAATACTCTTTTGTTGTTGTTTACGGTTGCCCACCTTGCTCTCCTTAAATTGGTATTTTGATTGGGTTTTTTAGATTATTGCAGGACAAGGTAGAGTGATACAATAAAATATATATATATATATATGAAATATATGAAATATGAGGAAAAGTGTAAAGTGACTTCACCTTTCCAGTTCCTGCTCCTTTGCTGTGGGTATCCCTATTCTTTTTAACTCCCCAACAGTGTCTTTTAGAAGGAAATTACAGAAAGCACTATGCAAAGCTTGATTTTATTTGAAGTGTCTTCATCAATTTAACACTGCTGTAGCTCAAAATATTTGACATTTTTTCTATCTAAAAGATGCTGGTGTGAAGCATAATAACCTGATAAGCATTTCAATCTCTAGCTCACCTTCAGTGGGGAGTTTTCCCTAAGTATGCAAAATGTTAATTCATGTCAAGACCTCAAAGCCTTGCCCATTTAAGCTGCCATTGACAAATTTGTAAAAGTGGAAACTGTATTTTTTCCACAGCTTGTTTCTCAGATTTCCCTCTGTCTTACAAATTATCCTGAATCTGAAACAGGTTGTCTTGGCTGTCAAACAGAGTGAAGCAGAATTAACATGTAATGAAGAAGGAATCAGTGTTCTCATGAATAACATATATGAAACTTACATATAAATAATGACACTTAAGCATGCACAAAAACATTTAATATTGTTTTGGATTGTCCTATTTTTTCTATAAAATACCTTTATTTTTCTCTATAAAAGAACTCCTAAAAATACATTTTCAAATAAGCTTGAAAGTTGTTTATATAGTTTGAACAGAATTAGTCACTGAAAGCACAAAAAAGTGGCAGAGTATGTCTTCCAGAGGGTATTTTAGTAGCATAGTTTAATTTCAGTAGTGGTAATTTTAGTCATATATAGCAAAGTGTAGCTGACAGAAAATGCGAGATTCATTAAACAAAACAAAATCAAATAATTCCATAATCACTCATATTTGTATTGATTTATTAATTTCATATTATATCTAGTAAAATATAAAATATAATTCATAGATTGAATTAGTTTATACAAGTTCTTATATTGTTAATGATTGTGTACATGTGAATAAGTGAAAGAAAAAACTATTTTTCAAGATATTAGGAGTACAAGCTATTGACTTTCCCCCCTTCTTTGAAACACTAAAAACTTCTCTTTCTGGACCTCTGAAACTGTATCACTAATTTTTAATTCTAACAAAGTGAAGAGGGAAATAAATAAAAAGGAAAATTTGTTGCAAATTTAAATGCAAATGAAAATGACTATTTTATTTGTTGTTTTAAATAGATGGAAAAGAGATAATTAAAACAAAAAAGCAACACAGATTGTAACTTAAAAAAAAAATAATAAAAAAAGTTTTATTCTTGAAATTGCTGGGATGTCCTTGCAATCTTTTTATCTTCTTTGCAATTGGTAAAGGAAGGACCTCTCGTTCCAGAAGCCAAGTGGATTTTATTGGATGAAAAAGCAGTTTGAAGATAACCATCGATTAGTTTATAATCTCATAAATATTTTTTACTGGTACTGTTAACTAATCAATAGCAACATTGCTACAGTACACAAAGTACTGCAAAAGGTAAAATAAGACAATGTTCGTTCTGCTCTGGAATATTGCAACATTTTCCCCATTTTCTTTTCGCTATCAGTATTTCTTTTCACTTCATAAATTACACTGTACTGTTATTCAGTTAAACCTTATTAATTTGTTCTTTACTGGTTCACTGCTTTTAATTCAGCACTTATGTTTTGCTATCTGGGTTCTTACCTCACTGCAGAAAATAATTTCAGAAACATTCTGTTACAGCTGCTATTGTGGTCTTAAATAATAACTGGGAAACAATTTTGAAGAGATAATTGAAATGACACATTGCTCAACTCATGCCAACATTATAAACATCTATTTATCATATCAGCCCTGTTACTAAGCTTCAAAAGAATTTTCTCTGCTTTCAATGAGATCTCACTGACTTCTTCATAAATGAAACAATAAAAACTAATACTCATAGAAAGTAAAAATTAAAAAAACGCATCTGTGGCTACAGATAGCACTAACAATATGAAGATGAGATTCTTCAAGCAGTATTTCCATTTACACATAATATAGGTGTGCTTGTTACTTGGCAAAAAATGTTGATCTCTCAGACCTTTTAGTCTTTTCGTATAACACTGGAATGATGAAAGAAGGGCATGTCATGGTATAGTGCTAGTTCAATTCCAAGAGGAAACATAGTTCAATTTCATGTTTGCCTGGTTGTATCAGTTAACATTTTAAACAGTGTTTCAAAGAAACACTCTACCAACTACCAACTCTGATAGATAAGATGTCTCAGTAGACACATTGGGTAGCTTAACTAGCTTTTTTTTTTTTTTTATACTTTTGTTTTTCCCCAGTTTAATAAAATATGCTGTATATTCTTTGATTAAAGCTACTGTTTTCAGTTCTTTTATTTAAAAATCATTTCCAAATTTACTTCTGAATTATTTTAGTTTCAAAGTATTTCTTTAAATATTCTTTTTAAGTAGAAGTTAGTTCTGTTAACTTAATGGCTGTATCTCTTAAGTACCAGAAACTTGCTGTTACTTAAAGTGCATGACAGATATTAAATGGTATGCACGTATCTTTCAAAGTCATAATAAAAAAACCCTCAAACTTGGTTTTCAAACATCTTGTCAAATTACAGGTCAAGTTATTCATTCCATGACCACACTGACAAGTACAGTAACTCATTTCAATAAGAGCTCTTTAATTTTGTTTCCTGAATCAACTGCAGTGCTAGATAGTGACTCTAATTCTCCTTTATTTTTTAATTAAGTTATTGAGGTGTAATGGATATTTCATCTCTTTTGAGCCTCACAAGTTAGTAAGATTGATAGTGTTCCACTGAGGACTCTGCACATGTATACAGCATCACTAGATTTACTGCAGTGTCTGTTGCCAAAGTAAAGACAACATTCTCTTAGAATCATAGAATCATAGAATCATAGAATTGCCTAGGTTGGATGGGACCTTTCAGACCATTGAGTCCAACCATCAACCTAACGCTGACAAAAACCATTGCTAAACCATGTTGCTAAGCACCACATCTATCTGTCTTTTAAATGCCTCCAGCTATGCCAATTCCAACACTTCCCTGGGCATCCTGTTCCAGTGTTTGGTAACTCTTTCTATGTAAAAATCTTTCCTAATACCCAGTCTAAACCTCCCCTGGCACAACTTGAGGCCATTTTCTCTTGTACAATCATTTGTTACTTGGGAAAAGAGACTGACACCCACCTTGCTACAACCTCCTTTCAGGTAGTTGTAGAGAGCGATAAGGTCTCCCCTCAGCCTCCTTTTCTCTGGGCTAAACAACCCCAGCTCCCTCAGCCTCTCCTCATAAGACTTGTTCTCTAAACCCCTCACCAGCTTTGTTGCCCTTCTCTGGACTGTCTCCAGAATCTCAGTGTCTTTTTGTAGTGAGGGGCCCAAAATTGGACACGGTATTCAACGTGGGGCCTCACCAGTGATGAGTGGAAGTACAAAGTCCTTACTCTGAGCTCAGTGTTTTACTGTTGCAAAAATAGTGAGCTGTAATGCAGCTTAGGGTCTGTCTTCCTGCAGAAGAACTAACAGAACCAAATGTAGCCTTTACACTGTGACATTAAAGTTTGAGGGAAACACCAAACAGGAGCAGAGCCCATGCTGTGAAACCAGGGGCAGGTACCAACCAGGTAGAATTCCTCAGAAAATTATATAGCTTGAAAAAGGAAGGAAGTGCAACTTTTGAAACACTGAGCAAGAGAGACTCTGTGAAGACAGTAACCACAAGAAAGGCTGGTGATCTAGGAAATTCTCTCTGAAATCCCTGTGTGGGTCTATACTAGAAAAGTCAAGACAGCAAGGAGAAAACTCAGCTAAGTTATGAGCACAAGCACAGCCCCGCCTTTATTCAGCAAGGCTTAACCATTAGGAGGTTTCCAGACATGTCTTTGTCATATGCCATTTGCTCTTCCACAGTAACATAACAGCATGGACTAAGGATGGTTCCAGTTTGGAAATATATATATGGGTACAGAGTGAGGCAAAACAAGAATTTAGCACTCTTGGCACTAAATATGCTCTGCCACTTGCCTCAGGACAATAAAACAATCCCTGGTTCATTTTAATTACTAATACAGACATAGCTTGTGAGTTAAAGGACTAAAATGGAAGGAAAGCTGTGGGAAAAAGAAAAGTTGTTATTGAATTAATGAGCTTCTGTGAGATTGGAAGAAGTTTCATGGATCAAGGAGGAACTGGAGAAGCTGTAAACTGAAATCTTGGAACAAAAGTGATATGAAAACCTCAGGGGAGAAAGACTTGGATCTGAGAAAGGAAGGAAGATTTATTTATAAAGATAAGATTAATTAGATTTCCAAGAATAAGATGTTTCTCTTAGTATTCTGTATCGTGAACATGCAAGAAAACACTGAAAGTCATAAAAGACAGCCAGAATATTTTGTGTGACAGAGGAGTTTGTCAGAAATGATTTAATTTCAACAAGTCAGAATCTGTTCCAAAGTTTGATGAAGTGAAACTTCCCATATATTCCAGAAGGTCTTAATTTATCCCTTAAACAAACAAGGCTTTACACAAAGTTCCATATTGACCAAGAATTTAAATTAGTTAACGGTATGATTAGCTTTATTATCCATGGTATAGTACTTATTTTATTTCTGATTTTGAAGTGACTGTTAGGAGGCGTCACATTTCGAGAAATAATTTGGTTTCAGGAAATAATTCTGCATTTAATTTGCAGACATAATGTGGAAAGGACAATTAGCTATTATGGGGAAAAAGAACTGAGACATTCATGAATGTACATTTGTGAAAGATTTGGAATAACAGATATTATATATATTTACAAAATTGTACTTGCCTACTGACTACAGTGGCCCTACTTATAAACTATGTTTAATTTGTGAGAAATATGATTTGGTTCATTCTCTAAGCCTCTACAGTCAGGCTATTTATGTGTCTCCCCCTTCTCATGCAGCTTTAAAGTCCGTTGCAAGCACATGCTCAGACAAGTTTGACTTCATGACGCACACAGTTGTTATCTTAAGCTACCTTCATATCACATTTCAGTATTACACTTGGGCACTTATCAGTATTTTGCTAAGAGTTCCCTCAGGAACTAAACTCATGTTTGTACATTGTTCAGGAACTTGTAATTCAGAGTTTTATAAATTTTATATACATTAATGATGAGGCTTGGTGGTCTATAAAGATAAAAAATTGGGGTTTTTTATACTTTAAATGAATGCATCTCAGAGAAAATATCACAGGTTTTTTTTATTATTATTATTTTATTTACTGAATGTCTTACTGGCTTAATCTCTGCATCAGAAGAAGACTAAATAATCCTAATACTGAAGAGGAGTAAGCTACTTAATAGGGAGCTTTTTCCTGTTACAGGACATATTAAATGGGATTTAAATGGGATTATTCTATTTGCAGAAGCAGTACCTTCCCAGCATAGGAATTAGGAAGTATTGTACTAGGAGGTTTTAAATAATGATGTTAATTTCCTGAAGAGGAAAATATTATACTGTTGTTAAACTGCTAAGGAATGAACAAGGATAACAAGGCTAGATAACAGTTTTCTGCAGTAGATCAATTCATTAGTCTCCCTGCCATACTCTTAAGAGTCAGAATTTGCAGTTGATACCTGTCATTCTTTACATTCCTTTCAAAAAATTAGTATAGTCTAATACCATTTTGAACTGCTCAAAATCTGTTTTATCTGAGAGCAACATAGATGCTCATCTAAAGAGTTTAGCTTGCAACAAGAAGTTCAAGATTGTATATGCTTGATTTGTCCTCTTCTGGTCCTTGTAACTCTTCTTGTCTTTGTATGCAAGAACCCACTAAATAATACTGAAATTTCCCCAAAAAGTTCTCTGAAGACCACTCTTTAGTCTATTTCTACTTCATATAAAGCATAAGCTGTGTTTTTTGTAGCCTGCTTCAGAGCAGTCCTTCTTTATCTATAGTTAACTGAAATCTTTCCTCACTGCATGCTTGCCCAGTGCAATCAATGGTATAATTTCCATTTGTTTTGACACTGTTTACTATATCTGCAATGAATATTACTTTTTTTTTTTTTTTTTTAATAAGTTTGGGAAGCAGAAAGGAAAATCACGTGCTTCTCTTGCCTTACAATAGAGTTGTGACTAAGTAAGGTCAAGTATAAGGTTGGGGTTTTTTTTGGAGTAACTAAAGATAACTCTGTTGGTAGTGTATCCTGGAGTGCAGAGTGGGGCAGGTAAACAACAAAGCCTCAAAAGCAGGGAGCCTGCAATGTAGGTGAAAACAGGAAGATTCCTTGGTAATGAGAAATATGGAACAAACCTTGAAGATGGGAAGAAACAGGATCCATGAGGAGACCATATAGTATTTGTTACAACCAAGAAATCCACTGATAATTGTTGAACCCCCACTTGTGTAACAAAAGATTTACTTTCAAATCTTTCTGACTCAGCTGATGTGTTTCCCATTTTAAAAAAACAAAACCTTATTTGAGTTTGTATTCTGACAGAAAGTAGGAATGGATGTGGAAATCTACTCTGCAGTTTTGTTAATCTCTTTTCAATTAATTTTCTCACTAACCTTGTTCTAGTCCTAGACAACTACCATGTTCCATCAGGAAGAACAGTTTGAAAAAAGGCATCCTGCCAACTGTGAGACTTATTTTTTCCCTGTTTCATCTCTAGGTAGAACATCATTAGGTTCATGAGGGTCCTCTGCTCAGTGTCCACCTGTTGTTGCTCCTTTTTACATTTTTAACCTTTTAACACCTTCCCCTCCCTCCACCTTTTTTTTTTTTTTTTTAATTTTCATCTATTGTCTCCCATAATAATTTGGTTTCTCTCCAGATTCCTGTAGAGATGCTTTGCACTCATTTCTAAGGGGAAAACGAACAAGAATTATGGCCAGAGAAAAGATGTCAACCCACCCATTTCCTGCCCTACAGTGAAGAACTGCTGTCCTCGGCAGTAGCAAACACAGCTATTCATTCTCTTAAAGCCATTCCTGAGCCCTCTGCCATAAACGGAGAAGGCAGATATCACCATGGCAGGCACTGACACCACCATGATGCCACAATTGACAAACATTGCTATGCGTATCATCACGATACTATCCTCACTAGTGTTCCTGAAGACTATATAGAGCAGATAGTGGAATGGGCAGCACTTCTACATTCATCATGATCATCACCTCCAGTTGCAGCCTATAAAGATGTTTAGGAAAAAAAAAAAAGGATTAATATTTTCAAATTATAGTCCTGTCATCCAGTGTTTTACCATTGTAAGAATAAAGAAGACCGGAAAAAGAATGAGTTGGGATTCAGTCTGACTGTCACTACATATTCAGCATGGGATGCATTGCTAGTTATGGAATGGTTACATATAGGGATTTTTTAGAAAATAAGATGTTAATGAAAAGATTTGATAGTTGATTCTTCACTTCCTCGCTGTTAGAATCACAGTATCATAGAATAGATTGGGTTGGAAGGGACCTTTAAAGGTCATCTAGTCCAAACACCCTGCAATGAGCAGGGACATCTTCAACCAGACCAGGTTGCTCAGAGCCCTGTCAAAACAGACCTTGAATGTTTCCAGGCATGGGATACCTATCACCCCTCTGGGCAACCTATTCCAGTGTTTCTCTGCTCTCATCATAAAAAATTTCTTCCTTATATCTAATATAGATCTACCCTCTTTTAGTTTAAAAACCATTACTCCTCTAGTATGACTGCTAATTACCTGGCTTAAGAAGTTGTCCTCAATGCACTTCAGGAGTCTCCTGGATTTCCTACAGCTTGCCATGCTACTTTTCCAGCAGATGTTGGGGTGGCTGGAGTCCCCCAGCAGGACGAGAGCCTGCGAGTATGATGCCTCCTGTAGCTGGAGTAAAAAGGCTTCATCAATAAGCACCCCTTGATTAGGTGGCCGGTAGTAGACACCAACTACAAGGTTCTTTTTGTTGCCTCGGTCTATAGTTCTTACCCATAAACTTTCAACCTGCTCATGGCTACTCTTCACACTTTATCCATTTCTTCATGTAGAGTGCAATGCTTCTGCCCCTCCTTCCCCACCTGTCCCTTTTGAACAGCCTGTAGCCATTGGTATTACTCCAGGCTCAGGATTCATCCCATCAAATTTCAGTAACAACAACTGGGTTGTAGCTTTCTAGCAGCATAGTGGCTTCCAACTCCTCCTGTTTGTTACCCATACTGCGTACATTGGTGTAGAGACACTTCAGCTGAGCTGTCTGCTCTTCCTACAAGGCAGCATGGTTTAACAGTAAAGCATTGAAACAGGACTTAGAAATCTTGATTCTCACCTTTGCCAATAAGTATCGTGCGACCTTAAGCATTTCACTTCCCCTTTGTTACTCTTATATATTAAATAAGATGAGGTTTTGTTAGTTTTCTCACCCCCCAAAAAGGCAAAATATTGAATAGAAACCATATTTTTAAGGTGCAAGTTGTATTTTTAAAACCCTTTAAGACTAAAGCACTGAAAAATTGTTAGTCTTTTGCCACTGTACTTTGCCTTATAAAAAAAATTGAAAAATTGAAATGAGTATGCAGTAATTCAAGCATGTCTAGTGGAAGGATAAACAGTTTAGATTTAGCTAAATCTAAAAAAGTTCTCATTGTTAATACGACTTACTATCCCACCATTATAAACCAAATCCAGATGATTCTTATCTCTCTGCTACCACAAACATATTTTTTCTATAAGAATACAGACCGCAGAACTGTCTGGGAATATTTTAATTATCATAAATATAAAGCTATTTTTATAGCAGAGATACTTTAATCTGAATGTATATTTGGATAGAAGACAAGAATCTTCAAATGAACTGGGGTTTTTTAGAGATAATGCTGGCACTTTCCTCCCTTTTTCCCAGCAACAAACTTTAGCCAAGGCAAGTTTACAAAATGTGCAATAAAATGGAGAGAAAACCACAGAATGTCTTCTAACATTATCTGTAAGTACAATTTCAAGCTTCCACACTATTGCAATATTTGTGATAACGTCTTTGAAATTTACTTGAAATTCACATTGCAAAAATTGCTCAAGGTATATCGAAGTATACAGTATGATGATCACATAGAATTAAAGGCTTTCAGACAGAATCAAATATTTCCATAGGAAATACTATTTCTGTGCTGAATTGATGTTACTACAAATCTCAAACATTCGCATTATGGACTGTAGAGTAGCTGTTATAACACTTTGGATTGAAGTCTGAAAACAAGTAATGTATAATTTCATGCAATTGGACCCAAATACAATGACTTTACTAAGTAAGAACTGTACTTTGAGGCTGACTGAAGTCAATGGAAAGCACTTCCAAAATTCACTTGGCTTTGGATCAGGCCATACATGAAAATATGAATTAAATTAATCTCTAGGTTTGTATATTTATTTGAGTTTGGAGTTTCTCGCTTCGGCAGCACATATACTAAAATTGGAACGATACAGAGAAGATTAGCATGGCCCCTGTGCAAGGATGACATGCAAATTCGTGAAGCGTTCCATATTTTTTATGACACCAAACTAGTTGGGAGTGTTGATCTGCTTGAGGGTCAGCAGGCTCTACAGAGGGACCTGGACAGGTTGGATCAATGGGCCAAGGCCAATGGGATGAGGTTTAATAAGGCCAAGCGCCGGGTCCTGCATTTCAGTCACAACAATCCCAGGCAACGCTACAGGCTTGGGGAAGAGTGGCTGGAAAGCTGGCCTGCAGAAAAGGACCTGGGGGTGTTGGTGGACAGCTGGCTTAACATGAGCCAGCAGTGTGCCCAGGTGGCCAAGAAGGCCAATGGCATCCTGGCCTGTATCAGGAATAGCGTGGCCAGCAGGAGTAGGGAAGTGATGGTGCCCCTGTACGCGGCCCTGGTGAGGCCTCACCTCGAGTACTGTGTTCCGTTCTGGGCCCCTCACTACAGGAAGGACATTGAGCTGCTGGAGTGTGTCCAGAGGAGAGCCACCAAGCTGGTGAGGGGTCTAGAGAACAAGTCACATGAGGAGAGGCTGAGGGAACTGGGCATGTTTAGTTTGGAGAAAAGGAGGCTGAGGGGGGACCTCATTGCCTTCTACAACTACTTGAAAGGAGGTTGTAGAGAGGTGGGTGTTGGCCTCTTCTCCCAAGCGGATAATGACAGGACCAGAGGAAATGGTCTGAAGTTGCAGCAGGGGAGGTTTAGACTAGATATTAGGAAGAATGACTTTACTGAGAGAGTGGCCAGGCACTGGAACAGCCTGCCCAGGGAGGTGGTGGAGTCGTCATTCCTGGAGGTATTTGAGAAACATGTAGACATGGCACTTCAGGGCATGCTCTAGTGCCTGAGATTGTTGGTCTGTGTCTGTTTGTGGGTGGGGTGGTGTGTGGTTGTGGGTGTTTGTTTTGGTTTGGTTTTGGTGTTTGGTGTTCTGGGATTTTTTGGTGTTTTTTTTGTTTTGTTTTGGTTTGGTTTTGGTGGGGTTTTTTTGTTTGTTTGTTTTTTGTTTTGTTTTTTTTTTTGTTGGTTGGACTCGATGATCTCAAAGGTCCCATCCAACCAAAAATATTCTGTGATTCTGTGATTCTGTGATTCTACATGTAGTACATGGTTGTTTTGTCTTCAGTCTTATAAAGAAGTATGTTAGAAAACCTCATGAAAAATTTCCACAAATAGTTTAAGCAAATATCTACTTTTAATACATAACATTAAAAGGAATCATAAATCACAAAGAAAAATGTTTTCTGATTGATAAGTGTTTTTTCCAAGTTTTAATTATATATAATATACTGTTTCCTGATATAGCTTTTTTGTTTCTGTCAATGTCCTGGTTTGAGGTAAAACAGAACTAAGTTTCTGTTCAGTAATTTTTCCTTTTTAGCAGGGCCTCTTCTAACTAACTAAACTCTGAAATTAACAGCATATTGTTCAGAAACTGCTCGGTCTCATAGTGATAAGACCTGATAATACCAAGGAATGGTATGCTTATGCTTATTGCTATAACAACCAAAGTCAGGTAAATTTGTTATTTGCCTCATTGGAGGGTCGGAAGCGGAAAAGCATAGAGGGGTCACACCTGTAGGGAGGAACGGACAGGACAGGTGACCCAAAACTGTCCAACACGGTATTCCATCCCATCTGCATCATGCTCAGTATAAAAGCTGAGGGATAAAAGGGTCATCTTTCTTCCTTCAATGGCCGACATCTGAGGATGACCCTGTCTGTTCGTCTACCTTTGATCCCAATCCGAGCAATCCTGACTCCAGATCCGGAATCCAGCTCCTGTCCATCACCGAGTCCAATCTGGGACTTTCCCCTGTGCCTGCTGGTGACGTGATCATCACCCTGGGAGCTTGATACAGTTTTGTATATACTGTACACTTTTTTCCCCCCTTTTTTTTCCTTTTTTTTTATGATTTATTATTTCATTATTTATTAATATTTTCATTAAAGTAGTTTAGTTTTTTCTAAACTCATAAATCTCTTTTATCTCTTCCTCTCCTCTCTTTTCCTTGGGGGGGGGTGGGGTGGGGGGAGGGAGGGGAAGGGCCATCTGTCATTCTGATTGGTCAATCTGGTCAAAACCGCGACAGTCAAATTACATCAGGGATGGCCACTGGCAATTTTTTTTTTTTTTTTTTTTTTTCCCAACAAACATCATGGGAGAAACATTATCTGAAATAAGAAATCTGAATTTAAATTTGTCATTCTGTCTTGGATTCTTAGTGATGACACCCTAAGTGATACCACCTACTACACGCCTAGATACAGTGTCCTACTTAATGGATAAGTACAATTATAGTTTTATTGACTGTAGTAAACCTACTGATAGAGAACACAGATTAAATAAAAGGAAGACTAGTTCTACAGCAGCCAGCCGGTCTTGCAAACTACAAGATTAAATAAGATTCAAATGAGCTAAATATCTCATTTCTTTCTCTAAAATTCTGAGTGAAAGTATTAAGACAATCTTTTACCTGCTTTCGTTTTCCATGAGCTGTGTGGAATTTGGGAAAAAAGCCAAAGAGGATGTAGGTGACTCAATGCTAAGTGCTACAATGACTAACATTTAGGAACCTGGGTTCCAGACCCCTGGGCCATACACCTGCTCTTCATGCACACGTAGATACCAAACAACTTGTATGCACAGTGTGAGAAGTTACTTGATGTTAACTACACAGGAAGCACTTGGGGAGAACAATGGAAGAGCAGTATAATCTGCTTCTTTATCAGATACTTAGAAACACCACTGTGCTTTTCAGACTTATCCTGAAGACATTCTCTGCTCTCTTTCTTTCACAACAACAAAAAAGATATTCTTCCATCTGTGTGATTCTGCTTCCTTATTGAACAGTAATTATGAGATAAAGCACTTGCTTGAATTCATTTTTCTCTCAGTGGCAAGATACACCTGCCCAGAATAAAATAAAAATCAAACAGCTATAGGCAATAATACCAGTTTCTATTCTTATTTTGCTGTTCTCTATTACTCCTTTTTTTTTCGTGTGAGGAAAATGTGAGGCTTGACTAGATCAAATGCTGGTCACCTGATTCTGTAGGCAGGAGGTTTTTGCATTTGCTAGGAGCTGTAGTTAATATTCACTGAAGAATATTTCTGTACATTTACATTAAATTTATATTGGTTAAAACATACAAATAAGTCTTAGGATGATGAACATGTTCTACCAGATTCTAAGTGCCCTAAGCATGAAATATGAATTCTAGGCAATAAGTGACTTAATTCTTCTCTGTGTGTAGCCCTGTAGGTGAGCAAATATGGTATTGTCATCGTTAACGAAAAGCCAAAGGTCTTATTCAAAATCTTCAAGGCCCCAGGACAACAAATCTGCAGGATGGCTGGGTCTGCACTTGTCTTGGCCTGCCTGGAGCTTTATTTACCTGGCTTAGCTGTAACAGCTGTAACTTCCAAGTGATTATTACTTAATTTGTTTTATATTTAGCTAACATTCTAACATTTGTACAACAGTATGACATAACACCCGTTCTTGTAATAATTTTGATGTATATCAGCAACTAGTAAATGCTAAAACTAAATGAGTCTGCGTAGAATAAACTGTGACTAGAATAAAGCGCACTGTAGAGCAGTGAAAGCATGATAACAGAGTCTTTGAAAGTGCATGCATGAGATGATAGCAGAGGCTCCAGCCCTGTGAACAACTCACCAATAATCGATTAGTCATTAAAGGAATGTAACACTGGGAGCAGGTGAAAACTTTTTCTAGAGGTTATAAATTTGAATGTCATGTGGAAATGAAGGCCAGTGAAGAAAGAACAAAGTTTAAAACAATTTAGAAAATGTATAAAATTAGACCCTAGAATGAGGAGGAATAAACATCCCTGTGAAAATCATACTTCCCTTTGTGGAGGAGTTGGGGTGCTGATGAAAACGCCTCTGAAACCCATACTCCCAACCTCCTCCTTAGTGAAGACTGATACCTCTGACCCAGACAAGCATGGAAGGGTGAGTCTAACATTGCAGAAAAGGTGAGGATGTTAAGAGTATGTGTGTATGTGTGTATATGTGTATATGTGTTTGTGTAAAAATTTAAAACCTTATTGTAAGTTAAGTTTTTCTTTCTTTCTTTGAAGTAACTAGATAATTTAGTCTCTAAAGGTTAATGCCATTATGACTCGACTAATAATAACTGTTCTGCTATACTATTAAGACTTTAATTAAACCCACAAAAAATTCTTGGCTGTGCACAAACGTGTCTTTCTCCAAGACCAGTTAACTTGCATTTGTATTAATACAACACCTCTGTCTTCCTGCCCCTCCTCATCTACCTCAGTTCTTAAATATATATGTAAAATGAGGACCCCCTGTGTCTTCTGTTAAGGTGAAAAGTCCAGAAAGTCTGAAATGTTTTAAAACTAAAATAGCCTCAGTTCATTTGTCTGCAAGTTAGAAACTTAAATAAGGAAAACTCAAAGCCTGTGCTTGTTCTGAGCTGTGTATTGCTTACAATCCTGCATTAGGAAATAGGTCGTTCAGCTCCACGCTCAGTATTTCTGAGGGGGGTACCTCTAAAAGGCTGAGTGAGGGTAGGCACCTGAAGTTTCATTACCTTGTATAAGACTGTGTCATCTAGGACACACACTGAGTTCTTAAATTAAAAACACAAATCAAATCAAAACAAAACAAAACATATTTCTTCTTAATTTCTTTCAAAATAAGCTAACAAAGTAATTTATTTTAATGGGTATCCTCATTGTTGAAATCATTTATTCTTATTAACTGAGATGTTTCATTTTCTGAGCCCACTGGCCTTTGACTCTTGCATTGTTTCATTTCAATTAACTGGATAAGGTTGTTAACAAATTTTCTCTGAATTATACCTGCATAGAATATATTTACCTGGATTTGGGTTTGTAACAAAACCTAAAATGCTTGGAATGTGTGAAATTATTTTGTTCTGTAAAAGCACAGAGAGAGAATTTGAAGCAGATGAAATACGGAGAATTATTTGTCAATCCACAAGATCCTCAAAAGGATTTGCATGTTTAAATTTCATGTTAAAAACCCCAAAACTCACTAAGCTTCCACTTGCCTTTGATAACACCTCAGTATTGTGTATCAAAAGATCAGGGCACTCTGAGAGAAGAAATGGGGAAATGTATTTTGTGATAGAGTAGCTGTTTCAGGATTATATCTATTTTGCTATTTTTTGTGCCAATTTTGCAGAATTTTGAGTAGGTTGATGATTCCAGGAATTGAAAAATTCTGAGACACGGTTTAAGATGTATTAGACCCAGAGCAGTATATCACCATCAAAAAAAGTAAGCTTCCCATTGTATCCTTTTGTTTTAACTTCCTTCTCATAAAAACGCATCTGCATTGAGAAACAACTTTAAGGTCAACCCACACAACTTTTCTAATTCAACTACTGTAACTAGACAGACATCTAATATGTAGTTCACTTAAAAATCAATTTGACAAATTAAAAGTTTCCAAAGCATAAGCGGCACAAAACAGAGGCCACTCTAATGCCTAGTGAAACTAATTGAAGTCATTACAGCGTTTCTAAAGCCTGACTCTTGGAACAGCAGTTTTCCCACTTTATCCAAAACACTTTATCAAATCAAACTGAAAAATAACCAAAAAATTTTAATTGATCGGTCTATATAAGCTTCTCTCCTTAGCCATGTATTTGAGAAGAAATAACCTATCAAAAAGACAAATTGTGAGGAGGTTTAAACTAGCTAGTTATAATTTTACAATTAACTGCTATGTAGTCTTCTGCCATTTTTGCAATCTCTGTGTGTACCAAATTCAGTAAATACTGAATCAGTCACCTATACGGAAAGCCTATGTTGTGCATAAATTTTTTCCTTAGATCTGGGGTCTGATTTTAGTTTCATCTGCCTAATATAAAAGCATAGTTCTATTTATCAAAAAAAGATGTGAAAGTAAATTTAGTGACAGCAAAAAAAAAAAGAGAAATTAATGACTACATCATTACACAGAACATATGTGAAACAGTCATGAAACCATTTGACAGTCATACTTTTATGGCTTGTCCCAGACTTTTTCTTCAAGAAATTGTGGTAAGAATATTTTTTTGTAGCTAAGAATTTTTTTGTTTTGTTTTGTTTTGTTTTGTTTTTTCCCAGTAGAGAAATTGCTGGAATTAGAGTGTGAATTTTAACTTTATATTAAAGCTTTCAATTTTCTTGGTGGAAGATCTACAGTAAATCATAAGGCTGATATTTAATTATGATAACTCAAGGGGCATTTGACAAAGCTGATGATAAAATAGTTCTGTTACATCTAGAATATTTGTTTGGGGATTATTGGTGAAGCATGAAAGTGACCCTGTTCTTTCTTATCAAATATATGTTGGTTTTGATAGCTTTCATCCCCTGTTTAGAAGGCAGAACTCATTACAATAATGTGACAAAATAAAAAAAAAAATATTCACTCAAAATTACAAATAATATTGGCCTCTTTCCTAGACTGAAGTTCAGTTTTTCACAGTTAAGGGATGGTTTCATTGATTTCTTCCTTTATTTTATTTTATTTTTTTTTACTAATTTTTTTTCCACTAATTTTTTTTCCAGTTATCTAAATGTTTAACTTAGGAAGACAGAGAAATAAAAATGTCAGAAAGGAGAATGACCGTATTTTTCCAAATGGAATAGAATAATATTTTATTTGCTTGTGTGCAAATTAGTATACTCTGGATGAATACTGCCCTACAAACAGGTAGATCCATTTCATACAAAAGCAGTTGAAATGGGTTTGAGATGAAGGCAGAACTAGAAGAGCATATATGGTGGACAGACAAACGGTGTGGGGCAGAAGTTCCCTGATAATTCTTAATTTACCTAACTCCTCCTGAAGCTTTTTTAAGCCTGCTTCTGTCAGTAAATCATCCCAATGCAAAATTAACAACAAAATTAATCTAGCAACTGTTATTGGACTTATTTTTCACACCAAGCAGTTTTGCATGGAGAAAACAGTGGAAAAATGAAAAAGAAGATATGATAAGAATCCATTATGTTCTACCAACAACATTGCGGAAAGGAATAATTCTAGTTCTACACAAATTATATGAACTTTGTATTGGGTTTCCAGGAAGGAAATTGTTCTCCTAACTGTACGCCTGTGACACACAAAAAGAGGATCATCACTGAAGTAATACTCTAAAACTAAAACTGTGCTAACAACTCACTAACAATAGATTTCTGTTTCCTATGAAAAGGAAGATAAAAAGAAATAAACCAAATTGGTTTCTTATGTGAAAGGAAAAATATTTTATAAAAAATGTCATATGTTATACTGAAAGATTACACTTAAAATTGGTTATGATGAGCATGGGTCTGTCATTGCCGTAACACTAAATAGCAAGCTTATAATACTTATCTGTTATTGGAATATTGGAAATCCGTTGGTGTTTTTTTTGTTTTGTTTTTTTTTTTTCTCCTTTAATTTGAATGTTGGAGTATAAAATGACCTTATTCATGACCCTGACAATTCACCCATGAATTAAAGCGACTGTAAATGGAAGTCTTCTGAAAGACAGGAAAATATTTATGATGTTGTCAAATAGATTTTAACAACTTCATCAAAGTGGCCATTTTCAAGTTAAGATGAGCTTTGACTTTCCTAAATCCATATCTGCATGCCCAGACAATGCGATAACATTCCTTGAAGGAAGCCATGTGCCACAGACTTTGTTTCTGTATTTGAGCTCAGTCAAGAGTTTCCTGCTCAGGCAAGCTGGCCTCCAATGACGCCCGTCTATTTTATTCTGCAAACAGATGGACATCCCTATTCCTTGGGGAGGTTGTCCCTGATGAAACACCATTTTTCCCAAGTTCTTCTGTCCTTTAGGGCAACCTCACATGAGAACCTGCCTACCTACCTACCTGCCTACCCTGAACAAATCGAAGTCTACTCTTCTGAAATCCAGGGTCTGCTACTTGCCTTTCTTACATGCCCTGGGAGGACTTAAGTATATTGAAAAATGCCAGAGAACTTTTTATCTGTCTTTGTTTCTCAATCTCAATTGTCACAACTAATTCCCATTTTCAATTCTCCAAAACAAAGGAAAAAAAGATTCTTGTAATTCCACCAATAATTTTATGTGGTTTATACTGTACATATTTGACTTCATTTTGGTGTTAAAGTAACTTGTCTTCAGAAAAAGCCTCCAGAAAACAATTCAGAAGTATTTAGAAGAACAGACAAACATTCATTTGTGAACAGAACTTAGAAAAAGAAACAGAGGGTGGTCAATCTATTTATAGTTACAGCATAAAAGTTTAGGGGTGATGGGTGATGAAATAAGTCAGCAAAATAAATAAAAGGATTACAAATAATGGTAAGATAGCACAGAAAACTATCCATACATTCTACATTCAGAAAACAGAATCCCATGACATTCTTCTATATCTAATTTTTCCAGTATCAAATTTTAATTCTTATCCGCAGTGTCACCAAAATAAACATTATAGTTTCGTCTCTTTCTCATAACTTTTTTTTTTTTTTCCCTCTGGTAAGGTTTTTCAGGTACAAATGTAATTTCATGAATTTCAACTATAATTTTATAACTTGTCAGAAGTCCACTGAAATTCCTAAATGTATGAAAGCCCTGTGTTAATCTCTTTGTCAACTGACAGTACTAAACTTTCATGTTCTGTAGTTCTCTGAATGAATGGCAAGTAACCTGAGTATACCTACATATACTAAGTATGCATTTGGGCTCCTGCATGAAAAATCACTGAAATTGTATTAGAGGGAAGAGTTAGTCTCCTCATTAAAGAATACAACAAGAAAAAAGAGTAGGAGATGATGATAATAATGATTATATACATATATGTGTATAAAATTTAAATTCTAGTAGAAATAGTTGAGATGGATTTTGCCTCCAAGTAATGGAAGAAGGAAAGTCTGCAATGACAAAAAACCACGTTTTGTAAATATACGCAGAAAAACATCAACTTTGTTCACATTTTGCTTTATATATTTAGATGAACATAGATTGATGTACACATGGTTAGATGACAATGACACTATAGGATTTTTTAGAGATTCTTTCCCTCATTAATTGGTAATATTTCCTTGTATGTGTTTAAAACCTTTCTCAAAAAAAAAAAAAAAAAACAAAAAAAAAACCAAAAAAAACCCAGCAGAATAAAACCATCATGTGCATTTTACCTATAAACCTTGTATCTTCCATGCAAGACCACGTTTTCTTTGCATGGAGTATAAAAAAAAAGAAAAGGGGAATGTATATGCAAAGTCACTCATTTCCCTTTTCATTCTCTTTGGGTTCTACTTATTTTTTCTTAAATAGGTGTAATGTCCACCTAAATGGTAGAATCTTCATGAAAATTTTGGTATTGTCTCTGTACAGTGCTCTAAAGCTGGAACTGAAATTTCTGTAAATGATGATATTATGACATGATTAATAAACCGTCCTGATTAATAAATTGTCCTTGGGTACTAACTACTTTTTTTTTCCTGAAATTTTGGTTTTCCTAATTAGCCTATTAATTAAAGTAATTAATTTTTCTATTTTTTAAAGGTTTCACTTAATCTATGCTTTCATTAGCAATGGGGTTCCAATGGACTACTTTGCAGTTTCTCACTGAGATTTCGGAAAACACAAGTATCTATCCCAAACTCGTTTGCTAGCCTACAGTAACTGAATAAGTAACAGGTGATATTCATAACCATAACTTACAGGTACCAGTGACTCTTTTTTGCTCACCTACCAACAGAAATGGTTCAGCTAGAATAATTTAAACTCTGACTTCATACTTATGCTGGCAAAGCTGCTGGCAAAGCTACCTGCAAAGTCATCACAACCACTCCTCCTTTGCAAGGATTTTGCACTTTCTTGTGATAGATAGGGAGAGTTCACAAACCAATTTGTTTTGTGAAACAAATACTCTAGTATTGCCTAAAACTAATTTTCCATGATAGGTGGTTCTGTGAGGAGAAAAGAAAGTACTAGTGACACCATAGGTCTTTGGTAACAGCTCAGAAGGGAAAGAATACAAAATTGCTGTTGTGACAGTTTCTTCTCTCAGGAGAAAAGACAAGGTAGAAAAATAAGGTTACAATGTTGATAAGTCTGGACAATTTGCATCTTTATCCATAAAACTTTTATAGACAAACAAATCTGTCCCCCATTATAGAAATGCATCTACTTCTAGGTACAAAACCTGAATAAGTAGAGGTATGCTGAGATGGAATTCACAGTTCTTTAAAAGAGTGTTATCTGTTAGATCCTTTTGCCATATTTATCTTCCCATGGTTATATTTCAAATACCATGCATACAATGATAATGTTATACTTTATTCTTAGTAAACACAGCTTGTAGGGTGAACAAAGCCTGGGGCTATGTCCTCCTCATGTTTTTGAGGAGCCAAATACAGGAAAAAAGGGAAAGGGAATCTAGGAGATTCTGAACTAGTTTGTTGTCTATCTTTTTATATACCTCTCCTTCAAATTCTTTAGCAATGCCACCTATAAAAAAAATGGATTAATGATAGAGATTAAAATTTGGTGTTGTCTTTTTTTTTTTTTTTTTTTTTCCCCATAATGGTCAGATATAAATATCAAAACTTTCCACTACTCATTGGGAAAGACTTCTGATTCTTAATGCATGCATTTGAACTTCTGAACTGTAGGGTAGAAACCCTGCTATACTGACTGCTAGTATCATCTGCCCATGTGCCTGGACTTTTTTTTCAAGTGGAAATAAAAAAAAAAAAAAGAGGATTTATGATGGCATTTTGAGAAATACTTTGACAGAATCAAAATGGTCCAGATGAGGGGACATGAAGACTGCATGAGGGAGCAGATAAAGCATCCTGGATGTTTTATTTCCATAATATGTCAGCATAGCCCTCGCAAGGTTCATCTACACTACTGTCTCAGTCTGAATCAGGAGCAAGTTTTGGAAAGAATCTCCCAGTTATCCCTGTTACTGTCCTTTAGTTTGCATTATAGAGTGGTACCCAAGTGCTTAAACTGAATTCCCTTCAGACAAAGCTGAAAAAAGTGTTTCAAGACTATACCAAAATGCCACACACACATGCAGTTCATGACACCAGAGTGGAACTATTTTGAAGGGAAAAAAAAAAAAAAAAAAAAAAAAAAAAGAGTGAAAGATGTATAATGTGGACGTCAGGGCCTCAGCACCATCTGTATTGCTCCACAGATCTACTCCTATTGATCCTTACTACAAGCTAGTGCACACATCACCTTAATGTCACAAAAGAAATCAGAGAATTCCATCTGTGAAAGAAATCTCAGAGTATTTTTTATTGGATTAGTAGCTAGATGCACCCTTCCTACCATGTCTACCTAGGAAATGTTGTTCCTCTTTCCTTAATTTTGTATCTAAATCACTTATTTTTTCCTTTGTTTTTCCTTCTTTCCCTTTCTCTTTTCTACCGCCTCATTTCCCATCTTATTCCTGATGGCAAGACTTTTTTTTTTTTTCTTTTCTAATGCAAGTATCTACCATATTGTGAGAAATAAAAGTTAGCATTTCAGACTAAAACATACTTTAAAAGCCTGAAATGACAAAGCAAACTCCAGAAAGGTAGTATCATTTGGATCTATTTTCCATAATTTAGGTTTCTGACATGCCTTCACAAGTTAACCTACTGGGACTAAGTTCCCTTTAAAGTCTCTAGACGCTGTTTTTAATTTCAAACTATTAGCAGTACAAAGCTATACCATTGACAATTAACTACATTGAGCCTATTTTTCTTATTGAAACAAAAAATTTACCCAATGCAAACCAGATTTTTATTTCCCCAGCTCTTTAGAGGGAGAACTGCAGTATGAACCATAACACGTTAAACCACACATATTTTAAAAATATTTCCATTCCACTTAATTCCTTTTTCTGCACTTCTCACCTTGATGTATCCCATTTGCCCTATATCTTTTTTATTGATCTAATTTAAATATAGGCTTCAGTATTTAGGTAAGAAAAAAAAGCATGTTCATAACACAATTGTTCCCCTACTGTATTGATTCCAAACAGTTGTGCTTTAATATTGCTTGCTTTTTATCAAGACAGATCTTTAAAGCTCATTCTTTGCTCTGAATAAAACCAACCTTGAGGAAAAAAAGGAGCATAATAAATGAACAGTATTTAGATTGCAAAATTTAGAATTTCCCAAAAGGTCATGTGTGGTGTAAATGCATTATTCACTAAAGATCAAAGGGAACAATCATATACAGTTCTGGATGTTCAGAGAACTGATAGGTATATATCTGATATAACTTATTGGTAATTTTGAGTAGTTTTCAGCAAACAGCTCAGTATGCAGAGAAGGCAGTGATGCTCCAAGTTTATTTCTTTTTCTTATCTGACAGCTGAATCCAATGAAAGGTGTTCACTGATCTGAAAAGGCTGGTCGGTCTCTCACTGGCAGTCACTCAGAATGTGGACGTGCTTGATTTTTCCTGGTGCAACACCAATTTAGGGAAACACGGGGTAGGGAGGAAAGCCAACAACATATTTCCTGTGAAGAAAAGAGGCTGGAAAGAAGTTTTACTTATGTATGTGCGTATGGTACTTGATTTTATTTCTTATCCGCCAATTATGAAATAAGCTTCATTTCATGTATCCTATTTTTCATTATCTACTAATGCTACTACTTTCCTAATGTTTTTGAAGGAAAAAACAAACAAACAAACAAAAAACCCATAAAACAAACAAACAAAAAAACCCCACACCACAAAGAGTCAACACCAAAAACTTCCTAGGGAGACAAGGAATTAATTTTCAAATAGTAGGTTTACATGTAAAGAGGTAATTTACTTCATGTTGTTCTTACTGGACTTGTGCTGCCAAAATTGGATAAGGGATCTCATACTGAAAAAAAAATCTACATTCATGATAAAGTGGTAATAGTAAGATAAAGGTATATTTGAAAAAAAGTACATCAGTAATCTTTTCAAAAGTGCTTCCCCACTACAAAATTTTTGTTAAAACCATGCTTTCCTCTTTTCAAGTTCTTCCTGGCACATGTTAAATCATTTGCTGTGTGGTTGTTTTGGACAAGATGTTTTTACTGCCAGGACTGGCTTGAAAGCAGTGGGTTTTTCCCAAGTATTTTGGGAAATAAGGATAAGAACCTTCATTTTTGCCAAACAGGAACTTCAAAGCTTGGCCTACAGATGGTTATGCATGTGTGTAGTGCTTGCACTTCATATGTTGTAACTTCATCTCGCTTCCTCCTCCATCTTTTCAAGTGTTTTTTGAAAGGCCTGCAACAAAATAAGTGTGGAGTATGGGTGGGAGACATTTGAAACACAGTCCTTTTAAATAAGCTTTGGATATCAAAGAAGATGAGCTTATGGTGTGACAGATGACAGTGCTTGTTCATGGGAGATTTCATTTTAAAGAATAGAGCTGGCCTGGAAACTTGAAAGAGGAAATTTTTGGCTGTAGCTTTCTTCTAACACCAGCAATAACTGATTCAAGACTTCTGTGGTAATAATTGCAGTTTTTCAAATAAACTCATGAATGCTAGAATAAGAATAAAATTAGATTAATTTCAATTTCAAAACATGCAAAACACATTAAGAGAGTTAAAGAGCTCTTATGTCCATAGTTTTTGTAAGAAGTAAATTAACAGTTTAATTTAGAAAAAAAATGCATAAGAAAAAAATAAGTATTTTATAACATTAATGATACATACATAATTGTATAATATGCATGATATATAAAATACATAATGTACTTGTATACACTAACTTATACATTTACAAAGATAGGTTCTGAAATAACTCTGAAATATTTTTGAAAGACAAAACCGAGGTAGAAAATGTAAACATTTTAGACAAAGTGATGAAATATGTTCAATCAAGCCTCTACTGTAGGTGTGGCTAGATCTCTAAAGGAGAAATTTGACATTTTACTGTTTAAATTACAAGTATATCTACAGAAATGTACCCATCAGAAAGTCTAACTCAAAATTTTATTTTATTTTATTTTATTTTTTTTATTTTATTTTATTTTATTTTATTTTATTTTATTTTATAGATAAGATAATAAAGTATAAGTGACATTCTGCTTCTAAAACTATTCTTCTTTTTAGTATTAAAATCATTGGGTTTGGTTTGATTTTTTTTCCCCCTTGGGGCATTCTGAATGTCATACTGAGCTGTATGTTCACATGGATCATAACAGACTGTCATTTCTCTTAAGCCTGAGTATAAATTCCTTCTTATAGTACATATGGGAATATACAAACAACTGTGAAAAAGAGGAAAAAAAAAAATTGGAATCTACTTATATGTACTGAGAAACACTGCTTTTTAGGGGAAAAAAACACATGCCTCAAGTCCTGCCAGTATTATTTTGAAGGATAGAAATAAACATGTATGTTCTGTTTCAAGGGACACTGCACAGATTGATGAAAACATTATTTTTTGGAGAATATTAAGGAACAGGAAATACAAATACTACTTCAGATTTTCCATACAGTTCTCAAGATTGGATTAATGAAAACTAGATTCTGCATGTTGCATTTTATTCTGGAACTTCTGGCCTTTGGCCTCATGGGAGGACAATATTGACAGTCTGATTATTTCCAAGCTGCGTCTTCGATTTCCCTCCCTTATTTCAGAATTCTTAATCAAACTCTTTTCTCTAAACTCTAGCCTCTAATCTTAATTTTGATAGATTTTCATACCATGTCTATGCTGTCATTTGACTTTGAAAGATTGACTTTTCTGTTTGACTTTCCTTCATTATATATATGCATGTTTAACGAGATTGAAACAATCAAAATACAATTTTAATTTTGCATATTCCAGGTTCACACACTTTTATTCTAGTGAAAATTATAATTTCTGTAATTCTTTCACCCTGCTGTCTTTGACTCATAAATACTGGTACTTTATATAGGGTTTTTTGCATAGTTTTTTTGATTTTACAAATGTTTTCTTTTTTAAGTCAAAGAAGCCACACTGTATTTAATTTATGCATCATGCTTTCCTAAGTAAGTTTCATGAAATTATTATTAATACCACCAATAGTTATGTCTAAAGAATAGACACAAAATCTTTTGTTGTTTTTTTTTTCTTTTTTATTTCAGAATGAATTCCTACCTTCTTTCTGTTCACTTATTGACCACAACAGTGGAAAAGCTGCTGGCAAAATGATGTATCTGCTATGTGCTCATGAGTTACAGGAGAATAGTTGATTTGTGTTTGCCATTTTGGTTTAGAATATCTTTTAAGTTCATTTAAAAGTGAGAAAAGTAAATATTCCCACTCAATTCAGAAAAAAAAAAAAGAGAGACAGTTCATAACTCACTGAAGAAGTCCATGTTTCAGCTAATACTGAATAAGAGACATACAGTTACAATGAATAACAGAAGTAACTTAC
This sequence comes from Numenius arquata, assembly GCF_964106895.1. Taxonomy (NCBI): domain Eukaryota; kingdom Metazoa; phylum Chordata; class Aves; order Charadriiformes; family Scolopacidae; genus Numenius; species Numenius arquata. Next base: position 90,248,382 of record NC_133576.1, on the reverse strand, counting down.
TAGCAAGCCATAGGTATTGAAATGTGGCTTATTTCATGATTTTAATTCATCAGCAGTCTGATTAATTTCAAATCACATTATTCAGATTACTGATATTTTCTGGGAAAAGCATTTGACCAGCTTTTGTTTTTTCCTTTAAGATGAAATGAACCTTTCTGCCCCTTGATTATAAAGGGACCCTTAGATGAAGCTAGCTTTGCTGTAGGCATCTAAAATTTAGGTTTTAGACTTTTTTATTGTTGTTAATTTTAAATTCAGCCTTATGAAAAGCTTGAATCCACCATTTCAGTTCTTTCAGGTAGTTTAAACTCTTTAACACATAGAGAATTATGGTCTGAGGTTGGCCAATGACAGATGATATAATAACAAAACAAAAAAATAAGGAGGATGGTCAATCACTTGAGGTACTAGTGAAAGACGGAGAGACATAAAAATCTGAAATTACTTCTAGAAGAAAAATGGAGTCATCTGAACAATTCAGGAATGGACTTATTTCCCAGGAGCCATATCATAAGCATAAACTAGAATCTCTTTTTATTAATCTCACTTCAACTAAAAGGATTGAAATATCCTTGACATCTCTAAGACATGACTGAAGATATCACCAGTTTTCCACAGCTATACAACAATTCACTACTAATAGAAGTAAGAAGGTATCTAAATTTGATAAAGGTAGGGTCATCTGTTATCTTGAATGTACTGAAAATTTTAGCTAACATTAAGTAGCTTCCTATGGAGTTTGATTAAAATTGTCAGAAAATGTAATATGTTTATTCATCCCTAGTTGGAGTAAATCAGTGAAACTGATTATGTTCAGTTTATTCCAGAACATGAAGATATCATTCCTTGTCTCTGGTCAGTTTGTTGATGGTAGCCACTTTAGAAAAAAAAAAACAAAACCAAACCAGTTTTTCAATACCTTAACCACTACTGGTACCACAGATACAGCATTTACAGAAGGCTGACTCTAGATTTTCCTTTTCTTGTTTTTTTTCAACAAACTTTCTAACAAAATGCAGTTTGTGAGATTATCACTCCTCTGATGGAATCTGGCCTATATATGTGTTTCATGTGAGTGTAGGCTCCACCCAGATGAGAACAAGAGGGAAACTTGGCTGCCAAAACATAGGTTATATTATTAAGAGAACATTACTTACATATTTTAATTATGGAATGAACAAAAATCATTGAGAAAATACTAAGACAGTATACTCCTATGTTAAAATGATATTTCATTGGAAGCAATGTTTGTATGAGTGGAAATTCTCATGTGCTTTTTTGGATAGATCATCTGTTCCTTGATTTATGTGACATTTTTTCAGTTTCAGTGGTTTCATGCTGGATACCTGTTCTTTCTCTGATGTTGCTTGCTTGTGTGGGAGTATTCATTATGCTGCATCTTGTGTGATCCTCCTGTCTCATACAGGGAACAGGTAACACAGGGGTTTTCAGTAGTGGATGAGCAATATGTGCATTAAGCATTGCCAGATAACAAGCAGAATTTGGAGAAGATTCAGGTGTCTGGCAAGTGATATGAGAGGGAACTAAGACTTACTGGATAGAAATGGGCGTGTAATAGACTTTTGTAATTAAAAGGATATGGTAAAGGTATGAAACTGTCTCATATGCTATCCAAACAGAACTGCTTGTGTGCCAGTGCTCAGCATGGATTCTGCCATTTTGCTAAAGTAGAATTTTGTCCCTGTTTGAAGTAAAACCGAACCAATTTTCTGTTCTGTAATTTTACATCTTAGCTAGGCCTCTTCTAATTGTCTGAAATTAACGGCATATTGTGGAGAAAAATGCTCGTTCTCAGAATGATAAGACCAATGTTTGTGCTCCATGCCAAGGAATGGTATGCAGAGAGGCCCTTGCTTATACTTATTGCTATAACAACCAAGGTCAGCCAATTTCGTTATTTGCCCCCTTAGAGGGTCGGAAACGGAAAAAACGTAGAGGGGTCACATCAGTGGGGAGGAGTGGACAGGACAGGTGACCCAAACCTGACCAACTGGGGTACTCCATCCCATCTGCCCCATGCTCAGTATAAAAGCTGAGGGATCAAAGGGTCAACCCCCTTCCTGTGATGGTCGACGTCCAGAGAGGACTCTGTCTGTTCATCTGCCTTTGATCCCGATCCGTGTGTTCCTGACTCCAGAGCTGGAATCCAGTTCCCATTTGTCGCTGAGTCCAGTCTGGGACTTCCCCAGTGCCTGCCAGTGACGTGACGGTCATCCTGGGAGCTTGATATGGTTTTGTATATATTGTATTTATTTCATTATTTTTTTCTTTATTTTTATTTTAATATTAATTCTTCATTAAAGTAGTTTAGTTCATTCTAAACTTCTGAACCTCCTTATCTCTTTCTCTCCTCGATCTCTCTTTTCGGGAGGGCGGGAGAGGGGAGGGGAAGGGCCATATGTCAGTCCGGTTTCGGTAAATTTGGCTGAAACCACGATAAATTTCTATTTAAATTCTAAGGCAGATGAGGTAGTTCATTTCCCTGTACTCATTAAACTATAAAATGGGGGGAAAGGTGGCAGAGGTGGAGTAAAGGTATAAAATTAAGAGGTGGAAAACAATAGAAAGTAATAGAGAAATAAGAGGTGTCAAGAGAACAGGACTTGAGTAGGAAAAAAGGAAATAAGGAAAGTGTTAGGTTATCTATTTAAAGTCTAATAACATTAGCACAGGGAGCCCAACAAAGATGATAAGAATAATGACTGATGGAGGAACCTAGTAAGCTATTCAGTAGACAAGGAGCACATGGAATTGGCTGCTCCTTAAGTTCACCCAGAAAGACTAATTAGTTCATTGGTAATCTGCAATAAGAAACAGGGCAACTTATACCAGGAGGCCTTGAAAGCAAAGAAGCTTATGGGCCTTATTATGGGATGAAGTGGAGAGGATTTGGGAATGGAACAGAATTTATTATGGAGTGACCTAAGTGGATTGTGGGAACATAGCAGAACCATTATAGGATGCCACAAAAACACATTTGTGGATTGTGCAAGAGGATGGTTGTTTAGTGGCGGAGCCTAAGACAGGGAAATATACAGATCAAATAGGTTTGGGGAAGAACAAGTATGGGGAAATAGAGAGAGAAAGGCATGAAAATGGATGTTCTTGTCCAAACAGGTTGACTGTCTGTAAACTTTTTGTGAGTAAGGGATTCTCTATTCTATGTGCATGGCTGTGTATGGTGGTTGAACTGCCAGACGTGGGAATAGGGGTCGGAGGCCCCATGCGTCAATGACGCCAGCAACTGGAGATGTCACAGTAGATGCATATTGTGAGTGTACATGTGCTTATGTGTGAACAATTAAGAATAGCAAGCCAGAATAGCTGATGAGTATGATAAGCGGCTTGGGAGCGAAATATTGAAGTGGCCTTAAGTCTAGGACAGATACTGGAGAGAACAGAGGGACTGTGAGTTGGCTGCTGGAGGGACCAGGAGGTCCAAACCATGTGTCTAGGAGTTGGCTACTTGTCAGATCATAAGTCTGGATCAGCTCTCTTGCCTTTTGCATGTGTGGGGCTGTGCATTAGGCAATGGAGAGATGAGGGGATCCAGCTGCTGAGTGGGCTGAGTGTCTGAGGGCAGTTACTAGAAAGATTTGTGGTATGTCTGTGTGTGCACATGTGTTGCTGTATGAAAGGGGGTGTGAATACCAGTAGCTGGAAAGGGGCTGTGGGATTGGGGCGCTGTATGTCCAGGTGCCTTCAACTGTCATTCTAATCGGTCAGAGAGGAGAACAGGATAAGGCTGTTGGTGCTGTCTGTGTCCTTGTGAGGGTTGAGTGTTTTCTGTCTGTGTTGATCCGTGTGGCTGTCTGTGCCTATATATATAGATGTGGTATGTACATACGTTTGCCTGCCTGCTGGCAAGCCATGCTCAGCCTCTCTGCTGCTTGCACCTAGGGACAGGGAGCTGTGACTGACTCACCTCTATTGGACAACTGAATTTGGCAACTGCTAACAGAAATGAGGCTAAAGGGTTAAAAATTAAGAATTTTAGGGAGGGCAGAGAATTTGAAATGGAAAATTGGAAGGAATAGAAGACAGAGAACAGTCCATAAGTGACAGGCGGGAGAGAGGGGAGAAGAGAGAAATTGCTGTTGGCAGCAGGAAACTCAGTAGTTTGAGACACAATAGTACTGTAGCTGAGCAATGCTGGAGAGGAAAAGATGTGTAGACATGTAGATCCTTTAGCCCCAAGAGGACAAGATACAGGAGCTCCCATGTTGTATCATGAGTAGATAAGGAGAAATTAACTTAAAGGAAGTCTTGCCACTGTTCAACTACATTAAAGACATAGTAGTATCCAAAACTGCTTTCATATACACTAGCTGAAAGCTTGGTGAATAACTTGGTAGGGAACAACTGCCCATAATTTAAGGTTTAAGAGCTGTCTTCGTAGTGGATGGCTAAATTTAAAATTTTATTTTTATATTTTACCGAGAATACCAGAGTTAAAGAAGACTTCTGTGGGGGCATTTTTAAAAGGATGTAGGATGTTGAAGTCCTTCCACATTAAAGTTACTATTTTACTATCACTGAGAAAGTCCATTATTTGTAGTCCATTACATGAAATAATATTATTGATTCACTTTTTTCTGTTTCAGCACGAAAACATAACAAGTTATTATATGTATGGTTCAATGTTTTTCATAACATAATTCTCCTGGAAATAGGGTCATTTAACCTATTTCCTGGAAAAAAAATAAAGCAACCTTTTTGCCCAGCTTCCCAGCATAGCTGTCAGTAAAATGTGGAATGAATGTGCCATTTGTTTAAAGTGTATTATGTATCAAGGTTTTGACTAGTCTGTACAGAGATGAAATTATAGAAGTGGTCATTATAAAGTGAGCTGAGTATCAATGTAGTGACAAGCACGGGTATCAGAAGTGGCAATAAGCTATAAGTTGCCAATCGTGGAGAAACAAATTAATACACACATTATAAACAACGATCTGGTTGTTAAACAGCAGTGCTTGTAAAGTTAGCTTGAATCCTAATGTCTCTGAGAAAAATATATTTAATTAGAAAAACAAGAGTGGATAGAACAGGAATATGGCATATTTTATGTTGTATATTCAAGGCAGTCTCTCAATACTATTTTCTCTTGTGAACGAATACAAAGTTAAAAATAAAAAACCCACTCTGCCTCCAACTGAGTATATATAAAACTCTCACGGAAATAAAATGATGTAAGCCTTATGGTCCTGTTTTGGTTTTGAGGAGGCAACTAGAACATTTTTACATAAACTTTATTTACAAATTTACTGTCCTCTATTACTGTGAAACCCTGTTGGGTTTTTTTTGAGTACAGATCTGCAAACTCTTTATTATGGACAACAAATGTTTTACTAGGGTAGCTCTTACATCTTCTTACTCTGCTCATAAGAAGTAAGAAATAAGATTTCTCTCATTTCTCATAAGAAATTCATTCTCATTCATCTCATTTCTCATAAGAAATGCTTCCCTAATGAAGTGAAGAAGGACCTTCTCAACCTCAGGATGCCTTCTGTTAACTTATGTTTTCGTTTTGCTTGCTTTACTGAGTTCACACCATTCTTGACGTGGGTGCTGACACACATTATCCAGCTCTCTCTCGCACAACTTCCCTTTTTGACTATCATGCTACACAGTAAATGGGTGCCATATTTTGATTAGCTGAAATGATGGTGATAAAAAAGTATCTTATTGCAATATTTTATGATCTTTCCCACTGAGTTAGTAATAATGAAGCATGTGCGCCCTATCTCTGAAATTCAAGCTACAGGGAACAGCATTTTACTCTAGGAATAGCTCTCTGTTCTTGGTTACCAGAGTAATTCAGTGCAGAATTCGGAGAGGCTGTATCTATCTCTAGTCCTATCTAGTCCTCTAGCACTTGTGTTTTTTCTATATCTCACATCTCACTTACCTCTGAGCAAGGTCTTTGAGATGGGAAATCCTTCCCTAATAGCAGGTCATAGTGACCAGTGAGTTATTCGCTGAACAACATTGACACCCAAATATAGTTACCTTCACTAAATATTTTATACTTTTTTAATATGTTATGTTGGATTTTAGAATTGTCTCTTTACACAATCAGAAATACCAAGATTCTCAGGGTAACATGATAAAATACTCTGTTCCACAAGTATCTGAGAAAGAAAAATAGACCACCCCCAAAAAAAATCATCAGACTGAATAATCAAATCCTTCTTACTCCAATAATGTTTGTTGAACTGAACTTGTACCTCCTAAAAACTTCACTCAAAGAACAGGTTATTGACATAGATCATCTTTCTTGACCTCTAAATACAGAAGCTTTTCATTGTTTCAGTTGTTATTGTAGAAGCTTTTCAGACCTTTTGAGTTCTAACATCAAGGAAAAGAAAAAGACTAAATCATAGTTAAAAATGACACTGAGGCTGAGAGACAAGAGTCTTTGTTGGGAATATTTCAGGTGGCATAATGTCACTAAGCATTAGTTTCATGATGATGAGACCTACACGATCTGAACCATACCACAGCCTTCTTTTATTTATTTATTTCTGAAAAAAAAAAAAAAAAAAAAATTAAACTAAAAATGCATGCTGTAAAAAGACTAGAAGCACGAGTATTAGACTTCTTTATAAGCCACTTTACTTTTTTTTCCCCTAAAACTGCATGCGTGTCAGTGGAAAATTCCTATAATTTATTTTATTTCAGTGTAACTAGTTATGTTTGAGCTCTAGAATTTTTTGGTAATCAGCTAAATAAGGAAGGCATAAGGGAAATATTTCAATTTTTAAGATTAATACAATTTCCTATTTTAGCAAAGCAACAAAACCCACAGGCTGTACATACATACATATACACATACACACACATCTTACTTCACTGATTCTCTCTTTGTGTGTATATATATGTATATATTTCAATATTTCAGATCGTCTCACGTAAGTAATACATTATGTTGAAAATTATTGTGTATGCACAATTCATTATTAGTCTGAATATTAAACTTGTGAATGCATTGTCTGTGTTTGAATCTTGATTTTGGTTGTAACAATATCCTGCAATGTTAATTCAAAGATGGTTTAATTCTTAACTATTTCCTTATTGTAATTTTCCTTTTTTTAAATTTTTATTTACTTCCTCTTTTTTCAGGAGTAACATGAGAATAGTAAGTTTGTCATTATCAAGTCTTCTTTTTGTTCATTTAGAAAATATATATGACAGTGTTTCTGGACTAGAGCCTGTAAAACTCAAACATGAAGTACGTAATAGTTTTTTCATGCTAATATTCATATCCGTCTGTTAGTATGGCGTTTTGCCTGTTCAGAAGATATAAGACCACTATTTACAGGACATTAGCCCTATCCAAAGATAGGACAGCCTGAAATATACTTCACCAACCAGCTCCTCTGCCAAAAAATCCTCCTGTTTGCAAATAATGCCAATCCGAAGTTACATGTTTCATTAGAAGGGCAGATTCCTTTAGATATTTTTCAACCCACATTTTCAGCCTGTTTTTATACCCTATGTCACTATTGCTTCTCTCACTTTTTTTTTTTTTTTTTCATTTTAAATCTGATTCAGTGTTTTGACTTTTTGTCAAGGTGAAGCAATGGTCTTATGGCTTCTTAACTGATACAAATGTGACATACTCAAGCAGTCCCTTAATGCTTTTATTCTGGAAAAAAAAAAAATAGGAATAGAAGGAAATCTCTCTCAAAATCAGTTACTTTTATGCTCTTTTAAATCCCTCTTTTTCCATTTTACTGCCACATTTTCTTGATTCCTCACACATTATTGTCAACTGTATTTTTTTTGGGGAAAAAAAATAGAGTATACTAAAAGTTTCTCAAATTTAATCTTTCTGCTAGATTATTTATCTTGGAGTATTTTATCAGGTGTTTTGACTACATCTTCAAGATTTTAAAGCTTCCATTAATGAAACTATGTATGTCTATGAAAACAACAGCAAAAACAACTTAAAAGAACAGAAACACAAAGAAAATATTTATTGGTATAGTGTCTCTTTGTATCATAAAGCTATATAGATTACTACATGACTATTTGTGCAAAAAGCTGCCATACCAGGTCAGCAGCAAAGTCAGCAATACTTGACAGCTGGACCCCATCAGGCCATTATGCAAATTTCAAATAAAAATTGTCAAAACCCAGATATAAAAAGTGTCATTCTATTTCTCTGAGCCAAACAGTTACTTACTGTGATATAAGTGTTGTGTCAAACAGAGAGGAGTAAATAGAGCCATTTTTTGGTGAGCATTAGAGCCAATGGAGGGGGCTATTACTTTATAGAAAAACTGGCAACTGCCTGTAGCCATAGTTTTTTTCTGATGTATTACACAATTAATAAAGAAAGCTCTTTCAGTCTAAGGAATGTCATGCTTTTCGCAGATCCCCAGCTCTCTTGTAAGTTTTGTGCATAGAAACAATGTAAACTGAAATACCATGTCAGAGTTTCTGGGTGGGTTTTTGGACACAAACCACAAGAAAGACAATTTCATAAAAAAGAGACATCTACTTGCCAGAACTCCCATAAAATGTGTGAAGGCTCATACAAACCTGGCATACGTTATGTATGTAGCAGGTTGGTTTCATCTTGTTTTCAGTAAACTTCTGTATTCAGTACTGAGTCTCAGATCTATGCAGAAAAATAAAATATATTTTAAAATGCAAGGGCTTTTTTCATCAGTGCAAAATATCTACTTGGACATAATAAAGTAAAACATAATGATTTAATGAGAAAATAATGATTGGAGGTTTTGGACCTGCTATATTGTAGGTCTACATGTACCTACTACAATATATTCCATAAATATGAGTCTCGAACCAATTCTGTTAGAAGTCCAAAAGTCACTCAGCTTTGAAGTGAAAGAACAGAACATTCATTTGCACCAGATTTCAGCAGAAATTAATTATTTTAGCACATGTGCATAGAGTAAACAAATGGTTTTACAGCCAAAAGAGGAAACCGAAAAAATCCACAGCCGTCAGGAAATTGGTTTTATATTAAAAGGCAAGACCTATTTAAAGTTAATACATAATTAATACCAACAATTTGTAACTCACTCAGAAGCCATAATATGACCTAAATTATAAGCACAATATAATTGCCTTTAAATTCCGTGTCTCTGAAGACTATAAAGATTAGAGGTATAGCTTTTCAGAAATAGCTATAAGGTGATGGTTTTGTGAGAAACAGATAAATATTCCTTAGAAAAAATTATGTTACCAGAAAAAGCACTGTATTTACTAAGACTTTTCAATAAGGTTAACAATAAGATGAACAAAGAGAAAACTGATACTGTACACAAGTGTTACCATATTTATATTGTATATAGTCTGAAAAGGTCTTATGTAATTCTTATTGTTGCTTGAATTACAACGGTATCAACAGTGTTTAGATTATGTTTTCCATATTTTGATTCTTGTATTTCTTCTCCTTTTTGACTAGAAACAAAGCTAATCATTCATCACTCTGGATGTACATACATTTAAATTGTTACAGGTGGTTTTCCTACTCATCCTGGTGGTTTAAGTTGAGTTTTTATCCTTTTTGATTATTCTTACTAACTGGTTGTATTAAGTTGGTTTGATTTTTGTTTGGTTGGTTGTGTTTTCTTTTTTTGGGGGGGAAGGGATACTGGTTTTGTGGGTTTGGTTTTTTCTTTACATTTCCAACTAAAAAAAATCTATGTTGTTATTGTAAGATTTTTTTAAAAAAAAAAACTGTACACTGATTCCTGGTAGATTTTTCTGTAGTTATTTAGAATAACTTTTGCTCTGGTAGTTCAGGAACAAGCAGTTGTTTCAGAAGTTTCTGGCATTGTTAAAAAAAAAAAAAAAGTCAAACCAAAACTTTTCCAGACCACAAGTAAAAAACATTTATAATGAAAAGTAAATTAGAGAAAAAAAAACAAAGACGTCAGATAAGCCCATTAATGTTCCTGTGATTTTCTTGTGATAGGTAATTAAATCAAGGGTGCAACATTGTGTATACTAAGAAGAACATGCCAGACCTCCCAATTTCTTTGTCCCATAAGGAAATATGCCTTCTAGGCAGTCATTTAAGAGTCAAGTGGACTAGTGTTTTGCTTAGACCAGGGATCGTCTGGGTATGTGCTGTGGTCTCCAGTCACAGATGGTCTGCAGATTTCTGTCTGAATGCAATTGGCAGAAAAATTTAATTCTATTTGGTTAAATAAAAATACTTTGATTAAGCAAATTTAAATAAACCTTTATGAATAGACATTTTAGAGGAATGAATAGATGTTTAATAAAACAATGTGTGTTTAGGGGGTATGTATGAGCATGTAGCAAAGCTTGAATTGCAACTCTGGTACTAATTAATGAAGAATATGTGGCCAATAACACTGTCTAAATGAGAAAACTCTTTTAGTTAGGAAATTGAAACTCTGGAGAGAATAATTTTGGTTTTAGCTAACTCTCAACTAAAATGAAATTCCAGTTCAAATCTTATCTTTAAGTTGTTATATCATCAACGAAAAACTGTAACCAAAGGAAGTGATGTTATCCAAATTAGCATATCAGCATTTGACTCTCAGAATCTATTCCTTGCCTGAGGAGTCAGCAGTTTGGAAAGGACTCTTAGTTATTATACAACACAGTTAATGTTTCCTTGGGTAAAATGTATTTCCAGATGGTCAATTTCTAAACTTAGATATGCAAATATAGCTGGCTAAACATGACAGGAGGAGGGGTGTATATCAATCTATATAAAACCTTCTTATGTATACTTGAAGTGCTCTTCAATTATCACTTGTGAAGACATCTAATAATATTTGTGAATTTCAAATATAAGTATGGTGCTAGCAGATACCCATGTCACCTGAGGGTATTTGAAATGACATTAGAAACCTATATAAAGGACAGATGAATTGAGACCCTGCTCACTGTATTGGTAGACTACAGAGAGCTTATTGGGATTAATCAGTTGACTACATATAAACTGCTGTTATCATCCTAGATGCCCCAGTGTATTTGTCCTGGTGTCCAGCTGCCACTCCAAAAAGCCCATGTCTCTCCCACAAATCCTGTTACATCTGCAAGGCCACAGTGTTATATTAGATACGTCCAAACATTTGATTTTTACACTTGATGACATCTTTGCACAATTAGAGCAAGCTTTAGGTATCTAGTTTGAAGTAAGCTGAACCACACAGTCTATTGGCTTCATGAATAAGGCTAAAAGTTGGTGCTGTGAGGTATCACACTGGACCATCAAACACTCCTTGAGGCTCTGGTTCTCCTACATGTCCTCTGTTATAATTGAAAGCATGTTCTAATGTTTTGGATAACCATAAGTTATCCAACTTACCAAATTTTACCGAACACCTAATTGTGGGTAGTTAAATCCCACATTAGGTATGACTTGATTGTAATGGGAGCTTAGATATCTATTTCAAATAGTGAGGCCTTAGTATTGCTTCAGTTACTTATACATAGTGATTTAATGCCATTTGAGGAGCCCTATAGTACTCAAGACATCTAACTAGAGTTGGTACATAATGAATGCACAATGTCTTTGGAAGAGACGCATGGAGGCCAGGTGGGATAGGACCATAAGGGACAGGAGGAGCTCTTTAACACAACCTCCTGTTCAAAGCAGGTGTCCTGTTCAATCTAATGTCCGACCAGGTCCTTCAGGGCTTTGTCCAGTCCGGTCTTGAAAACCTCTGAGGATGGAGCCTGAACAATCCCTCTGGGTAACCTGATCTGCTGTGTGGCTAACCTCATAGTACAAATTTTTCTCCTAATATCCAGTTTGGACCTCCCTTGTTTCTATTTACACTCATGTATCTTTTATCCTTCTATCACTCACCTTTGTGAAGGGCTTGGCTCCATCATTTCAGAAAACACCCTGTAAGTATTGGGGGCTGCTGTTAAGATCCACAGCTAAACAAACAAACCCTGCTTTCTCAGGCTCTCCTCATAAGAAAAATGATCCAGTCCTTAATTTCTAGCCCTTTGTTGAATTCACTTCAGTATATCTACCTCTCTCGTGTCCTGGGGAGCCCAAACCTGGAAACAGCACTCCAGATGTAGCCTCCCCAGGGATAAGAAGAGTGGAATGATCACCTCTGTCAGCCTGCTGGCAAGAGTTCTCATAACGCAGCTGAAATGCTGTTGACCTTTGCTACAACGACACATTGCTGATTCATGTTCAACTTCTTGTCCACCAGCACACCCAGGTACTTCTCTGCAAAGCCTCTTTCAATCCAACTGGTCCCCAGTGTGGGGATCAAGTACAAAATCACATGAAAAACTTCCAATAAATCTTTTGCATGATGTCCTGCTACATGACCATATATTTACTTAAGAAAGTGTTTCTTGCTGAAGGCTGTTTATAGGACTGAATAACAATGAATATTAAATTTGTGATAAATAAATTGACAATGAAGAAAGAGTTTAAAATATGCATGGGATAGCCAGATTGTTTAGTGGGTAATTATAGGAGGAAACACAGTCTCTTCCACCTATCTCAGGTATATTGTAGAAATTTACTGGTGACATCAAATACCTGCTGTCATCCTCATAAAGAAAACAAACAAAAATTCCACTGTAATGATAATAGTGACCCTGTAGAGATGGACTGGCTACTGTAATGAAAACTTTCTGTTCTTTTGGGGTTCCTTGGATACTGTTTTCTGTCAAGTAATGAAATCTAGGTTTCAAGATTCAAAGTAATTTTGTTGAATTGGGTATTTTACTTTATGGAAAAGGTGCAAATAAATTTACCTCAAAGCTCTGAATAAGTCAGGGGTGCTGTCACAGCCACTTTTACAAGATACCTAATGCTCTGCTGCACAAGGCAGAAAAAAGAAAGCTTAAAATAAATTTAGAAAAGAGCAAGTGCTAGGTAAATCTGACACGTGTTCATATATAAAAAAAAACGGTTTTCACCAAATTTAGACTGCATAGTCATATGAATGCTTGTAGACAATATCAATATGGAGAATAACTGTTTGGTCATCATTACTAATAGCATTACAGTAGTTGTATTTTTATGACAATTTCATCTAGTTAACTTGCCACTCTGGATTATGGAAAGAAATAGTTAAAAATTTAAATAGAAAATGAAAGAAACAACCAGCCCTCTCCCCCAATAAAATATGGAATGGTTATGATCTTTTCTTATGTGAACCCTTGTTTCTGTTCAGTGTAGGAGTGGAATAATCTCATTTTGTTTAAAGCTGTTGAATTCATGGTCTTACTGTGAAGTAAAATAAAACACTAAAATTATTAGTAATATGTACATCATAATAGAAAAGGAATCAGCACTAGAAGGGGTTATTGTATTGTGGGGTTTTGGGTTTTTTAATACTTACAATTATAGGTAAGTATTTTTTAATTAAAAAATCAGAGGTAAAAATATATAGTTACAGCTGATTATAGCTCTTTGGTGATTAAGCAGTAGATAGGAGCAGAGTCCATGCTCTGATGGTGAGATGGGCTGTGGTCATAACAAGAACAGCAAAATAATTGAAAGAGAAAACTTATGTGCAAATATTATCTAGAAAGAAATACTGGACTTGCAGTTCTCCTGACTGTCTTTGAATGCCTCTAGTTTCACGTGATGGGAAAGGACTGAACAGTTCTAAGGTTCGGCTTTTGTTTTCTTTTGAATTTGATCAAGGCTTTTATAGGGTTGTCTTTTCCAAACATCTGTTGAGGAAGTTAAAACTACAATCAAGAATGGTGGTGAGATTCCACAAATATTCTTGAGTTACCTTTTAGTACTTTAGCATAGCAAAAACAATGTAGCAGAATGGCTTAGGCTTTATTAACTGAGTTAACAGTTCATGAATATCAATACACATTCCTTCCTATGTTTACATAGCTTCCTGTCATCATATATGGTTTGCTTTTAAAATCTAACTTTACTAACTTTAAAATATGATACATGAACATAACTCTTCATCCTGTGAAGAGCCTGTCTTTCTAACTTTGGTCCACATTCATCTCTCTCTCTGGATGTATTCCAACACATTAATCTTTCCTTACTCTACAGAATACCTACTTTAAGAGAAATTACTTTAATAGGCTGTTATTTCAAGAACCGATTCACATAACACCCAAAATATTTGAGGTCTAATTTAATTTTCAAGCTTTCACAAACATGCAAACATTATCTGTTCACATCATTAAAAACATGTTATAGAACACAGAGTGGATGAACACAGCCAATACTCTTCTTATAGTAATGGAAAAGCCTTTCAATTTACCTCTAATATATAATACTCTTAGCCTGGGGAAGCGGGCAGAGAGGGAAGTGCAAACATAACATAACGATTAAGATTTGCAGCAAGACTAATTGATGTTATAGGTGGAAATTCCGCATTTGAGAGTGTTGAGCTGTTTTTTGTTCAGTGTGCCAAGCTTCAAGGACATATCCAGCATTATTTTAAAAACCACGATTTTTTAAAAAAAGGTAAATACAAAAACATACCAAACAGCACAAATGAGACTTGTTAAGGTGCCCCTCTAACTGACATTCAACTGTTTCATTGTGTGTGCAATTTAAGAATGGTGTGGGTTAAAGAATTCAACAGTTTATCCTCATGACATTCTTTGCATCATTTGATGTTTAATTTGTACTTTTGAAAAAACAGAACACTCTTCTAAAAACACATGCCCATAGGAATATTTCATGCCATTTTTATTAGTCATTTTTTGAAAGGAAACAGCTATTTAACAATGAGCAGCCTTATTCCCCTGATACCTTTTTTGTAACCATTGTTTTAGGTTCAAACTGTAGACTGCTCTTTATATTTGAAAGAAAATTAAAAAGAAAGGTGTCACAAAAGAAAAGAGTAAAAAGTGAGCTTCACAAGAAATAGTACAGACAGTTCTGATAGGAAAATTACTTCAATGTGACAATATTATTACTCAACATAGAATGCATCAGGGTGAATGAAAACTGGCGCTTGGATCCCATTATTACAGATCACAGAGTTTTCTAGATTTACAGTGATTTTATTCAGGTTTTTGACCCGTTCAAAATATTCAATATGTAGAGTTTTGTACCTAAAAATGAAGCCCACCTCAATTTTATCTCCATGTAAATACAGAGTTGATGGTTCATGGTTACCAGAGGTTGGTGATTTTTTTACATTACAAATAATTAATGTTACATATTTTGTAGAAGTACAAAAATATGATGGGTAATTGTTCTGTCTTTCCTTTTAATCTCTGTGCTATCTGCCAGCAAAGCTACTGTGGAATTATAGATCTTGAAATTGAGGTTCTGTTAAATATTATTCTATAATAATTACAGAAAACCATTGGAAATAATAGATTAAACGTATGTTGAGTCTCTGACTGAGCTCTTTTTTCTCTGCTGCTCCACACACAGTTGAGTTTTATGTACTGAAGAAAGATAATACTAAAGACCTTTTTAATCTTTCAAAAAAGACACAAAATCAACAGTGGTCAATATCGAAGTCATATGAAATTAAATGTAAAATAGGAAACACATTAAATGTTGTGGCAATTAATCATTATAAAAAAAATTACTAGGGGAAATCATGGAGTGTCTGTGATACCAGTAATATTTATGTAACTTTCTAGCAGATATGGGCTCAGGGCAAGGTAACCTAGAAATACTGGAATGCATTTGTGAACAGTAACTCTGTTAAAGGATGTTCTCTGCTCTTTAACAGTATGCCTTTGCAGAAAGGCTGAAACACTGTGCTTCAATTTGAAAATGTTGGGATTGGGAAAACTCCTGTAAAACTAAGCTGCAAAAGATTTCAGCATTACCGCATGCTATAAAATGTCTAAGTTGCAGGAAAGAACTTAGAGCAACCTTTTTCAGAATAACCACAAGTAAATTGATATTGAGAGTCATTAAAACTTTCTTCAGATTATAATTATATATATAAATGTCTATAAATTACAACAGTTTCTTATATCTGTCCATTACCTCCATAGGAGTCATGTAACTTGAAGAGTCGTCTTCTCTTTTGTGTGTCATACGGATCAATTAGTGAGATTTGCCATAGTTTGTTTTTTCTAAAAACATTAAAAAATAGAAAAAAAAATACATTGAGCTAGCAGATTAGCTTTAGACTTTTCTGTTGTCAAGTATTTTACTTCTGGTGGACAACAGGTTGACCATTAGCCAGCAATGTGCCCTTGTGGCCAAGAAGGCGGTCACCTGGGGTACACTAAAAAGAGCGTGGTCAGCAGGTCAAGGGAGCTCATCCTCCTCCTCTACTCTGCCCTGGTGAGGCCGCACCTGGAGTACTGTGTCCAGTCCTGGGCCCGCAAGTTCAAGAAGGACAGGGAACTACTGGAAAGGGTCCAGCGGAGGGCTACAAAGATGATCAAGGGAATGGAGCACCTCTCTTATGAGGAAAGGCTGAAAGACCTCAATCTGTTTAGCCTGGAGGAGAGAAAACTGAGAGGTGATCTCATCAATGCTTATAAATATCTAAAGGGCGGGTGCCAAGAGGATGGGGTCAGAATCTTCTCAGTGGTGCCCAGTGACAGGACAAGGGGCAATGGACATCAGCTGGAACACAGGAAGTTCCATCTGAACATGTCAAAAAACTACTTTGAGGGTGACAGAGCACTGGAACAGGTTGCCCAGAGAGGCTGTGGAGTCTCCTCCTTTGGAGATATTCAAAACCTGCCAGCATGCGTTCCTGTCCAGCCTGCTCTAGGTAAACCTGCTTTGGCAGGGGGGTTGGGCTAAAAGATCTCCAAAGGTCCCTTTCAACACTTACAGTTCTGTGATTCTGTGATTCTGTGATTCAAGAACCAGTTATTTATAATTTGGGTATATGGTTGTCTGTGGAATTATAATTGGTCATGAACTAATATGTAGGTTCTGATGGAGGTGATTGAATTTATTATTTTTTTAAAAAAATAAATTATTTCTTTCTCATTTTCTTTCAGTTTGGATAACTCAGAGAAAATTGAAAGAAAAGTTGAGAAATTTCACCCTATGATTCATCTATGCAATAAAAAATATTTGAGAATAAATTGTTTATTTTTATATTGTTATAAATTGCGTTGAACAGCATTATAAATTATTTTATACACATGGTTTCATTTTTAATGTGATTAATTAGAAAGAAATCTGTGTTTAAATGTAAATACTGGGTAGCTGATTTATGAATTTTGAAAATTAAATATAAATGTATAACACATCAGTAGGATTTCCAAACCAGCACAATCCCTCCAAGTAGAATTTTACACATCTATCATCAGATGTATTAAGTCACGTGCTGTGGGGAACTAACTAACGAACTACATACCTGTCAACAGTACAGAAGAAAAATTGCAAAACCTCCCTTAGAAAAGGGACTGACTTTACCAGTCCAGTTTTTCTGTCTAACAAATTTGAATGCTGTGATACAGGAAACATGACAGGACAGAATAAGAATCTTTGTACTGAGTTTAGAATTTAAAAGAAAAAATTCCTCTGTTTCAAATATGACTATTGCATCCACTCGTATCTGTCTCAACTTGAATTTCTCTGTAACCAATAATAAGTATTTCCAAATCAAATTATAGTTCTCCTCCAAAAACAAATGCCTTATTTTTATTCAGAATCTGAGACATACAGAATTGTATTTACGGTCAATAAACAAACATTAATTCAAGCCATCCTTTTTTTACACAGCTATGTTCCGTTTAAGAATTTTAACTAGTATTCAATTACCTGATTGAATTGCACTAGCAAAGCTTTAAGCAGTAATGATTTTCTATTTAATGTATAAATAAGGCAGTGCAGTGAGAGGTTTATATTTTAAAACCCCCTGTCTTTATGTTAAATATGAACCCAACAGGTTTAATCTACTCACTTTCGCATTCACCATTTAGAAAACTCCATTTGCACAAGAAAGCTTTTATTTTCAAATCTAAATGAAAATATGAAATTCTTTAAAAATTCTTTTGATAAATTGTTTTCTTTACTATTGTTTGTAGACAAAGGCAATAAGTGTCTTTCAGACTGGCATTAATTAACATGCATTTTTCTGGAGGCTAAGAATGCAAAATACAGAGTATTAGTCTATATATATTTTGTTATATATTCTATTAGAACAATTGAACTTTATTTACCATGAAAAATCATAATATTTCATCTGACACTGGTACATGCAATTACAGAAGTAGCAGGATGGGGGATTACATCCTCTCCCAAGCTTTTCAGGTCTTCAGCTTGCAGACAAAAGAAACAGCTTGTGATAAATACAGCCTCTGTGGAAGCTCTGGGAGAGGTTGAACACAGCATGTAATGTTGAAACTCAAGAATTTAAGGTTCCTGAGGATTGCTCTTTGTGACTTAAATTTTGGGACCTTTGGATACTGACTAGCTTCTGAATTATCTGTTATCTGCAGGTCACGGGCCAGTTCAATATGAACTGCACACATCTAAAAGTCTCTTTAATAACTTTATTAGATAGAGAAGCAAAAAAAAAAAAATTCTCAAGATAACAAAATGAGCAAGTACTAAATACTGATTGATTTTTGTTTCTTTTCAGAAACTATTTTTCCCCAGATAATTATTGCATGTCTTTTCTATTTTCTTCCACTCTAGTATCTATGTCCCTTGTATCCTGCTAAGTAGAATAATAGTAATTCAACATAGCCTGTTGCTGTGGAACTCCAGTTTCACTTCATATAATTTGTGTCAGCCCAGATCATTGGGCAATTGAGTTTTTTGCTTACAGTGAAATGAATTTCTGATATCATTCTTCATTCGTTCCTTCAGTACATGATCTTCACTTAAAACACAGTGGAAAAGGTTTCTGGATCCCATCTTTTATTCCATTCATACTTCTGCCTCCCCCTTGCAGTAAAAAGTCTTTCTTTTATATATGTTATATATGTGTATATTGCATTTGTGTTGTGACATTACCCAAGGGATTTATTGATTGATAATGAGAAAGGGTTTTAAATATCAGTAGACACTATATTCATCCTTAAACAAAGCTTATCATTTCAAGGTCAGATTCATTCTGCCTGACTTGGCACTTCTTTGAGGTGCTTAAATTACGAATCAGTCCCGTTTATTCTCCTCAATTTTCATAATGTGAATAATTTTGCTTGTGCAGTGTCACTAGGAGCAGATTTGCCCTGGGCAAGCCAATGTTTCTGCACTGACTATAACAGGCACTTGATAAGAGTATACACTTATTGAGACGTATTAGCTAAATGCCTGAAGTTTAGTGTGACAAATCTGGGCATAAATAACTAACTTGAAACTAGGCTTCCCCTGTGGGGACAAACTCTTTATGGTAAAGAATAATTAAAAACAAGCTAACATTATGCTCAAAATATTTCTTATGGGCAAAGGGGAAGAAAAATACATGTTATCTGTAAAAGTAAAGCCACGATGTTATTGTTACTGTAATGGAAATCTTAACAGTCTAGTTCAAGAATCACCATTAGTGTAGAGCTTATTATTAGAGGGAAAAAACCCACTTCCATGTTATTTACAGGTGGAAAAAAGTCTCAATAATTTTCACAGGACAATTACAAATGCAACAGTCAGGTTTGTCTACCTGTATGTTCCTTTTTATAGTTTCCTCCCTTTCTTATGATCCTGTGTTTGTTAATGAGCTTCTACACCTTTCTCTTTCCTCATTGGTCTGCAGTGTCATGTTACATCCAAGTTGCATGCTGTTTTTATATATGTTAGATATTATTTTTCATTCTGTTTGTTATCCCGAAAACCAGTTTTGTCCATCTCTAGGTCCACATTTCTTCAACTGACCATGGGTGAGTTGTTTATAGCTGTGGCATGTCCAATGCCAAACCTGTGCCCTATCTCTTATCACTGCCCCATGCCTAAGCTCCACTGCCCCATGTCCTGTGTCTCCACTTCTCAGAGTCTTTGTTACTGTACCAGATCTGTATTTCTCTACACTACATCACTGCATTAGAACTGTAGATACCTCATTCTCTCTGGATTTTTTTTATTATTTTTTATTCTTTTTTATCTGTATAAAACTATGGTGGTACTGTACAAGGCTAAAATTAGCCATTGCTGCCTGGTCAGTTAGCGAAATGGCTGTCACAGCCAAACCAGGTAAAACAAAGCTGCAGGCAGGTAAAGAAAAATTCAGACAGAGCAGGCTTGGCAAGCCTCATCCCTGAGGCCTTTAACATGTAGCAGAAAGTTTATGGCCTGTTACTAGCAATGGCACCATTGTATGACTGGGCTACCCAGTTACATCATGACTAAATAGGCAAAAGGAGTTAGGCCCATATTCAGAAGGGAGCTAGAAGCTGCAGGCTTTTTGCCCTGAAAGAACAAGCTGCTAGTGCATTTTTTTTCTCTCCAGCAGAACCAGCTTCAAATGGGCATATAGGATCTCAACACTGCCTGAGAAGAGTTACATTCCATAAATTGGCATAGGAAGCAATCAATAGGTTGAGCAGGGAGCTATCTATACATGCGGGGGAAACTGAAGGTGGTTCTTATGTGGACTCATGTAACTCTTTCGGCATCAGTGGGAGGTGTCTTCGTTCAAACTCATCCTGACCTGCAGTTACTTTCAGCTTGTGATGATGAAATTCACTCTGATATCTTCAAGCCTAGGACAGACCTAAAGCCATGTGTCTTATTTCCACTGAGTTACTGGGTAAAGGTTAGCAAGAGCAACAGCTTTTTGAAGATTGATTAATTTAGTATATGATGACGATCCTGAGATGTGATGTAATATAGAAAGAAGTGTTTATAAGTCAAGCCCTCAGAATGAATCTAGTAATACTTTCACTATGAATAAGTGAATAAATGGATAAAGACCATTGCAAAAGCTCCTTGAAAAATCTAGTTGGATGAGTCAGAGAGAAGGCTTATTTCACCTTCTTCTGAAATTGTGCACTTGTTTTGGCACCTATTTTGCAGTCTCTATTCTGCCCCTTGTGCCTTCTTTTCTGTTGCTTCTTTTGTTTGTCCCTAATTTTAATCTTGATTCTTAAAAAGGAAAGAAAATCCTTTTGAAACCGATACTGTTTATTTTATTTTTTTACTTTTTTTCCCCAAAATATTTTCAGCTCTGTTTTAATTTCTTTATCAAATATAAGTCCTAGATCTTATGGAGAACAGAAATAGATTAGCTCTTAAAAAGATAATTATTCGTGGAAAAAATTAAATGTAAAATAATAATGTATCTTTTATATATAATATAAATATATATTATATATATTTACAGGCCAAATAAGACTATATATAATAAGGTAACTTTAATAATCTAAACCTAAAGAATCTGTGATTGAGCCGAATCATGACATGAAACAAAATTTTAATGATATAACATATCTATATATGTTATATGATATATTTATATGTTATTTTGATATGTTTATGTTACTGCTTAGGTTTCATGTATTTACTCGTATCAATCACATTCTTTAGGTTTGGATTATATTATATATTGTGCAAGAGTTTTTTTTTTAACTTTGGAACAAGTGGTATTGGAAACATGACTTCCATTTACTTGTCATAAAATGATTTTAAAAGTGTAGATTTTTTAATTCTTACTCTGTGCATGAAACACACAGAGCATCTTTATGGTGTATTTCAAAGTCTGTTTGATTTGCAGCCCATGCAAGTATTAAAAATTCAAGCAAATCTTAAACATAGTTCTCAGAGCACAAAGGGCCTTGCCTGCTCTGCATATTTGGTGGAAGGGTATGTCACTGTGTATTTTAAAACTCCCACCAAATGGTATTAATTTGTTTCCGGGGAGCTGTAGAGAGCATCATGTTCCTGGTTGGATTAATGTCTGAAAATTGCAACAGGCCAAAATGTCCCATTAAAATTAAATAAACTACTAGTGCTATGAAGTGCAGCATGTATGTTTTCAGTCACATGGCACAGGAATGGCCATGGAGGGTAGAATGCTCTTTTCTTTATGCCACCTTCATTTATATGAACAGAGGTTTTTTGATATAACTTCTAACTTCAGTTGGGCTAAGATTCCTGTCCTGAAATGTATTCAGTAGAAATACTGTACTACTTACTACTAGGTTTAAGTTTTCTCTTGGCAAAAAGATCAAAAGTCAGTCCAACTTTTTTTTCTTTTTAACTGGTATTTATTATTGTTTTAAACACAGTGAAGAAGTCATTTGACTTCAGTCAGTAGACATCACCAAGAAGTTTAAAATAAATCCCAGTGAATGTCACTGCTAAAGGTATTTCTCATTTTAAAATATACTTTATAAGAAAAGATGTTGCTTTGGCCTTTTTCCAGGTGTGTGGCTTGCAGATAACCTAAGAAATATTTAACTGTGTAGGAGGAAGTTAATTGCCATTGGGAATGGTTTTGAACCAGATTCTGAATTGTCTAATATTTAACAGGAAGGGCTGGCTGATGTTTAAAACAGGTGATTATGTTCTTCACATTTCAATTAAAAACATATGTTCCTACCTTATTATAAAAACTTCAAATATCCAGAGCCTGTTGCATGTAAATTTAGGCATGCTCCACCATCTGTAAATTAGATTTGGGAGTTCTGAATTATTTTTATTACTCGGCACAAATTTTAAGCAGGTGTATTTCATTTATAATTGGCTGAAATTATAGCCCCATTCAAAATAATATACTTTGTTTTCAGCAGAATTAACGGTTCTTTGAAATACAGAGTATATATCTATGAGGCTATGCATGGAGCATATGTTATAGATAAATAGGGAATGTTCACCTTGCAGTGCAGTGTTCTGTTCCTGAGAAACTGAAATTGTGGGCACGATCTCTTCCCTTCTGAGATGAAATTACAGAAGCAGAAGTGAATTCTTAGCCTATTGCTAGAATATTTAACATTAGTATTATGGATGTAATCGTTCTGAAAACACCTGCTAAGAGGTTTCTGAGGTGTGATGAACAGAGCACATCCGGGTGGTCCGTGGAGAAATGTTTAATTTCATCTCATCACCTTTATTCCTTATTTACACCTGTAAATCCCAGTGGACATTAGAAATAATTCCTTAATAATATTACAAGAAATCAAATTCTTTCAGTGCTCCAAGATGGTGTTTATCACTCATTGGAGGAAGTCTACTGATTTAGATACATAAAATGTTAAGTACTACATTTTAGGAGAAATCAAAAGATTCGGCTGAACATAGACATTGTTGGGTGCAGTGAACAGTGTCTCATTTGTGTTAAGATCCTACCTACTGAAAGAGAAAAACATATATTATATAAACACCAAAATAAAAAGGCATTTCTGTATGTTAATTTTCATACACACCATAACATTCATTGTTATTTCCTATATATACTGTAAGATAAAAGTGTGCTAAATTGGAAGAAAAATGAAGGAGGAAGAGAAAAGTAACTAAACAAACATGAAAGAATCATCAGGGGTAGAAGCACAAAATGATGATTTCCAGTTACAGTACTTGAAAGGATGTAGACTGTTTATTCAGCAACAGTAAATCTCTCTAGCTGAAGAGGTATTTGCATCATATACTACAGCTCAGACCTGAGTTCCTCTTAGCTGCAGAAAGAATTGCAAACAAAGGAGGCAAAACAGTTCTGGGTCTCTTAAATAAATGATTTTTCTGCCTTCCTTTCATTTATGTCTCTGGCCACAAAATGTCTCTGATGGAATTGAGTTCAAATGGAAAAAAATAACTCTATTGTTGTTGTTCCTATATTTAAAATAGTGCATGGGGTCCATGACAAACAAAAGGAATTAAGAGATCAAGAGTAGGTGTGTCATGTATGTGAACATTTACCTTTTGTTTTGTTTTTTTTTTTAAATGGTAAATATGTAAAGGTTTAATTAACAAAATGAGACAACAACAAAATAAAAATAAAAAATAAAATAACAAAATAAAAAAATAAATACTCCTGGGGTTTTTTTCCTTAATAACTGAATGCCAGGTTTTATTTCCTTTTACCTATAACACACTTTCTTCCCCATGAAGAAAGCAAGAAATTCTTTAAGGAAAAAAATAAATCCAATGATGCCACAGAGTGGGTTCATATTCATGCTCAGAACACATTTCTTTCTTTTCATTCAGCAGTATTTCCCTTTTATTTGACATGGTACACTGCTGATACAGCACTGTTAGGGCTAGAAGCACAATTATATCAGCGTCTTAGGAAAAGCAGAAGCGGTATTTCTTTGACATGTTTACCTTTTAGGAATATATTCTGCATGCCATGCATTGTAAATATTCAGATTCACATTGCAGTTAATAACCATGCCGCAGCTTCCTTGTTTTCAAAATGGTTCTGAGCACGTACTGAAAGAAGGAAAGGATAGATGTGGTGCAACATTTTTAGGTGAAAAAAGCCGTAGCTATTTATTTGTACAGGACTGGTACTGTTAGTTACTTACTGTCATCTGAGTAGCTTCTTCTGTGAAAAAGCTGAATGTGGGATATAGACCTCAAAATTCCAATGTTAGATCGGAATCCTAAAATCTGAAAATACACATAGAACAGCACGTTACCAACCCTCAGTAAAACTCAGTAAACTTGCTTTCCCCTGACTATTTGAGGATGCTGAATTCCAACGTCTGCAAGCCAGCTAGAGAAAACTGAATGAAGGAGTGTCTTTACTCCAGAAAAAAAAAAAAAAAAAGTTCATTTTTCCTTTATTTTTACTACAAATTAATGAGATAATATAAATTAGAATTTTTTTGAAGAAATATTTCTCATGGCTCATGTAATTCACCCACCTAATTTGAGCCCAAAGCTAACTTTTTTTTTCCATAAATGTTTTTTTTTTTTCTTTTCCTTTACTATAGCAAAGGTTTTTTGGTAACTTTTTATTGGAAATGTTTTCACGCCCTTAAATTCAGCATTATAGTAGGTGGGAGTACAATTCAAATTGAAAATATGATCACTTCAAATGGTAATTTAAATACTTTGATATTATAATATTGTTATTCAGTGTCTTGTCTCAGTTTAAAAAAAAAATTGCTTTTGAATAAACGGTCACCACTACAGCTTCATTCTGATGGTTTGCATGTCAGTTATTTTGCTTTGGAATTTAAAATTTTGAGTGTTGGTAAAGATAATTTCTCTGCTTTTTAAAGCCTATCTTGTCATTAAATCATATGTACATAAAAGATTATAAAAATACATATATAGTCTTCATATTAGTTGGAATTCTGGACAGAGTATTTTTACAACAACTAAAATAAGTGGCATCCCTGATTCACTCACTAAAAATATGAGTTACTGGTAATGATCTATATGGTACCCTTGAACACAATCTTGTAATTCTGCAAAAAGAATCTGTTTTATGCAAGTAAACTGTTTCATTTCAATATTTACTGATCAGATGCTCACTTCTTTAAAGTAATATTTGAAAAATTAGTCCTAATACCAAAATCCAGCCCTATTACAGTCACTAGACTCATGTGGCATACAGGGACTTGAAGTTTTTGCTAAAAGAAACAAATAACTTATTTCAAATTAGATCAGGTGCCATCACTGTCAGCACAATAAATAGCAGACTGTAGGGCCAGTGGGTTGTTCTTGCAGCTGCAAAGTACTATGATTTTGCTCCTCAGCATGGAACTCTAGTTAAAATAATTAAACTTGAGATTTATGTGTAGGAGAATAAGTCCTATAGTCAGGTTGACTGGAAGAATAAGTGTGGTTGAATGATTTCTTTAAGTGTGAAGAGAGCAAACAGTCTAGTTTAAAGTGATATGGGTATGTATAAGAATCTAATAAGAAGTAATAATTGAAGTAAATCAAAACATTGGCATTTATAGGTGCATGCATAATTTCTCAGTATCTGTTTAAGTACTGAAAGTTTTAATTGAAGAAAATTACTTTAAAAATTATGCTGTTAACCACTTCAAAATACAGCACGAATACATTAAGTGTTTTAAATATAATATTCGATGTCTCATTATGAAGATGTGGTGAAAAACGTTTCATTTCTCCTGCCCCTTTTCTTTTCTTAGAGAAACAAACATTTAAATTACAAATCTAAAAATACCCAACCAAACAACAGAACTGAGGGTATTACAGTGAAGAGAAATCATAAATTAATAAAAAAGAAAAAAATACTTTTCTAAAGTAAATAAATTTTCTAAAGGACTAATAAACTTGCAAAGGGCATAATGGTGATCTTCTGGCTATAAAGAATTGCTAATAAAGGGTAAACAATTCCTGATAAACTGAGTTTCTTTGGTCTTTATCTTTGAGATTTTTACCCTTTTTGCCTTATGTTCACATCTATGTAATTTTCTTTGTTTATATTAAAGAATAAACTTTCCCAATTATATTTTGCATTATCACTGTAAAAGTTTTGTTTGTTTGTTTGTTTTGTTTGTTTTTAATGCAGGTGCCATTTTTACTGGGGTGTTGCACACTTTTACACTTTTTTTTGTGATACAGTTTGAAAATTTTTATTTGTTGTTTGATTCTCAGAATAATGTTTATTTACAATTTCAAAAATGAAGAAGAAACCTGGTCAAACTCTTTGTGGTAACTAATACAGACATGATAATTTGTGACAAAATAGACAATGCATATTCATTAAATACTTTGTCTGCACTATTATTATTACATTGACAGCAGCCTCAAGTTAGGACTACATAGAGAAAATAAGTGTGGGAATTAATTACCTAAATGTAGTCATCTGGTTGTATTTGATCACATCACATGCCCTAAAGGATTCAAGATATGCACATGTGGTTGGCAGACATGAGATAGGGCCTAGAGGACACCCATGCCATTATCTAGCATCACAGAAGGCTTGAAAGGAAATTATAAGAGCACTTCAAGTGACCCTGGATACATATTTGACCAAGTGAATCTCTGCCTGGCTGTGGGTCACCAGTAATT
This sequence comes from Numenius arquata, assembly GCF_964106895.1. Taxonomy (NCBI): domain Eukaryota; kingdom Metazoa; phylum Chordata; class Aves; order Charadriiformes; family Scolopacidae; genus Numenius; species Numenius arquata. The sequence goes on along the minus strand of NC_133576.1, from coordinate 90,221,573 downwards.
GGCCTGCAGTAGCGCAAATATGCAACATAAACTGCTGTGGGTTAGCTCATATTTTTGATTTGAAGTAACAACCAAATTTTTGAATATAACTCAACTGTAGAAATCTATACTTAGCACAATGCCGAATGGATAGTGATTCATACATAGTGATTCATATATATGATAAAAGTAGGCATGCATTTCTACGGTCGGTGTCTAAGATCTTGCACTTTTCTTTATTCACTACACGTTCTGCAGTTTGAGTGTAGTTGTGACATTAAAATGAGTGTCATACCGTAGTATGACACACAAAACCAATGTGCCATATGGTGCATGTTGCCCTGAGACATTTAAGTCGGATTGTCTACTATGCTTTTCTATAAAAAACAAAACTAAACAAATTCAGCCAAATAAACAAGTAAGATAAAAAACAACCCAGAACTAAAAAAATACATAATACATTGCTGGGTGAGCATTCATCAGGTCACAGATGCACATTCTGAGCATGTTCCAACATAAAGACACATTGATGATAAATTCATATTCTCTCGTCAGTGTAATTCTACTGCTGAACTATTGTATGCTCCAGAAAAAAAAAAAAAGAATAGGATAATGCAAAATGCAAAGAAAAATGCACTAATCATGGGATTAATTACCATTTTTTTCTTCTATCTACTTCTATCTACTTTCTATCTATCTACTAAAGCATTGATGAAACTGCCTCTTTTGTCTTCCACTGAGATCATTTTCTTAGACCTCTTGAATAAATATTTAGTATAGGAGAAGACAAATAAAAATATAGATATGTGCATAAGTAAACTCCTATCTAAATGTAGTAAAATTCTTTGTTCAGGTTTATAGTTATTAATTTCTGACAAAAATATCTTGACATTGCTCTGGCTTTTATTTAGACTGATGTCCTGAAAAAAATGATAAAAGACATTCCCACTCTCTGCCCCTGGGGCCATGGGGTGATATTTCTTTTTTTTCTTTTATTCTCTAAAAATCTACCTAAAAATATCAAACAATTGTTCTTTAGTCAAACAATGTTATTAATATGCATGGGATCCTTCAGACATTTGCATTTTCATCCATAGAGACTCTATTTTACCTTCAAAGCATGTAAATCTTTTTATATCTTTCCAGGAAAGGAAAAAAAAAAAAAAGAAAGAAAGAAAGAAAAGGTATGACTTGTTCAAAACCTGAGAAATCTTTGTAATAAACCTCAGAGATAGAAAAGTCCAGTTTCCTTAAAAAAAAAAAAAAAAAAAAAAAAAAAAAGAACAGAAAGTAAGATCCTCTTAAAGCAAAAATTCAACTCATGATCTACCTTTCTTTTGGTAAAGCCAGTACTTAAAAACCATTGTGATATTTCCAGATGCTAATGACTAAAATAACTCCTCTGCATTATGTGCACTTGATGGTCAGATGTCTCTGTTTCAGACACTTAAGTCGCAGCAGACTGAGGTCATTAGTTACGTCTACCAGGATGAAACAGGGAGCTAGGAAATAAATGTAACCCTGTGCTTTTGTCTGACTTGGGTTTGTTGCTCTGTGAATATGTTTTACAGAATATTTCTACTAATGTTCTGAAAATACTTTATGTTTTCCCATGCAGAGAGAAGAGCTCAGAGTTATATGGTATGTCTTGTCCTTAGAGAACATTTTTTTGAATATTCATTTTGCTGTAAGTTGGACATGTTGCAAAGGTCTTTAAATATCTCACATAATTGTATTTGTTGTCCACTTTTGCCTTCCCCAAAGTTATAAATTTCAGCTTTTCATGAATGACTGCTACAGTTGCATAGGTGTGAATATTGAAGAGCAACAGCTAGCTGGGCCTTTGATAGGGGCTATGCAGCTGGGTTGTGTGATATGAAAGTTGCATTTCACATTGGAGAGCTGCTAGAAGGGGCTTTATGTGGTACTATGATGTGATCTCTGAGATAACCCTCTAGACATCCCATCTGATCTGCAATTCATGGATCCACAGTGTGCAGTCAAGTAAGACATAAATGATCCTGAGGAGTTACCTGACAGTGGCACAGTGGCCACTGAGGACTAGGAGGTTATAATAAACTCAGGCAAAAAAAGGTTAATCAAAATTTCAGGGTTAAAAGTGCATAGCTAAGTGCCAAATCTGTTGCAAATGGGTAAGAGCTAAAATTATAATTTTCACTAACCTTAGTCAGCTTTCTATGAATTAGGAGAATAAAATATTTAAGTCTAAAACAAAAGACATTCTAAAGATACCTAATGACCACATGAATAATGCTTAATTAGCAGTCTTATAAAGCTTATAAAAGTTTGGCATCTATGTTGCAATTACAGAGAAATTTCCATGCACGAAAGTGGAACTGTATTGGGGTTTTTTTATATTTTTTTTAAACCCCAAAACCCTGAATCTACTGGGTTCTCCAAAGTAATCATATTGTTTAAACAAGGTTTGCAAGGCTGAGATCAATAATTTCTATATAAAAATATTGGTATTTGTAGGAAATACTGATTTAGGTTTCTGAGAGAAAATGATAAATAACAGAGAACAGAGCAAACCATAAAATACTGAAAATGACCTTTTAAATAAAGCATGACTAAAATAAAAGTTTTGGTCATTTAAAAACCATTAACATTGCACACATGTGCAAGCAAGATAAGATAGTGTTATGAGGTAATCAGATGAAGGAATTGCATATGAGGACAAAGCAATGAGTTAAGAAACAATTTTTCTTCTTATGCTGACCTGAAAATTTTCCAGGCTAAGTCTATGAACTCTGAAGGAGGAACCTCACCAGTCTGGGTTTGTTCAGTTTACATTACACAACTAAGTGTAAATCAGTTTAGATTGTGTTGAGACTTGTCTTCTTGGGCAGCAAGGATTGGATACAATTCGTCACTATGCAACATCATTATAATTATCCACTGAGTAGTGAAGATATCACAAATGACTTATTTCGGCTCAAGAAGATCCATCACAAAATATCTGAGATAATTTTCCATAGCTCATTATAGGATAAGTGATAGTTTGGACTAAATTCAATATCTTTGAGAAATGCTGCTCTTTGACTACTATGAACACAATAACCTTTCTGTAGAAGCTTGATGGCCCCACAATAGTACTTTTTGTTTAACACTCCTGTGCTCAGCTTGGTATTCCCACAGAGATCCTGGGTAGATGAGGGGGCTGTGTCCGGGTCACACATTTTGGAATGTTACAATTAAAATTGCTGGCAGCCTTATGAAATTCAGAGAGTCCAGTGTTCTGTCTTATTAAATGTTTATCACAGCACTGTTTTTTGCTTGATAATAACTTAGAAAATATTTCTTGATTACCCTCATTCTCACTGTGGGAACACAGATTATATCTGACTTGAAATGAAAGAAACCATTTGTTTGCAGTTACTGATGAAAAATTATCTCTTAGATTTGCACTGCTAGCATACTCATTTGTCTGCTATTGCATACAAGGGAATAATTTCATTTTTCCTCTTTGAAGCTGGAGTTTTCAGTGCATGTATTAGATTACACAGTGAAACAAACAAAAATATTTGACCAAAAGCTGTATGGATTGCAAAGTATGATGCATAAGTAATATTTTTTAATTTTTCAGTTAGTGATAGTTTCATATGAAAGCTGTAATAAAAATACTGAAAAGTCACAGTCAGAAAAAGAAGAGTTATTAAAACTGTAATGATACCTATAGCTTCCCTGATATCTTGCAGATTGCAAAATTTCATACATTAAATTAAAAGAAAAACAAACAAACAAAAAAATATTAGGGGCAGGGCTAAATGATTGCTATCCCTTGAAAAGAAAAGTCAGTGACATGAGTTGTCACGCACATCATGGGCTGGTGCCTCCCTGCAGCCAGGGCAGGGCCTGGAATCCAGGGCCCATCCCACTGGCCCAGCAGGTCAGCCAAAGGTCACTGTGGCAGCTTCAGACGTGGGTATTGGGCACCTCCCTGGGGATGGAGATGGTGCGCTGCCAGGCTAGGATGTGTATGCACAGGTGCACTTGGAGGGCCCATGGCTGGGCAGAGCAGGGCTGTGGGGAGCAGAAGACCTGCCCTACTATGGCATTGCTGGAGCAGGGAATGCTGAACCTGGGGGACTGAAATAGGATCATGGGCAGGATGAAGACAGTCCTGGGAGTTTAGATAAAGACAGCAACCACAGAATCACAGTCTGTGGTTGAGGCTGAAGGGGACCTCTGGTGGTCATCTTGTTCAACTTCCTGTTCAAGCATGTTAACTAGTAGTAGGTTGCCCTGCACCATGTCCACACAGCTTTAGAAGACCTCCAGGATCTCCAACCTGTCCCAGTGCTCAGTCATCCTGACAGTAAAAAAAAAGTGTTTTCTGATATTCAGAGGGAATTTTCTGTCTTTCAGCTTGTACCTATCACCTCTAGTCTTTTCACTGCGCCCCTCTGAAAAGAGCCCTGGCTTCATCTTCTTTGCACCTTCTGAAGTCAGGAATTAAAGTTTCATTTGACTTGGAATTAATGTTTTTTTAACTTCCTTTTTAACATTACTGAACCCAAAGTGATATAATCAGTTGATGTATTGCAATGAACGAGGCCTCTACCATACGCTTTACTGTCTTACATCCTAGTGTGTAAGACACAGACCTAGATTATAATTTTTTTGTCTCATCTTTCAGTTTTGGAAGTGAATCAAAACATTTAATTATTCAAACAGCATCACTCTCAGACTCTTTCCAACACCATTGTCACCTTTGCTCTCTCTTTCCTTTCATATCTCAGATACTGCCAAAGTGTGTTACCTCTCCCTGTTGGATATAACTGTTCCTTTTATTCATGATTTTCACACATAGAACTCTTGATGAGCCTAGCTGTTTTTGCATCATCTTCTAATCTGAACTCCTTACATCTCACTATTTTCATCCCATTGATGTCAGTCTTACGAAAAACATACTGTCACACTCAAAGCTATCATAATTAGAATGTTCAAATCAGCAAGGGAGATTAAAAACACTTTTCAAAGTAACACAGAGGAGTTCACGTCTCACATGGGGAAATGGTGAATCTTTCTCATTTTATTTGTAGCAAGAAAACATCCATTACCAATCTCCCTTCCCCCAAAAAAGTAGAGAAAAGAATAGAAATATTTCAGAGCAATAAACATTAAACAAGAAACTATAAAGTTATTTGTATACTGCCAAGAAACTTCACTATGTTTTCTTATTTCAGCAGGTAAGCTTCTGTATTAAAAAGGCTTTGTCAGTGTGGGGCCTCTGTTGAGGGTTGGCCTCTGTGAGAAGAGACCAGGGGCTGTCCTGTGCTAGACGCAATTTGTTCCAGATGACTCAAGTAGATCCACCATGGGACAGAGTTCAGCCCCTGAGCCCCAAGATGGTAGTGCATTCTGCAAAACGTACTTAAGAAAGAGAAAAAAATACTACACAACAGCTGTGAAAGAGAGGAATGATAAAGAATTTGAAACAATTCTGCAGACACCACAGTCACAGAAGAAGCCTGGGGAGGAGGTGCTCCATGCGCCAGAGCAGAATTTCACTTGCAGTCCATGTAGAAGACTATGACAAAGCAGGTTGTCCCCATGAAGCCCATGGAGAGGACCGTGGTGGAGCAGGTACCCACACTGCAGCCTGTGGAGGACCCCACACTGGAGAAGATGGAAATGCCCTGAAGTAAGCTGCAGTCCATGGAGAACACATGCCGGAGCAGGGTCCTGGCACAGACCATGCTCATGGTGAGGAGCCCATGAAGGAGCAGGTTTTCTGGCGGGATCTGTAACCCCGTGGCGGGGGGGGAGCCAGTCTATTCCTGAAGGACTGTACCAGTCCTTCAGGGCTGGTAAGGACCCATGCTGGAGCAATTCTTGAACTGCAGAGCATGGGAAGGATGCCTGCTGGAGAAGTTTGTGAAGGACTGTCTCCCATGGGAGGAATCCCACACTGGAGCAGGGACAGAGCATGAAGAGGAAGGAGAAACAGAGACAAACTGTTTTGACCACAACCCCCATCCCCTTTGCACAACTTGAGGAGTGGGAGGAGGTAGAGAAGTTGGGAATGAGTGAGGGAAACTGAGACTTGGAAAAAGGGGATTGGGACAGGGGAAAGTCATTTTATTTTTGTCTTTGTTTCTCACCATCCTACTCTATTTTTAATTAACAATAAATGATATCGCTCTTTTCCAAGTTGAGACTGTTTTGTCCATAATGACAATCGCTAAGTGATCTTCCTGTCCTTATCTTGACCCACAAGCTTTTCCATCTTATTTTTCTCTCCCTGTTCTCTTAAGGAGGGAGGCTGAGACAGAAACTGGGTGAAGGTCTGGCAGCCAACCAAGGACAAACCCGTCATAGCTACCAATATACTTATCTGTGAAATTAGTTCTTTCCCTAGGTTACCCTGCTGCTACAGTTGAGGTCGGGGATGAGACTTCAAGTTCCATGAAGAGAAGAGATTGTTGACTTGGAAATTTTTGTTTATGACACGTTATTTGAATTTAATTTTCATCCAAAGTGGCTCAGAGATGATGTAAATCTTGTATTGAAAATTATGTGTATTTTATCATGATATTAGCAGGGGAGGAGCTGTATAGGCACTACACTGTTGAGGTAGTGAAGTTTCTTCTGGATTTCTTCTCATTTGTTCCTTTTTTTGTTGGTTGGGTTGGATTGGGTTCCCCCCACCCCATGAACTGTTTTATAATACAATCTTTTCACAAACTGATTTTATTTCATATATTAGGATATGATATGATATATCATTAATTCAGTTATATGATAGATATCTTAAGCTTAATTAAGATTGAATATTTAATGTCTTTATATCCAAATGTGCAATGTGAGTCTAATGCAGATACAATTAAAAATACAGAGAAATTACATCTTTGTGTTTCAATGTTACAACTTGAGCTGCCTTCCAGTTAGATATTTAATTACATATATAGCCCTAGGCATTGTACAACACAGTTACTGGAGGAATGAATCATTATATCAGAGCATGGATATCGTGTTACTTCCTAACTGACTTTATATGGAAGACATTTATGTGGGCATAGTGAATATGAAAGTTGTACCTGTCACAACAATCAGTAGCAATGTATGAAGACTCCATTAAAAAATTATTAAGTCTGTAATGGGTTAAGTGTTACATGAGAAGGTTGTAGAAATCAGCATGTTTGAGATATATCTTGAATATTAAAGGACATCCTGTTTAGGAGAAAGAAATCAACCTAAATATGTCACATCTCTTTTGCTTTTTTTCTTTTCTTGTTTCTATTAACAAAGACTTTTTATGGAAGCAGACATTTACTTCATAAGAATTCATCTTCTGCTTCTGTTTATTCCTCCAGCTGAAGTCATAGTCCTCTGACATCATGATCATCATCAAAACAGCTCATCTTGATGTCACAAAAGTGACTCCAAGTAGACACAAAGAAAATAAGAGGTTGTTCTTTATAATTAAAGCTTTCCTTCTTCTCCCTGTTAAAAAAAAAATAATAAAATCCATAGAATATATATGATATACTAGTGGGAACATTCCTCTATTAGAAAAAATACTCAGTTTTCTCAGTGTATTTAACCAATTTTCTACTTTCTTCCATTGTGACTCAAACCACAGAGAAGTTAGAACAGATTTAGTATTTTTAATGTCAGCAGTTTCTACACAGTTACTTAAATTAGATCTTGCCTCAAATATATGTTATTGCAAACACTGATGTTGTACCTATTCTCTGACTAAAAAGAAGATAAAATGATGTCTATTAGAAACAAAAAAAAAAATTATTTCCTACTAAGAATTTTAAACCAGTGTTTTACAGGAATGAAAACATCCACCCGCTGGATTTACAAGTAAACAATATTTCAAATTATAATGGAAGGAAGAAAGGACAGACAAAAAGAAGGAAGGAAGGAAGGAAGGAAGGAAGGAAGGAAGGAAGGAAGGAAGGAAGGAAGGAAGGAAGGAAGGAAGGAAGGAAGGAAGGAAGGAAGGAAGTTTTTTTTGTTGAAACTTATTTCTTTTAAGAGGTTTAGGTAACATCTAAACTTAATTTGGAAACTTTCCCAGGCTCAGAAGTGAATTTCAAAGGACAGACTAAATTCTACTCCACTGCTGTAAAAGGATTAAGGGGCCTGCACTTGGAGTATGTTAGAAATTAAATTGAATTCCTCCAAAACAGAAGATTGATCTAAACTTCCTCTCTTCTAAGTAAATGTTCACATCATCTGTTTGAATGAGTTATCTGGTATTCAAAACTAAAAGCAAAATGAAAACACATCTGTAATCTCAAATCATGTTACAAATAAAGAGGCTTCCCAGTTGACCTTATGCCTTTACCTACTGGAAATCTAAAGTAACTGTTAATTCTTATGTATCACGTAGTATAGCACAGGCTATTAATAGCATGGTTTGATAATCGTATATCCACTTTAGGGAAAAACATTATTTCATATTTAATTTATACCAGGTATTTTTACATCTATACAATATTTTTATCTCTTTTTTTCCTTCTTTGTTTAAAGTTATTACATTATCTTAAAACAAACAAACAAAACCAGATTAGAAGAAAAATAGAATTTTTGGCCATAAACTGTATGGTGTTAAGTTGAAAAAAACTCATTCTAATTTTCAGAATATATGGCATATACAGTAAGAAAGAAAAATATTTCTAAATGTGGTCAACTTATGGCAGAATTTTACCTTATGCTGCCGTGTTCAGATGAAACAGAAAGACCTTAAATGTGGGTAACCAATCAATATAATTAACAAGATCTTAGAACAAGTACTAAAATACAATTCTCTTTGATGACAGTAAAGTAATATTTGCATATGCAGCAGTACACTACAGGATATCAGTGATCAATTCTGTATAGTGGATTCTGAAGCAATCTGACTAGTTATTTTTGTTGTAGTAGCCTTACGTAGCCTTACAAAGCCTTACTTCAAAGCTCTACCTATGCTATGAATTGTGAGAAGCTTCATGTAATTATTGTTACACAATTCTTTTATCACCAATTAATCATTAATGTGTGCAGCCCTGGGTCCTCTAGTATTACCTTTTTACTGTATTTTTCAAGTCATCTGCTATCTTACACTGTCAATGGCTGCCAGTAAGAAAGACACGCTGAGCAAACTAAAAGTCAGTAATGAATTCCATATAAAAAAGGGGGCTTTTATCAATTTGATACTAAAATAAATCTCAGCTTACTCTATTTTACAAGTCTTAAGTAGAATCAGTGTTGTGGGTTAACCCAGGCAGGCAGCTAGGCACCACATAGCTGTTCACTCATCCCCCTCATTGTGGGATGGGTAAGAGAACCAGAAGGATGCAAGTGAGAAAATCACAGGTTAACATAAAGACAGTTTAATAAGTAAAGCAAAAGCTACATGTGCAAGCAAAGCAAAATAAGAAATTCATTCACTGCTTCACATTAGCAGACAGGTCTTCAGCCCTTTCCAGGAAAGCAAGGTTCCATGATATTCAATGGTTATTTGGGAAAACAAATGGCATCACTCCGAACATTCTCCTTCTTTCCCCAACTTTTATTACTGAGCACGTCATATGGTATGGAATATCCCTTTGGTCAATTGGGATATCGAGTCCCAAATGCATCCCCTCCCAACTTCTTGTGCACCACCAGCCTACTCACTGGCAGGGCAACCTAGGAAGAAGAAAAGTCCTTAACACTACATAAGTGCTGCTCAGCAACACCTAAAACATGGGTGTGTTACCAGCACTGGTTCTGGTCCCAAATCTAAAACATAGTACTGTACCAGCTACTCTGAAGAAAACTGAGTCTATCCAAACCAAAACCAGTACAATCTGGTATAACTTCAGTTTTCAAATTATTAACTACCATGTCATTGGACTTCTAACACTATGGAGGAAATTAAGAAATATTTTTCCTAAAACATAAATTTCTCAGCCTTGATTAAAAATAACATTAAAATAATTATTTCACAGATATGAATTGTAAAGGAATGAGTTACAAACTTTAGGAAAAAAATAATAAGAATCATTACTTCAAAATACTCATTTGAAAATAATTGTCATGTTTCTTGTGTGAATATATTTTTTCATTTTCTTGCCTGAAGTATTGATACATTATTTTGTTTTCCTTCATTTTCTCTATTTCTGTCATTCATCTTAGCAGTGAGAAAGGAAAAGGACTTGTAAAAGTGACAAAGTACAGGAGAAACATTTCAAGCTTGTTTCACTTCAGATTTTCAATAGAAAACAATCTTTCTATCATCCTTACCTATTAGTTTTATGAGAGCTCAAGATGATCTTTCTGGTAAAAATGCATTTGTCTCAATTTTTTGCAAGATTGACTAATCTTCTATATCTTCTGTTTGAATTTACATGCAAATAACAACAATAAAATGCTACTAGATTAGAATTCTTCATTTATTCACAGCAATACCAGTAGTTGGTCATTGATTGAATTAATATACGTAGTTTAAAAACATGTTATAACATGTTATAGGGAAAAAGCAAGACACAGCTAGGATCTCTGAATACCAGGTTGTGATTTAATAGGAATATTTTCTCTCCTCTACGAAAAAAAGAAAAAGAAAAAAAAAAAAAAAAGAAGTTACTGAAAATAATATGAGAAAAATCTTAAAAATTATGTTTAAACACTGGAAGCAATACACCTTCTGTAGCACGTTGCACATCCTTGACTACTTTGCATACAATTTTGCTTAATCCTGAGTTTGGTACCTCTCCTACAAGCTTTTGCTGTATTGCCATACATACTGGATGCTATGCTCCCCATCATGACACATGACCATAATGGTTTCCATGACAGAAGTTCTCTGTAATGTATCCCACTTTACTTATTTATTTACCTATTTATTTTGTGATTTTGCAATTTTGAACAACTCTGATCAAAGCTGCAGACAGAATAAAAACTACCTTATTTGTGCTTGAAGCGACCCTCACAATGTTCCCTGGAATGGGGGCAACCTGGAGCATATGGTGACAAGAGCTTGGGCCTCCTTTGTGCTATATGAATATTTCTCTGGGTCTTGGAAATTTTAGAAATATATTTAAGGTTCTCCAAGTTTTAATCTGTTTCAGAAAGTATTCAGGATGCATTGTCTATCATACTTGACCTGCAATACCTGATATTGAAGGTAGATATGGATGAGACCTCCTGTTTTAACATTGGAAAATTTGTATGTGACAAGACAAAGGCGTTTGATATGAGTCCCTTGAGGGTCCTGGAGTGACTTAAGTACTGACACTTTACCAGGTTCGTATAATTTTTCTGCTTCCGAAGAGATCCTGAAATTAAACTAATATCCACACGGTACAGATGGTTGGTATAAATCAGGATGTCTAGAGAAACAGACAGCAAACACTATAGATGCCTTTCCTGCCTGTTTCCTCTATGCCTTAACGAGCCAGGCTGCTGTTGCTACCGATGGAGAATGTAAGGTGTTCTAATGGGTGATGATACACCAGAAAAACCAGTCTCTGTCTCCACTTACAGCTAATGTAGGAGAGATGAATCAATGTTTTAGATCTTTCACCATCTTTTGCCACCCAAAATTTTCCCTGTTCTCTTTTCATGAAGGATTGTCTCTACTCCATTTTTCTTGACTAATACTAATTTTTAGAAAATGATGAACTGACAACCAAAAAATAAAAAGCTGACATATTAGTTGGAAAATAGAGAGGCAAAATAGTTTTATATTTGGGAAATAAAGTTTTGCCATTTTTTCTGCCTTTTTTTTTTAAGTTTGATTCTGTATTTGTTTCTGGGTATTTGTTTGTTTGTTTTCTATATTTTTTCTTTTTTAATTTTTTAATTTTCTGTTTATTCGGTTGTTTTTCTGTTTTATCTAAAACCTAGAACATTTTTTTTTTCAAAAAAAATAGATTTTCATAGATCTCATACTAAATACTTCACACATCTCAAAACCAGACTTACTATTACCAGAGTAAGTGTTTTTTTCTTTTTTAGTTAGAAAATAGTTCCCCAGCACAAACTAGCTAGTTGACAGGACAGATAGCTACTTTTGTATGAGGTATCACTGCATTTAGTCATGAAGATCTGACAGTAAGTAAACAGAAGCAAGAATAATTTAGAAACAGACCATTCAGCTGCCTAGGAAGAACACTTCTTAATTCATATTAAAATATCTAAATGGTATTTTGCAAAAGATATAAGGATGATGGATTACTTCATTTCAAGGCCTTACTACCAAAACGAGAAAATGAAAAAGAAGCTGATAAAGATGCTCCCCCATAGTTGTTATAAATAGAAATCGGCAAATGTGAACTACTTGAAATTTGATTTCAATGTTCATTTGCTATTAAAACTTCCTGATCACGTACGACCTATTAAAACCAAAGTGAGATTAAGAACCTGGGCTTTAGTCTTCATGTTCAGATTTTTTCCCACTCCTACAGAAATGTCCTTCAGTTACAGGAAAAGATCTTAACCATCACATTCTCCCATCAAGGATTTAATATCTTGCACTTTCAGAAGGCCAGGAAACAGAAGAATTCTCAGAGGCTTAATTCCTACAGTGTCATAAACAATATTGATTCTTTTATACCGTTGTAAGCTTAAAAACCTATAAAGTTTCAAACCATTTTCAATTTAGTCTGAAAGTGAATTTCCCACTGAGAGTCTGAAGTTAGTCTAAGAAGCTAACATTCTCCAATATTTTTGAACAATTTTGTACAACTTAGAAATCTGAAACTGACTAAAAATTAAGATCTTTGTCCTTCTGTGAACAGTAGATATGAAGGCAGGCAAGAAACCTCAGCAGCAACCTGTAAATTCTATGCTTATTTAAAAGTCAATACAAAATCACTCAGAGCTGAACCTCAATGCCATATCTAGATTTTTTCAGGTCCCAGGCTAAGGATCTTTGTCTTTGGTTAGCAACATGAAACCAGGGCATTGCTTTAAACTAAACTAACTGACTAACTAACTAACTAAATGTTCAAGTTGTTCCTAAGTTATATTCAAGGTAAGGTAGGAAAACATATTGCTGCTTTTTCTACACAGATGTAAATTCTGTCCAGGGAAGACTGAGCTTCGAAGTTGTTAGTATGAATGCATAGCTATGCAGATATTTTTTTGTGTTGCATACGTAAGAAAGTATTCTGCTTATAAGACGAGATCTATTTACTTTTACTCTTTTCTGTCAGTGGAAGAATTCCTGAAGCGAGTGATCTAAAAGTTTGTAAGAGGCATAACATCTCTCTAACTCAGGCTTCCAATTTTCACCTTTTGTACCAAGTCAGTCAGATTTTTTTTTCTAAAATAAGAACTTAAGTTGCTTTTATAGACAATGTGTTTGAATACCCAATTTTTGACCTGAAGAACCTAACTCAAGGCAATTGAAATCCCAGAATGTCCCAGTCTCACTGAAGTTCCAGAAAATGGCCTACTTCTTGACACTGATTTTAGAGTGAGTTTAGGCATTTAAGAAGAATAGTTTAACAGCTGACTAAAATAAAAGGGAAATTTAGGAGAAGGTATCCAAAAGCAAAACAAAAGCAGAGGAAGACTCAATATGGAATTGAATATGGCTTCATTCTCAGCCAGTATGAGATTGCTATACATTACAATTTGAGGAATTTATTTGTATAGTAGAGTTCCAAAGGAAAAAAGCACAAATGAAATGCATATTCAGAATATAATTTCAGTTTTTTAAAGCTGAGTTTGCAAATACACTTCCAAAAGTCTCTAGATGTCATGTGTCCACGGCTACAAGTAGTTTAACCAAACTTAAAGTAAAAAGACCTCATGAAGTATAGCAGTGAATATGTTTAATATGCCAAGCAAATAATACACCACTGATGATTTTGAATAAGCAAAATGAGATATTCCTGAAGATTAATGAAAGAAGTAGGGAAACGGGACCCAATCATCATGAAAACCAGGAAAACTCCAATCTATAATCTATAATAAGTCTGAAGACCAAGGAAAGGAGACTTTTAAAATTTTTTTCTTTCCAAATTCAATATACGTTCAAACATTGTTTAGAAGTATATATATCCATCAATACCCAAACATTCCTTGGAAAAATTTTGGGTCTGTAGAGTTTGGGTTTAATGACCACTTTGAAAACCCAGTATTTAGTTTAGATTATATAACTCAACTTAGTTTCCAGACATGTGCATTCACAACTATGCTTAATTTCCTGACAACTTTTTAAACTCTTCAGAGCTTTAAAAAACCAAACCAAATAAAATAAAATAAAAAAACCCAAAACAAAAACCAACCAAAACCAAACCAAACCAGCGCTTAAAACTTGTCTTTTTTTTCCCTCTCCCTAAATACCCACCTTTGTTGTACAAAATACAATTGAACTCCAAGGACTATAACTTACACTGTTGTATTGTTGCATTGTAAATGCATGAATTTTTTGTGAAATTATTTTAATCTTTTGTTTTGTTAGAATTATTTTCTGGAGATAAAGAGGTAGAAAAATTCAAAATCATATCATAAGCATGTATCTAAGGTTTCTTCCTACATAATTTGGCTTTAAACATCAAAGATACTGAATTCTTATAGTTCATGTGTCAGTGTCCAACACTTTCTGACAAGGTTCTTCAGATATCCCAAAGGAGAAGAGTTTAATCTTTAATCCCAAACTTACTTTTTTAAAGATTTTTGATGTTACACAAGATTTTAATGTAGCAGAGTGATGCAGCAATGTAGTGCAATTACAATACAAGCACAATGTAGCGTTCAGCTGGATCCAGCATACAGCTGTATCACAATATAAATGTGATTCCCATGACCAGTTTCCATATGCTCACCATCAAAATGCTGGGTGTCCTCTGTTGCAAAAAAGGAATACATGGGTTGAAGGCAGCTCAAACCTATATCACATGGAGTGTTTTCTGCAAAACAAGATGTGTTTATTCCCCTCTTTATACTTCAGCTCCATGGTTTTCTATAAGGTTGTCCAGAATCACTTGAAAAAAGGAGGAAATGGTTTCTTTATTATGTGATGTTTTCAATAAATAGGTTTTTAATCTACTATTTAATTAACGTTCTTTACGAGACACTTATGTGTTAAAGGATGAAAATCTTTGAAGCTAATCACTTAGTCTGGTGATAAGGGTAGAAAAAAACCACCAAACCCTGAATAGTAATTCTATGAGCAGTTAAGCTTCATCAAGAAAATTTCACAGAAATGCTTTACAGCATGTTTCTCTGGTTTTGAAATTTAGCTAAAGACTGACTTCTCAGTTGACTTTTTGATGTTTGGCAATCTTGTCAATGATGAAAGAAAAAAGTGTATGAAAACAGTGAGAAAGAGACAAACTTTCTAAACAAAAGAGTTCACTCCTATACCAGAATTGTTTATATAAATAATTCATGAAGGATCATGGTAATTTTTTAATAATAATAACAAAAAAATATCGTGTCAAAACTCTCATAAATAATTTAATTAATAAATATTACCATTTCTGAAACAGTGAGAGAGGTTAATGATTTAATTGGAGGTGGTCTGTTTTAGGAACTCTCTGGAAGCCTGGATTGGGTACTGATTGTGACACACTGTTATAGCTATGAGTAAATTCTGGTTTCAAAGTATATTTATCTCAAAATTGAATTTATTGAAAATTGTTGTTAAAATAGTTTTAAAATGGTAGCTGACATCACTTTTATTGTGGCATTTTCTACTTGTCCTTGATGAACAAAGGATGGATTTTACTCTTTTTGTGTTTGTGTCTCGCTTTGCTTTTGTGGACTGCCCTAGATCTAAGGCCTTAAGCCTCTTAAACTAATGACATAGAAGTTATGTTTCACCTAGCTGTATTGCTATAGAAACAACACTTTAGCTGAGACCTAATGAGAAAACTCTCAAGGTTATATACCCTCTTTAATATATTCACAGGTTTTGTTTATTTTAATCTGAATCATATAGCATTCAAATGAAGGAGTAGGTGTGTGAATGAGATTTTAGATTTTGCTATTGGATTTCCATTCTGGTAATTAAATATGCTTTACAGTCCTTCAGGTTAATGACATGATTCACATCTTACATTCTCATAAAATAAACAGCTGAAGGATTTTTCTCAAAGCACCCCTCTATATATATAAAAAACCCACCCACAAATAAGAAAAATTGCATTCCCCAAAGGAAAAGTAAGTTCAAGGCAAACCGTGAGGTTAATAGTCAAACTCCATATGTAATTTTAACTACCACAACTTCAGCTGCAAATATAATAGTATTGAAATGAAAACGTGGCAGAAACCCATCCAGCCGCATTCTATGTACCTGTTTGGTAGAGGCAAGTATATTCTTGGAAGTTCATGCAAGTTTACTCTGAATCAGATGATCAACATATGTAGGCCTCACAGCAACAGCTTTTGCGCTGCTAATCCAAATGTGGAAGATTAACCTTCCTAAAGCAGAATAGCAAAAAATGACTCTTCACATATAAAACAGGACAGATTGGCAGGAATTTAAAACAATTTTTGCAGGAAATAGAGGCTATTATTTCTCTTTTAAACTTTAGCTTTGAAGGGTTTAAATTTCTAGATAATATCCTGACTTCCTAATCCCTGAGAAGCATCAGTGACCTTCAAGCAACAGACTTTTTTTTTAGTGTACATATATATGAAAATATATGCATGTAGATATAGAGTGACAGTCAATATGCATAAAAGTAGTATTGCTTGGAATTTTACTGGACTTTTTACTTTGATGCATTCTAACTGAAGGCTTTTACTTGAATCGTACATGAGATACATAAATTATTCTTATAGAACTGAATTATCCGGATTTTTAGCAAAATCCCTCAAAATGAACACACATATGCACATGCCAAGCAAACACCCACACACAAACACTGATCTATATATAAATGATCTATCTCAAAGTTTACCTAATCATACATGAAAAATATTAATTTTCCAAACGGAGATGATTTGGACAAAATGTACTTTAGTTCATATGAAATTTGGAGTCTCCCTCCTTAGAGATATTCAGAAACCATCTAGACATGGTTTAGCTAGAAAGATGTTCTTGAAACAATAAATACAACATATTTTGACATTTCAGTGACATGATAAATGGTTCTGTAAATGTAATGAGTCCCTAATTAGATTATTTTACTTACACCTTATGTTTTTGTCTTAACTAATTAGAAATGCTACTTTACAGAATACTTTATAAATACATGCTAGAGGTATTGATACAGTAAGGTACCCATTTATTTATCTGTTATGCTAAGCACTTCCCAAAATCACACCTAAAAAATAAGATCCAATACACAGATTGGAATAATCTAGTAAAAGGGTTTTGTTATTCCACATTGTGCAATGACAGAGAAAATGGAAAGACAGAATTAGTGAATGACTGTGACTCATAAGAGGTACTGATTTCTCACAAAGTGGTCTCTCATTTACATGTTACTTTCCGTTTGGTACTTTTCTTTTTAAGCAGATGCTTGATTTCTCCAGGTTTTCAAAGATATTTGTAGTGTACTATCATAGTTCATAGTTATCTCTGATGAGTATTTAAGTGATGCTGGAGGCAATTTTTTGTACTCCACTTAAGATTCCTAATGCTTCTTATTATAGGATTTAATTTTCAGCTGCTTATAACTTAAACAATTTCCCTAGTTTTCTCCCTTACTAGAAAGTGTTCTGAAAAAGTTTTAGCCAGAATGGTCCAGAGCCATTATTCTTCTCATACATATGTATAAATTAAATTGTAGAAAGCAGATGCATATTATTTAGAATCTCTTATTTTACAAAGCTTGCAACCATGACTTGAAATTTTTCAATATTACTTGTTAGTGAGGCATTGTCAGTTACAGTTCCTGTGAAAAGTATCCTAATTTGGTTGATATATCCTTGGCTATGAATTAAGCAGGTCTGTCTAACCTCTCAGATCTTTTATGGACGGGGTGGACTGTGTATGCATCACCCTGCTGGGTAACTGGGCAGATTCTCTTCTACAGTTGTAATGCCCAGAATGGATTTTCATGAAGCTGTTCATTCTGTCTCTTGAAAGCTGCTGCATCATGAGCTACAGGGATTGATGAAAAGTCTTTCTGATGACATAAAAGTCTGTTCTGTCTCTAGTAAGGCTCATAGACTATGGGGGGTGGAAGCAGCCATTTAGAAATTTGGAATAGTAAAAGAAAGAGAGGAATAAGAATTCCAGGAAACAAAAGTTTTTGAGAAGCAAACCAAAACCAAAACAAAACAAATTAAAACCACAGTTGGTGAGGGTAGGTTATAAACTGTAAGTGTGTATGTGTGTGTCTGCACATGTGTGTGTGTGTAGGCCAAAAGAAAATAGAGTTCAGACAGTCGAAACGATGATCTTGGACCTCAGTGAAAGAAAACGTTGAAGTCACAGCACATACTAGTCTGACAACTAGGAAAACCAGATCCTCAGCTATGATAAAACTGTACTGAAATTGGCACTTTCTGGTTTCTCAGATCTGAGAAGCATCATCAAGTTGAGGAATACCGAGAAGAATTATTAATGAAAAGGCTAAAACAACTAGGGGTTATCTTTGGCTGCACACTGTTAAAAGTTATCACAAAGTCACTGTTAGTCAGAGCAAGACCACCTAAACTAAAATTGTCAGAAAGTGCTAGCAGCATTTTCAAAATCTGTTAAAAACAGTCAACTGACACCTCCTAAAGCTTTGACTGTGAAATCAAAGTGTTTCCCTAGTAGCTTATGCATGTTATAAAACATGTTAATACAAGAATTTCAAGGAACATGTTAAGTCATGTATCAGTGGCTTCTTCACTGGAAAAAAAAAAAAGGAGGAAAGAAGAAAATAACAAACTGGAAATGAAATTTATTGCATTTCAAAGTTAGCAGAAGAGCCATTCTTTTCTAATACACATAAATTAATTTTTTGTGTAAATTAAATTTCAATTGATGTAGAAATTTCTACTGATGGTTTAACGCTATCTCTGAAAGCGCTAGCAAAATATTTGTATTTTATTTGTGTATTTCTCTGAAATTCTATAAGATAATGTAGAACATAGGTTTCATCAGTTATTTTCTTAGTGTACTTCAAATTAAGATTTGAGGCAAGTTCTTTATCTTCCGCTAGCCAGTGTTAAGAAACAGAATCAGTGCAAGGTACATGATCCCACATTCTTTACTTAGTGTCTGTGAAATAAAATGAAAGAAGCTGACTGCTCAATGAAATCAATAACTGCACTGAGATAATGGAGACTCAGGCCTGACATTCTAGTGAAAAAAAGACAGGAAACTTACACTGTTAATTAGACATTTCCACTGCTACAGATTTTCAGGGGTGATTGGTTTAGATTATTTTGGTACGTGAAGAGTGAAATGTTGTCTGAAATTAGTGAAACAGATAAGAAAGATGTAGAGACTCATCAGATATGTATATACATACAAATATATATATAAAGAAAAAGTGAGCACCCATTCCTATAATATCTAGAGAGCTGTATCACCTGATGTTATTGAGAAAAAATATTTTCACCATACTTTCACTACTTCTTAGGGTCAGTCACAGAAAGTCTGAAAGATGTTAGGCTTGATAGGAGCTGAATTTTGATAGCTACATTGATATTCTTCTGATGAAAACAATGTATTTATACTTGTAAAAGTGCATTAGAAACTGAATAAGGAAAGTTTAGAGAGCACTGCAGGAACATCAACATTTTAATCACATATGTAAGGATAGCCTACTCTTGTCATTACTATGCTAGTCATGTTATTTTAATGATTAAGTATATTGTTGAAATGTATTTGCCAATTTGAACAACTAAAGTAGGTGGAAAGGATGTAAAGGAAAAAAAAAAAAACACTTTCCAGACAATTGTTACCAAGTTTTACTTCATCTAAAAATTCACAGCACTTAACATTTATATGACTCTTTCATTATTTACTACTGCTTGCCTCATTATACTGTAAAGTTGTGCACTGAGCTTAGAATTAAAATATAACTGAAGCTGTCCTCCCACAGATCCTGAAGATTTTTGAGAAGTTTTGTCTAAGGTACCAGATTTTTTAAAGATAATTATCCTAAGTAGTTAAAAGATCGGTAGCAAATGGGATGAAGTATGAATGATTTAATTAAGTTTTCTGTCTAGGACTATTCATGAACAGCATGTGAGTATTTAAAAGGTGTACTTGGTAAGATAAGGTTAATTGTATGTATTGATAAATAATTTTGCCTGTAACGTTTTTGCTTTTTATACCTGATAAAAATATAGCACTGATGTAGTGATACCCTTTGGGAAAGGTCAAGCACTTTGTCTCAACTGATTTGTTGAATTTCATAAAATGAAAATGGGTGACATTGAGAAGTGCCTTCTATTTCTTTGACATTGGGATAATGTTTTCCTCACAATCTTAGCTAACAGCATTTTCACATCTGTCATAAGAAAAAGCAAATTGATTCTGAAATTAGGTGAAATTGATTCTGAAATTAGTGCTGACCACATTTTAATAAACACTAAGGTACTTAATATATGAAAAATCACATGAAAAATTTTAGCTAAAACCTAAATAGATGCAATAATGAATCTTTCCTATAGTGGAAACCTTTTCCATATGATATTGTAATAAAGGAACAGTAGATATCAACTGGTTAGGAATACATAGAAACTTCAATGTATATTCCTCTCTATTAATCAATAATAAAATAAGTAATTAGAAGATAAGTCACTGGAATCTTTCTTTTTTATTTGCTAGTACCAAGTTTTGTATTAATAAGTCCAGCCTCAAAAAAAAAAGCAACAGAAGAGACATAAGAGCAATTTATTTCAAGATGTAAAAAATTGAATTATCTTATAAATGAAGTACCATAACAATATCTGTTATGTAACCGTTGGAGGGTAATTATTCAGCACAACATGGCTCAAAAGCCTAAGAAATATTTTTGGCAGCCTTTCTGTTTACAAGTGTGATGATCAAAAAAAAAAAAAGGAAAAGATAAATGAAAAAAAAAACACTCATACCTTCTCTTCTGGCATTGTAACATCATTAATGCTTTTATTTCTTGTCTCAATACCCTTAATGCCATACCTTTGAACAGTAATTTAGTAAAAACATAGATATTTGATATCCAACCTCTAAATTCAGGTTTTCTTAATTTACCCCAAACTGATGAAATCAAGTTTAAAAACTGATTCTTTAGAACTGAAAATGTCACCAACAAGCAGCATCACAGACATTTAAACAGAATTTGTAACAAGTCAAGAAATAACTCAAAACTATTTCAAATAGTTGGACGTTTATCAGTCTTTTGGCTGTATGTAATATCAGATAGAGGCATTTGTTTGCATACTTAAATTTGCATGGAATTTGTCACAACTCTTCAGTAAGAAAATCAGAGTTTTTTATTATTGATTAAAACTTACATAGAGTGATAAATATGTATTGATTACTACATATCCCAATACCCACTTAAAGGATGGGTGTCTAGAGGATGGGGCCAGTCTTTTTTCAGTGGTGCCCAGTGACAGGACAAGAGGAAACGGGCACAAACTCATAAGAAGTTCCATCTAAACATGAGAAGGAACTTCTTCATTTTGAGGGTGGCAGAGCACTGGAACAGACTGCCCAGAGAGGTGGTGGAGTCTCCATCTCTGGAGAGATTCAAAATGCACCTGGACACGTTCCTGTGCAACCTGCTCTAGGAGGACCTGCTTTGTCAGGGGGGTTGGACTAGAAGATCTCCAGAGGTCCCTTCCAACCCCATATCATCCTGTGATTCTGTGGTACATTTTTGCTATGTCTGAAATAAAATCAATTCCTGCATTTCTCAAGATTGATTCCCATATGAGGCGTTACAGCCTGCTTAAGCAGAATATTCACTAATCACTGAACTTTGACAGAAATAGACAGATTTTTCCATGTTTAGGGTTAAACTGGGTATCATTTAACAAAATTTTTTTCATTCAAAAAAAGAATACGTCTGTCAACCTCTTTCCTGGTTCTTGGGTGATTTTTTTCTTCTTTCTTTTGTTTCCCTCTCCCTTTCATAGTGAGTTTACTTAACTTTTCTCAAGTGGAAGGCAAATTTGCAAAGACACCTGCCTTGGTTTTTTTGACCTGTAAAAATGGGAGCGAAGATAGTAGAATGTTGATCTGAAGTGCAACTTGCCCATATGTGATGCAGCAATGTGGGTTTTAAGCTCTCTGCCATGTAGCCTGGAGCTTAAAAATTCCAGGAGTTGTACCTCTGTCATTTAGATCTCCTAAATCATCTCAGGGACCTTGGAATCTATACATTCCCAAAGCTGAGGACAAGTATGCTTACTAGGTCACAATTAGAAGTTTAGAAAATAACAGAAGGACTTGGGGGTGTTGGTGGATGAGAAGCTCAACATGAGCCGGCAATGCGCACTGGCAGCCCAGAAAGCCAACCGCATCCTGGGCTTCATCAAAAGAAGCGTGGCCAGCAGGTCAAGGGAGGTGGTTCTACCCCTCTACTCTGTGCTCGTAAGACCCCACCTGGAATACTGTGTCCAGCTTTGGAGTCCTCAACACAGGAAGGACATGGACCTGTTGGAATGGGTCCAGCAGAGGGCCACGAAGATGATCAGAGGGATGAAGCACCTCCCCTATGAAGACAGGCTGAGAGAGCTGGGGTTGTTCAGCCTGGAGAAGAGAAGGCTCTGGGGAGACCTCATAGCAGCCTTCCAATATCTGAAGGGAGCCTACAGGAGAGCTGGAGAGGGACTCTTTGTCAGGAGACGTAGTGACAGGACAAAGGGTAATGGTTTTAAATTGGAAGAGGGGAGATTTAGATTAGATATTAGGAGGAAATTCTTTACTGTGAGGGTGGTGAAGCACTGGAACAGGTTGCCCAGGGAAGTTGTGGATGCCCCATCCCTGGAAGCGTTTAAGGACAGGCTGGATGGAGCTTTGAGCAACCTGGTCTACTGGGAGGTGTCCCTGCCCATGGCAGGGGGGTTGGAACTCGATGATCTTTAAGGTCCCTTCCAACTCTAACCATTCTATGATTCTCTGATTCTATGATTCTGTGTTGAAAAATAGCTGTTTCCTAGTTCACTTCTGGGTCCTGGTTCCTTGCTCATGTACTTTGGATAAATGTTAGCTCATTTTTGAATCTCTTGAGCTTCATCGAAACCAAAACTTAACAGAGTCCAATAAAGATGATATGGTTGATACTGTGACACTACGCAGTTTTCACTGCCTCTACCATCCAAAGGCTTTTAAATTATCTCACAGTGGTTTACAGCATCAGCAACTCTCACTGAATGTACCATATGAGTAGTTTCAAGCTAATAAAACATTAGCCTAATGGGCTACAAAACTACCTTTACATTATTTCAGAGACTTTAAACAGGAAAGAGCAGAAAGTAGTAATTGAAGATTAGGGACATGAGGCCTCTAGTGGTGCTCAGAGGTGCTCTATGGACAAATACACTGTACTGTGAATAAAATTTGTGCCAGTCTTGCACAGATTCAGGCTCTTCTGACTTTGGAAGTAGAAAAGTCTAGAGTCTCTGACAGGAATCTACTTTCTCAGAGCTAACCTTCACCCCTGTGTCTACCAAGGCTTTCAGAACCATTGCTACAAGAGTCCTCCAGGTTACAAATTTGGACCAGTTCTCTTCTTGTGTTGCCTAACACTGCAAATATCATGAGCACTGAAATGGAAAAAAATGTTCATTTTATTTAGCAGTTTTAATAAAAATACTTCATTTTGGATGCATGCACCAAAAAGCAAATTTATCTAATAGCCTAGTTTATTAACTTATCAGAGAACATTTAAATCACAAACTAGCCAGAAATCCTATATTCATCCATTTTTCATTCTGTCCTCAGAATTGACATTACTTAAATTCCCTTTAAAAAGCACATATCTAAACACCATTCTCTTAAAGCAAGCTCTAAATTAGTTTCCTTGAAACTTTTCCATTCGAAAAATACTTAGAAATACTTAAAATAACTTAAAGAAATACAGAAAATCTTCTTTAAATTAATAGCTAAGGAACATATAAAGATTTGTGGTTCAAGCATTCATTCATTTGAATAGACATTTGATTCATTTTATTGTGCATTTTATCATAGATTTCTCATGGACTGAGACTCGGGTTTACTCAGGGTATCTGTCTTCTTTGTAGAAGAATGTGCATTTTTCCTCCTTCAGTCATGGTTCAGATCACTCCAGCATTCCAAATTATATCTGACATTTTGTTTATTTCCAGTCAAACTTAAAGACAATAAGGATTATGTCTATTTTTAATCACATGAAGCGATCAAAGAAAGGATACCCTGGGATAACCCAGTTTGAGTCTTGATCAGAGAAATTATTGCTTAAAAGCTTGTTTTGAAAGGGGTTCCTAGTCAAAGGACTGGGAAAAAAATGTCCATGGAATCTGACACCAAAAAAATGTATACTAGGTATGCAGTATGGGATAAATCACCAAATACAGGAAAGTAGTAGGGAAACTGGAAGTAGAATAAATAGAAAAGCTGCATTTTAAAACACAATCAGTGATGAGAATATGGAAGAATAGATGGTAAATATTGCCATTTTCTCTTTTTTTTTTTTCTTTTCAGTACAAGTGTACACACAAGTGAAATAAGAGCTTAAGCAGGTGCTAAATCTCAATCATTAATTCACTTAATAACTTAATACACTTAATAGCATGATTATTATTCCATTCACTTACATGCAGTGCGCTATCTCAAAACTAGACTTTAAATTTTTGTATCTTTTTAAAAATTTCTTACACTTACTTCTTTTTTAAACAACTCTACCTCCACTGTATACGTGTGTTCATTTTACATTCAAAGTGGCTTTCATATACTTTCAGGAGAAAGGAAGACAATAAATCACTGAAAGTTAACAATAGGAAAGGCACAGAACTGCAGGAAAATTTAATTTGTTTTAACTGTCTTCTTTTCTTTTTATCTTTCTTTCTATTTTTTTTACTGTTGCTTTTTTTTTTATCCTTTTATCACAACCAAATCAGTCTGACTTTCTGGAATCTTTTCTGTTGGGAATACATGGTGACTTAAGTCACTGTCCGCTGCTGCTGTGCAATTTCTGTCCATTTCACAGAATCGTTTATGCTGGAAGGGACCTCTTGAGATTGTCTACACCAACCATCCAAGCAGGGTCAGCTAGAGCAGGTTTCACAGGACTGTGTCCAGTCAGGCTTTGAATATCTTCAATATTTGTGCAATTGTAATTCCATCTGCCACTAACTCAGAACGCACTCATCTATTAACTATGGAACAACCCATCTTTGCATAGAAATGATGACTAAACTTATACAGTTTAGTAGCAGAAATTCAAAGTCCTGGAGTATTTATAGTAGTCCAGCAAAAATAAGCTTACCAGGACACAGGAATGAAACCTATAATTTTGTTGTAATTTTTTTTGCAGGTTATTATTTCTTCTTTTCTATTTTATTCTTCCTCTTTCTTCTATTTTCTCTGATGAAAACTACATGACATCAAACATTTTAAAATGCTTCAGAAGGATTATAGGCCTTTTACTATCACTGAAACAGCAAAAACACAGAACTCCCAAACCCTTACACATATTTGTCATTCTGTATTTTTTTCTCATCCAAAAATAAATATTATCCTAAGGAAATAATCAATGAGAACAATTTGTACTCATAAATTGACTGATATTCCTTATTCAAGTAGGGGAATAAATCTAACATTTAAACAGCAAGGCTTTGGAGGATAGTCAGGGAAAAATGAACAAGGAAACGCCTATACTCTATCTAAATTCATATAATAACCAAAGACGTAACATCTCAGATGCATGCATCTAATTACCAAGCAAAAATCTTTCAGTATCTCCTGGAATAGAATTTACATCATTTAAAACTGGGACTGAAAAGGAAGGAAAGTACAGACTTTTTTAGAGTATATATCATGCATTATTAACTGTAATAATATGGATCAAATATTTGCATATCTCACAGTGATTTTGATTACTTAATGAACTGAAAATAGATACTAGTCAAAATAACTGTTCAACCTAAATGCAATAAATACATTTTAATCATGGTTACAAAAATATAAATCTTCCTAGAAATATGGCTAAATAATATGAAAGCCAGCTCACAAATTAACATCTTTTTTTCTGGTTTTATCTATATAAGTTATTAACTCATTCTTTTATGGTACACTTTCCTTTGTGAAATAGGTATATTTATTTGCTGTTCAATAAATAATCACAACTAGTTTTCATACAGTCAGGAAATATTTTGTTAGTAACATAAGGTCTGAAAATTATCCCTCTGTACATTCTTATCCTTTTTCTGAAATCTTTGCTCCTAGTTTACAATCTATTTTAGGATATATCTATATATAAAAGTTCTGCGTAATTTACATTTGAGGCCAGTGTTTTTCCTGTCATTGTATATTGCTGTGTATTTGTCCAGATTAGATTTCATTTGCCATATGTCAGCCCAATTACATAAATGAAAGTCTCGTTGGATTTTCCATGCTTCTTATTCTGAATATTTCTTAACACCCAAACTTGATCACTGGTAACTTCTTTTAAAATAGTTCCTATCAATCTGTCTAGATGAATTACTAGTCCCAAACTAGAAGGCTTACAGACCACGACTTCTTGTGGAACTGTACTCAAAATGTTTTAGCAGTTAAACATATTTCCTGCATCTTACTTTACATTTTTTGTTCAGAGTAGATCTGCATTATTTCATAGCATTCTATAGGCTGTGATAACTTTATCTTCTGTTCCATAAAATATCAGTATGAAATCTTAGTTAGTGATTGCATCTGAGAATATTAATTATACAGAATGCAGAAAGAGATGTACTGAATAAGACCAATTCTGGTCATAAAAAAGATGACCTCTGAAGAGAAGATCTATTATTTTGCAAACAGGTAATATAGCTCAAAGATGTGAATACTGCTGTGACTGAACCACTAGCCCCAAGTGAACTCACATATTCTTGCTGATTATGAGACTGATAGCATAAATTCTGAAGACAATAGGGTTAACAAGATTACATGACCTACTATATAATCAGAAATCCTTTTGTGTCTACTTGCTGCATTAGTGATAATGACTAGAGATGCTACTGCCCTGAACAAGGACAGTCTACATAAAATACTTCCATTTCAGTACATTGTTGGACACATGAATTTTTCTGAAAGACTCCCATGAATGCTTCATATGAAGCATTAACATTTGATACTCAAATTCAAATACGCAAGCAAGCTGCACACTTCTTTAGTTATAGAACTGATAAAAATTCATATGAACAGACAGGTCACAGCTATAGTTGTTATAAACCTTTTATTAATCTAATTAAATTTCTGTTGGTTTTTTTTTATTTTATTATTAATCTTTTTAGATTAAATATTCTGACTTTTTTTAGTGATAACCTCAGAGAGTCCTCAAGACCTGTAAAGGCAGAAAGGATAAGAAGTTTGAATTCTAATGCTGTGCTGAAAATGGTTCATACTAGTTTGGTTTCATCAGTGTTAAACTCCTATGCTGATTCAGAACCCTCTAAAGTAACCCCTGAGGGCACAATTCTGTCACTCATCTAGTGTCATCTAGAATCACAGAATCATAGAATCATTCAGGTTGGAAAAGACCCTTGGGATCATCGAGTCCAACCATCAACCCTACTCTACAAAGTTCTCCCCTACACCATATCCCCCAACACCACATCTAAATGACTCTTAAACACATTCAGGAATGGAGACTAAACCACCCCCCTGGGCAGCCTATTCCAGTGTCTGATCACTTTTTCTGTGAAAAATTCTTTCCT
Source organism: Numenius arquata (assembly GCF_964106895.1). NCBI lineage: Eukaryota > Metazoa > Chordata > Aves > Charadriiformes > Scolopacidae > Numenius > Numenius arquata. The sequence continues at coordinate 90,193,859 of NC_133576.1, read as the reverse complement.
AATATCCAGTCTAAACCTACCCTGCTGGAGCTTGAAGCCATTCCCTCTTGTTCTATCGCTAATTACCTGTGAGAAGAGACCAACACCAGCCTCTCTACAATGTCCTTTCAAGTAGTTGTACAGAGTGATGAGGTCTATCCTCAGCCTCCTCTTCCTCAAACTAAACAGTCCCAGCTCCTTCAATCGCTCTTCATACGATTAATTCTCCAGGCCCTTCACCAGCATCGTTGCCCTCCTCTGCCCTCGCTCCAGCACCTCGATATCTCTCTTGTATTGAGGTGCCCAAAACTGGACACAATACTCGAGGTGTGGCCTCACCAGTGCTGAGTACAGGGGCACAATCACCTCCCTACTTCTTCTGGTCACACTATTTCTAATATGAGCCAGGATGCCATTGGCCTTCTTGGCCACCTGGGCACACTGCTGGCTCACTAACACCCCCAGGTCCTTTTCTGCAGGCCAGCTTTCCAGCCACTCTTCCCCAAGCCTGTAGCGTTGCCTGGGGTTGTTGTGACCGAAATGCAGGACCCGGCACTTGGCCTTATTAAACCTCATCCCATTGGCCTTGGCCCATTGATCCAACCTGTCCAGGTCCCTCTGTAGAGCCTGCCGACCCTCAAGCAGATCAACACTCCCACCTAGCTTGGTGTCATTTGCAAACTTACCGAGGGAGCACTCAATCCCCTTATCTAGATCATCAATAAAGTTGTTAAACAAGACTGGCCCCAAAACTGAGCCCTGAGGGACACCACTGGTGACTGGCCACCAACTGGATTTCACCCCATTAATCACAAATTTCTGGGCATGGAATCCAGCCAGTTTTTTACCCAGTGAAGAGTACATTTGTCTATGCCATGATTCACCAGCTTCTCCAGGAGAACACTGTGGGGGATGGTGTCAAAGGCCTTACCAAAGTCCAGGTAGACAACGTCCACAGCCTTCCCCGCATCGAGAAGGCAGGTCACATGGTCATAGAAAGAGATCAAGTTGGTTAAGTAGGACCTCCCTTTCATAAACCCATGCTGGCTGGCCCTGATCCCTCGGCTGCCCTGCACTTGCCGTGAGAGCTCACTCAAGATGATCCTCTCCATGATCTTTCCCGGTACGGAGGTCAGACTGACAGGCCTATAGTTTCCCGGAGTATATACGCTCTATGTATTTATCAAGACCATCAATAAAGACGTTAAATAGAAATGGTCCCAACACTGAGCGCTGAGTACTCTAGACGACTCTAGCATCTAGAGCTGCCTTTCTTTTGTGAGGGCTTTCTGCCAATGTTAATTTGTATCTATTAACCCTATGTAGATACCTTATGTACCCCAGATTATCCTAAATGTCACAAAACAACTATGTAATAATCCTATTTTAAAATCTTCTCAGCCACATTTCACTCTGGTGTCCATTGGCTGCATTGATTAGTTTTCCACTGAGTAAAACGGGAGTTGGGAGATCTAGCTGATAAAAAGATTCTTTTATGTAGACAACTCCATTTAGATGTCTTAATCTTGAACCTGATCTTACTCTATATGTTTCTCCAATGAGAGGCAATATTTTGCCCGTTTACAGAAAACATAAGGCACAAATAACAGAAATTAATTTAATGTATTAGACTGATACCAAATTAAATTAATTGCAAGACAATGGAATGAAATTATTTCCTCTTTAGGTACACAAGAGCCAGCCCTTAATCAAAAGTAACTAAAGGAAGGAGATGATATGCAAATATATCTATAATAGTTCCAAAATGGAAATTCAGGACACGCCAATAAATTTTATGTATTCTGTGCACATAGAAGGAATGACTCATAGGAATAAACTCCTCGTCAAGCTGAAGGGCAGCAAAAAGTGCATGCGCTTCCCTACACCAGGTAGCAGTCACTTGATAGTAGATGATTAACCATTTTGTTGACCCAGTTAACATAGTTTCCTTCTGATTTACAGAAAGCATTCCAAGGCATCATTCTCTTTGAATTGCTAATATTGACTCTGCTACTAGATAAATTAGAAACTATAGTTAACCTCCTTTTAAACACACACATTGTCTAACTGAATAAAAGCCTTCTTAGCACATTACCTGTTAGTTAGATACACTTTAGATCCTAAAAAAGATAAACTGAGAAATGGTCCTCCTTAGGAGATTTGCCATTTTGAATTATTTTAGTTTATTTTTAAGTATTTTGTATAATTTATCATGTATAATTACTCCAAGCCTTTCTTTAAAATGTTGATAAATAATGTCACATGCATCTCTACACTATGGCATGCTTATAACAGCCTAAATGCCTATATATAACAGGCGTAAATAGAATTTAAAAAAAAAAAAAAAATCCTGTCACATCTACATTATATCTGCTTTGTCTTGTTAATTCACTGATGTCTGAACTGTTCCAAGGTTTGCCTCAAGCTTTGTGTGCAGCTGAGGTTATAGATGTTTATCTGGAATGGCTATTACAGTAATTTCCTGGGTTAGTCTATCCCATGATCTTTTGATACTAGCACTACTTCTGTGTTCCTAACATTCCTTGGAATCTTATATATGAAAGAAGAACTATTCAAAATATTTACCACTATTATATCTTGATTTATCTTTCTTCAATGCTTAGGAATAAGTCATAACCATCTCAAAAGACTTGTTGGATTTCTCTCTGTATAATTATTTTATGTACGGTATCATTAGTCTAGCTTGACATAATAATAACCAAAACTGTTAAACACATTAGAGGATTGTGAGTGTTTCTGTTTTCTTTTTATTCACTTTGACTTCTTTTTTCATCAATTATGATACAGTTTAATTACTAGTGTCTTGTAAAATAATTTGCTCAATGGTGGCAATATAGCTTGCTTTTCTTGTTTCTTCACTTTTTGTCAGCAATCATAAAAAAGTGATTAAGTGAAATAGATTATTTAATTTATTTAAGATATATTTCATTCACAGTTTTTTTTTCAACATCATAATGCTTAACATGTACATATGTATCTGAAGTAGCAAGCCAATATAAACACAAGAAAATACAGCATAGAAAGAAAAGCAAGCTAATGTGTTTTGTGAATATAGGAACCTGTTCCCCTATTATGGATTGCAAACTGGCAATGCTAAACCCACTGCACTTTGTAGATACAGTATTCTGTTTGTACTGGTCTTGGATGTAAGAAAAGAACATGAAATTGATACTGAAACCAGAAGAGAAAAGTGATGATGCTTCTAGGGGTTTGTTGGTTTGTTTTCCCCTCATTATTGACAAGATGTGTTTACTCTGCTGCTTTCTGACTCAAAAGTAAATAAAAAATAGGACTGATCATCTTGAGGAAAATCTCTAGGGCACAATACATGATCATGATAGAAATTCCTCAAGAGATACAGATTAAAATAAGACACTGTTTTTTATCTTGTCATCTCACCTGTGTTAATCAGCATTACCTCTGATTAGTGCTACTTGGACAGCACACAGAGCTCTACTGTGATTCTGTGCTGGTTTTGTGATCTTCCTTGCTATTGTGGTATACATATGGACTAAATGCTGTGCTCAGTGCTAGATCTCTGTTCTTCATACGAGATTATAATGTGTTGTGGGATGTCTACACAATCTTAGCTGTTGCTCAACTACATGCTTTTCAAGACTTATTTCTTCAGTTTTGCAGTAGACAGTGTTGCAAATTAAAAACTTTCGTTTATCATTGTTGTGAATCAAACATGGTTTTTGAGGTATTTAAGAATCTTGAACTTTACCTTACTGCTTCAAAGCACAAATCGACAAGACACTAGTAAAGGGATTCAAAATTTGAGAAGGCTTGTATTTACTGTTTCATTCAGACCAGTTTCTACTGAACACTGTAACACTACCTGAGGTGACTGGAAATACCAGTCATAGAATGATGTGTTATATTCTTCCTACCAGATCTGTTCTGGATTCCTGCATGCCTATGTAAATATATACAATGCATCACTATTTTAATTAACAAAACTACAAAAAAAAAAAAAAAAAAGGATAAAAATTATTTAAACAAAAACAATTATACAAAGAACAAAGATAAAACACTAATTCATTATAGTGCACGGTAAGTAAAGCCTAAGAGTTCAATAAAGAGGAGAGGAGAGCAGTAAATAAGGCAACTTCTTTGCAAAAGACAGTCGTTGATTACCTATTTGCTTTAGTTACAAGACCAATGTCTCCATTTTGGAAATATGTGTGTCTTTTCTGTTTCAGCATTTTTGAGAAAGGTTACGTTGTCCTGACACAAGAACCTGTTTTAACAGTTTTCTTGTGTGTGATATTAAATGAAAAAATACTGTTTCTTGTACAGAATTCTGAATATTGTATCCTGTCTTGAATCACAAATGGCTTCCAAAGATTGCTTATAACATTTTTAATATAAACTTAATTTAGCACTGCTTCCCTGGAAACTAAATAATGATGTCATGTACCCTGAGGAAAAAAACAATAAAAATTAACCTTTGTAAACTCATCACTGACACTGCACAATCCCATTGTAAAAAGTGTTCAGGTTTTACTAAAACTAAACTAAAACCTTAAGTATGCACTGCTCTGAATAAAACTGGGAATTGTTGTCAGAATGTCTTTAAAGATGTGTGAATTAGTTGGGCTTGAAAACTCGTAAAATTGCAGTTTCTCAGGAAATTTTGCTGTCTGATGATTCTGACTGGTAGTGAATTACTGTGAGAGACAAATTTCTTATATTTTCAGCAGTTTCAGAATTATTAGAACTAGTTAATTAAAAGCAATGGGGGAAAAGTATGGAAGCACAAGGCTAAATGCTACCTCTCCATAACAGCTGTCATCCACTGGAAGAATGGAGCTGTTAATCTCAAGAATGCAACTTGCGTAGGTAGTTTCCTCAAAAACCAAAGCCTAAAAATCTGGAAGGGATCAAGATGTTATGAAATTCTTTCCTGTCAGATTGAAATAAGTTATATACTAAATTTAGTAGTTGCAAAACATAGTAATAGTACAATGACAATGACATGAAAATCCAGGAGACCCTCAGAAACAAACCTTAATAAAAAATAACAAAATGAAATTAAATGAAAGCACTCCACTGGTTTTCCTTAGACTCATGCCATTACACTGAAAAAAATATTGGCCTGGGCTGATTTTCCTAGAATCATAGAATCGTAGAATAGTTCAGGTCGGAAGGGACCTCAAAGACCACCAAGTTGCAACCCCCCTGCCATGAGCAGAGACACCTCCCCCTAGACCAAGATGCTCAAAGCCCCATCCAACCTGGTCTTGAACACTTCCAGGAATGGGGCATCCACAACTTCCCTGGGCAACCTGTTCCAGTGCTTCACCACCCTCACAGTAAAGAATTTCTTCCTGATATCTGATCTAAATCTACCCTCTTTTTGTTTAAAACTATTACCCCTCATCCTATCACTACACTCCCTGATAAAGAGTCCCTCCCCATCTCTCCTGTAGGCCCCCGTTAGGCACTGGCAGGCCACTATAAGGTCTCCCTGGAACCTTCTCTTCTCCAGGCTGAACAACCCCAGCTCTCTCAGCCTGTCCTCATAGGAGAGTTAGCATCCAGCACTCTGATCATCTTCATGGCCCTCTGCTGGACTCGTTCAAACAGGTCCATGTCCTTTCCTAAGGACATTTTCTAGTTGACGTAGTACTCAATGACATGTCTGTTGCTTCTACTGCTTAGAAACTATTTAAACTTTTAATAAAAATGTCTATTTCTTATTTCATGACCAATGTAGAAATATAAACTAGTCTCTTACAGCCCACTATGACAAAGTTTACATTTATTTCATTAGAATACAGATTATTTCTGGTATGTTTAGGTAATATGAAACTTTAATTATTACTGTATATTGTGTAATTCAGTGCTTTGGAAGGCAGATATCTGTCCTTTTACTAATATTGAGAAGAATATTTTGCAAAGAAGTGATTAATTAACACATAAATTAAGTTGTAATTACACTTCTGGCTGCAGAGGTGAACCGCTAGGCTATACGTTCTAACTTGGAAGAGCAGCGAACGGAAAATTTTCTATCAACTCTTTCTTGATTCAATAAAAAGATAACTGATTCTGAATCCTATAATTTGCTTTACATCACTTTTTGGAACAGTGATTAGTAAGAGCTGGTATTGATATACAGTCAGCACTAAGTTTTTTGTCACCAGCTTCAATAAAACATCATCAGAGTGTCTACCGTGAGCTATGTAGCAAAGCAGAATACAGGAAAGGAACAGTTATTATAGATAATCTGATTCCAAATCATTCTTTTGTATGGAAAGGAACAATGAGGGATATTTTAGAAAAAAAGATTAATATTGTAGCAGTATTTATGGATTTATTAAATAGAGTCCTTTAAAAATAAGGATGAGTAGTTCATCTTGCCTTGGAATGAGAGTTCGAACTAGACACCACTCAGGAGCCATTCTAAACTTTATTTTCTGTTATTTTGATTATCTTGTGTTAAAAAAGTTCTAAATGCTTTAAAGTATTTTCTAAACTGAATAAATTGCTGGATCTCAGTCAATCAGAGACAATAAAGTTTTATATGCTGCAAGTTTCAACTGTTTCTGAAAGACAAAATTGTAAAAGTAGTCAACTAAGACAATGAAAAACAGCTGAAAGACTTGACATGAATTTAGGACAGTACACGTAATGTTGCTGCATGTGGATTTTTTTTTTTAAATAAACTGTAGGGCCATATATTGATTTAATCTGGGTAACATGATTGAGCTACTGATTGATTTGGTTTACCATTTCCATCCTGTTTCTTCTCTTCTCCCATCATATATTTGTGCATCTTTTCTCAATGTTATGCTCTCCTCAGAACATGTACCTCGTGTTTTTAATTTGCCAGTAAAATAAGCAGCACTCATCAATTGGTCATCTAGATAATTATCAGATGTCCAAGCTTTCTTGCAGAGAAAGTATCTGAATGATTAATTTTTTTTATTAGCTTTGCCACCATACCAACATTATTTCACTTCTCTCAGGACTGATCTTCAACCAGCTAGACTTTATCTATGCCCAGTTTTCTTCAGGAAATAGAAATGAATTGTTTGGTCCTCAGCACCAAATAAAATGCAAGTCAACTGTCTCCTTTACAGTCAGACTGAATTTAAAAATTTGTGATGATCTCCTGTACTGTATTCATTATAGATTGTCTCATTTTTCAAGGAAATGTGCTATTCTTCTTGCTTTAAAAGAAAAAAAAAAAAAAAAGAAAAAAATACAGAATAATGTAATGAAGTTCTTGAGCCTTCTTGAAATAGCAACTGTGGCACGAGATTTTCAAATCAAATGCACTTGCATAGCTAATAATGGCTTTCACTAGTTTAGGGTAGGAATTGCAGAGGTCACAATGATTTTAATCAAATCTCTTCTGTGCAGTAACTATGTGTGTCCTATTTTATATTACAATAACTCTTGTATTATAGGACCTCATTTTTATGGCAGGTAGCTATCCCTAAATACAGTCAAAGATCTTCAAATTAAACTCAGAAGTAACTTTCCCTTTTATTTTTGTAGATGGTTCTTATAAAGAGTATGATCATAACCTTCAATAAGTGATGCTGTGCTTTAGAACTAATCTTTCCATTGACTGCAGAATGTAAGCTGCAGTCAGATTGAAAACTGAACAAAAAGGTCGCAATATAGATAACATTGCTCTTCTGTCTTTCATTTCCTATAGCCCCATCTGTATTTGAGTCTGTGGGATGAACTGATTGAAGCCTGTGGTGTTTCACCTACTTTCAGGAAGTCTGAATAGCCAATTATATTTCTTATGATAAAGAATCAGTGGCAGAAAAGTTCATCTATGCAGGATGAGCGAGTATCTCATTAGAGCATGAACATTGTGCAACTAAGAACCAGCACTTATAGTAAATGCCTCCTATAGCATATACCTTGCAAGTTCTAAACAGTCTATATATGGACATACCCATAAATAAGTAAATTATATATTAAATCATTAAAGATTATGTACTGTCATGCATATTAAGCAAGACAACATAATATGAGAGCTTTTTTTTTTTTTTTTTTTACTGATGCTTTTAGTCTTTTCTTTCTTACATTTAGGAAAACACATACATGAAGTACAAAAGATCAAAGTCAATATTACATATAGAAACTAATATTCCTACATTAAAAGTACCCTTAATTGAAACCTGATTCTTGGTAAATTGTCCCAATAACAAGGAGCACATGGGTTCCATGATGCATTACACAGTTCTGGCAAAAATGCTTCAGAAATATCCTGGCTTTGTATTTGGACAAGCTGTGAGTGACTTCTTCCCTCTGTGTGCCTTATTTCCTTTGGGAGGAGATGGTGGTGAATAGAGAGGATGGGTCTCACTACCTTCGAGGATAGTTATGTCTGGGGTTTTTTTAAGTAAGTTGACAGAAAGTACTTCAAAAAGACTGTTAAAAGAAAGAACCATTTTACAACACAGGACAAAATGGTTGTATCAATATTTTATGACCCTTTTTGCATGAAATTTGCTGGAAGTTTTGTGGATTTTTTTGTTGGTTTGTTAGTTTTGGGTTTTGGTTTTGTTTTTGTTTGTTTTGTTGTGTGGTTTTTTTTTTTTTTAATTTTAATAAAACAATTATCTGTCTTCAATGTCTTCTATTTAAATAAGTTTGTGGAAGAGAAATGACAACAGGTTAGAGACATCAACTCAGACACCATGAATGCCTGCATACCAGACAATATCCTAAGTAGTCTCCATTAGCCTCAGTCCTGTTTGTTAACATAAAGGAACTTCTTTTAATCAAAAAGCTAAACAGTTCCAGACACAGCATGCTACTGGTGGATCAGGTCCAAATCCATGTGGAGTGTCCAGCCAACAGGAGCAGGAGATTGCAGAAGACAAAGGTCTGGAGAGAGGATATTACATAGATCCAGAGTCTAATCAAGAGACAGGGCTGGAGACAAGATACCAGCTACGTCCAAGAGATCCATATAAGAAATTAGCTGTCTAGAGCACTACAGGGCTGTAGATCTAGCATCTGGGATGCTAAGATAGAGATAGAGCCAGAGATGAGGCTACATGGGGGTCCAAAGGGTCCATGTAAGTGATAGGGCTGGAGAAAAGCACACCTACAACAGTTACAATAGGTCAGGACTTGATGACCCTGCTTGAGCTGAAATGGGGTCCTTGGTCACGGCCAGGGTTGGGAGGAAGCTCCAACAGAGACTGAGCAGGGGCAGTGACTGGTTTTACTGCCCTCAAGGGCGTGACAGAGGCTCCCCTTCCCCCATATGCTGAGCAAGTGTCCTCCCATCTCACAGAGTTCTGGCCTCAGAAGGGATGTGCTCTACAATGATCTGATTGCTATGGGGCATCAGTGGTATATTTCACAGGATGCAGAGGAGGGGCAGGGAACTGGGAAACGGACATGGCTCAGACTAGCGCTTAGAACCAGTCAGGATCACAGCAAGGCCATAGTGTCACAACAGGGCCATGGCAAAGGGTGCTTGGGAGTGGGATTAAGAAACTGGAGTTGAACGAGAGACAGGACAGAGTTTAGAAGCTGGGACAGGAACATGACACTGGGGACTTAGAGCTGTGTCAGGACCCTGCCAGGAACAACATATGGCATTTGGAACTGGGCAGGGTATCCAGGTTGTTCCTGATGCGCCTTGGGAGGAGAGGCAGTGGTGTTCAAGCTGCCCCTAAGGAGCCCTGAGTTCACAGAGGACTGGGGAAAGAGGACTCACTCAGGAGCCTGGGACTGGTCAGTGGTTTGGCTCCATGGGGAGATCAGAACTTAGGGCCAGGTTGTTCACTTAGTGGAAGCCATAGATGCAAGGTCATGCACTGCTGTGAGCCAGTCCCCACGATGTTCGTCTCAGAGACCTGAGCTGAGTGCCAGGGCGCAGCCAGGATTGAAGGCTCCTTCAGGGCTGAGCCAAGCACAGTGGGGACCCCAGGGGTGGTTTTACCATCCTGATGGGCACTGTCCTGCAGAACCTGAGTGTGATAGGTAGTACCAAAGCCGCTAATAAGGCCTACCAACACCCCTTCACAATTTTGGCAAGCATTGAGCCGAGGCTGGGATCAGTTCCCACCAGGAACATAGGGCTATCAAATGGCAAACTGGTAAGTCCATCCAAGGGGCAGGTGTCAGTGATTGAAGACAAGTTAATTGCATTGTAGGGCTGAAGTATCTGTCCAGGAGACACAGATGGAGACAGGCACACCTACAATAGGTCTCACCAGGCCTGGGTCGAAATGTATATACTGAGCCCATGGGTACACAGGGTGTGCGGGGACTCAGTTGAAGCTGGACAAGGGCTATTAAAATCTATTTGGTGAACTTCGGACCCTGACATGGATGTTAAACTCTACTTCTGTTTTGAGTTCATTGTCTATTACTGACATTTCTGCAGTGATTTTTCTACAGGGAAATGGATTTTCCCATGGACAAGCCTAGGTTTGCATTTTGCCTTCAAAACTGAAATCTCAGGCGTGTTAGTAAGAACCATTGGCTCTGCAGCTTGTGACAGCATGTATATTATAGTTTCCCTGACATCTATGAACATCTCTGGTGCTCTAAAACACTTTTAAAATTAGTTGTAAAAAGCAGAACAAAATGTGAGCACTATTCTGCCCAAGAGCCTTGGAACTGACTTGGGTTTTATAGCTGGGTGACTGCCAGATGAGAGAACTGAGAATATAGACCCTGTCCACAAAAATTAGACTTCCGGAAAACCTCACAGAAACTTGACAAGTACACTTTTGCTATTAATATACGTTTTCCTGCTAAGAGTTACAACTTCTGAATTAGTAAAGTGAAGTTTAACAATGTAGAAGGAAATATGGTCTTCCCAGAAAGGTCAAAGGAAAACTGGATGAAAGCTGGATGAATTTCAGAGGTTCAAAGATGCAGTAGTGAAGCTGGCAAGAATATGTTCAAAGTCCACAAGTACTTTTATTTTCTCTTTTAGCTACAACATACAATATTGAAACTGGCTGGAATCTTGCCTGCTACCATATAATGAAGGCTTCCTGTAAAGCTTAGGCACGGAAGGGCTATCAGAAATATCCAATTTGGATATGGATTTAACTAAATTGGGACAAACTGGAAAAGGGTAATTAGGGATGGGTTTCTTGAGAGGAGATAAGGCTGGGGAAAGGTAGGGATCAAAGTGGATGACAGAAGTACAAGCATGGAAAATGGAGAGAAGGGGGAATAGAAGGGGCTAACTGTATTTTAACAAGCTGCTGACCAGTACACTTGTCTGACTGAGCCCTGCATCTGATCACTGTAGTCTGTCCTACCTTCTTATTAAACTATATTCTTCTCTATTTTCTGTGCAATTTCACTGTCTGTTCTCTGTGTGTATGTACCTAGATGCTAGCACCTGGAAAAGTGGACACAGATCACAGGGAGTCTGTAGGTTGGGCATGCCTGCAGCTGTAGAGGCTGGACCGTACTCTCTACTGGGGAGTTTCAATCCTCTATGTGTTTATGCATTTTCACCAGTGAACTCCAATCTTGACTAGCAGAGAAAACAACAGCACTGGCTGGCTGTGTTCATGTATGTGAGAGCTCTAGGTGTTTACGTGTGCCAGGATGACACTGCTTTCTCTCTGTGTTAGTTTTTGTGGCCAGACACACTGGTGGGGAGCGTGTGTGTGTATGCATGCATGCACCTCTCCAGATGCATCCCTGGAATATGTGTTCAGTCTTGCTGTTGCCCAGACCTGCCAACAGAAACAGCAGCAGCCACATCCATCGCACTGAGATGGGAGAAACCTCCTGGGACTGACAGTGCCCAAGTTTCAGTTCCAGGGGTGTGGGAAGGTAGAGTGTCCACAGCCCAAACTCCCTTGACAGGGTTTGTTTTTGATTGTCTGCTCTAAAGTTGAAGGAGCTGGATATTCAGACAACAAGGTAAGGTCTGAGATTGTCAGTAAAAGTTTCAAAACTGGTCAGACAAGGAAGATATGACTATTTGTTTAAATAGTGTAAGTAAGAAATCCAAGTGCCAAAAGAAGTTTTCTTATGAAGTTTTCTCATGTTTGCACTTGGCACACCTTTGTGCATACAGAACTGAGCACACCAAGAGAAACTGTAGTACTTGGGCAATCAGTTGTCAGTGTTACCAGACTCTAATTAGTTAATTTAATGTGACACTTCTAATCTAACCCATATATATAGACTGTATAGTTTTAGCTAGTAAAGTTCATTTTACTATATCCCGAGCTTCTTAATAATATGACAAATATCCTCTTGTCTCTTCTTGGTTGTGATATTTTCCTGCATGTCATATCCAACAGATCCCACACAGCTAATGAAAAAGACTAATGAAGGAATTTCAGTATGGACAACACTTAGCAAGTCCAGAATTAAAGTCTGGGTTCACCATGGCTGACAGCTCCCTGTAGACTTGTCAGGGGGACTCTGTGGGACCTGTAAGGCAGGACCTGGCAGCCTAGGCCTGTCCTATCACCCCAGAGGAAAAGGGCAGCCCCAGTCCCAGAAATCAGGCACCTCCCTGGGGATAGAGATGGACCAGGGCTGGGCTGGGACATAGGCTTGCAGATGGGCCTGGCTTGGTGGGGTCCATAACTGGGCATGAGAGAGCTATGGGAGCTGTGGCATGGCTGGGACAGGGGCTTACAGCCTGGGGGGCTGAAATGAGTTCCTGGGTCATGGGCAGGTGGGGGGAGTCCCAGGGGGTTGAGCAGGGACAGCCGGGCTGGATGGTGCCTGCAGGGCCCTCAGAGCTGAAAGCTGAACCTAAAATTTCAAGTTTAAAATCTTTATTTTGAGCTTCTATGCTTTATCTGAATACAGTGTTTCATGTCTATGCTTCTGAGATGTTGAATTTGGTCAACTGTATTCTAACTAAGCAAAGGAGAAATATATGAGATGACTTGTTTCCTTAACATATTTTCTGAATGAGATGGAAGAATTGTTTCTTAGACATTATTACAGACACCAAGGGACTCTGTGTCATCTCACCAATTTCATATTTCCATGCTGTTTTTTTACTTTTGTTCTTTACTACTACTGTAATTCAAATTTAAGATAACATGCAATCCATCATGTGAGACTGCTCACTATAGAATAGACTTTTTTTTTCTTCTTCGTAATATTATCAAATATTTCCCATCACTCACCAGAGCTGGAGTTAAGGTTCTGTCTTACGTTGGCTGTGAGCCAGAAATAGACTCTGTTTCAGGAGATGGATGAGGTTGAAATCTGCTACGGATTTTGCAGTAATGATTGTTCTTACTTGTAGGGCACTCAAAATTGATAAGTAGTGATAAAAAATTCCAAAGGTCAGTAAAAGAAGAAAGGCACGTGGAATGGATGTGCAATTTTCTACATTTTCTAATGACTGTACCCATGAGGTTTTTATAGGGGCAATCTAAAAATAAACTCTCTATATTTTTTCTTTATTTTGTCACTGCTTTTAATCTGAAAATATCTTAACTAGTACCTAGTATTATATTCATACAGTTATAGAATCATAGAATGATTAGAGTTGGAAGGGATCTTAAAAATCACCTAGTTCCAACCCCCTTGCCATGGGAAGGGGCACCTTCTACTAGGTTGCTCAAAGCCCCATCAAACTTCACCTTGAACACTTCCCGGGAGTGGGCATCCACAGCTTCTCTGGGCAACCAGTTCCAGTGTCTCACCACCCTCACAGTAAAGAATTTCTTCCTAATATCTAATCTAAATCTCCCCTCTTCCAGTTTAAAACCATTACCCCTTGTCCTATCACTACACTCCCTCATAAAGACTCCCTCCCCATCTTTCCTGTAGGCTGCCTTTAAGTATTAGAAGGCCACTATAAGGTGTCCCCAGAGCCTTTTCCCCTCAGCATGTATTTGTGCCTGGGATTGCTGTGACCCAAGTGCAGGACCTTGCACTTGGCGTCCTTGAACTTCATGAGGTTTGCACGGGCCCACCTCTCAAGTTTGTCAAGGTTCCCCTGGATGGCGTCCCTTCCCTCCAGCGTGTCGACCACAGCACACAGTTTCTTGTCATTGGCAAACTTGCTGAGGGTGCACTTAATCCCGCTGTCCATGTCTCCAACAAAGATGTTAAACAACACTGGTCCCAGTACCAACCCCATGGAAACATAATTCATTACATAGACATCAAGCTGTTGACTGCAGCTCTATGAATGCAACCATCCAGCCACTTCTTTATCCCCAAGTGGTCCATCCATCAAATCCATGTGTCTCCAATTTAGAGACAAGGATGTCATGCAGGGCAATGTCAATGCTTTGCACAAGTCCACATAGGTGACGTCAGTTGCTCCTCACTTATCCACCAATGCTGGAAACATATTTTAGAAGGCCACCAAATTTGTCAGGCACAATTTGCCCTTGGTGAAACAATGCTGGCTGTCACCAATCCTCTCCTTATTTTCATGCGTCTTAGCAGAGTTTCCAGGAGAATCTTCTCCATGATCTTGCTGGGCACAGAAGAGAGACTGACTGGCCTGTAGTTCCCTAGGTTTCCATTTTCTTCCATTTTTGAAAACAGGGGTTATGTTTGCCCTTTTCCAGTCAGCAGGAACTTCACTGGACTACTATGACTTCTCTCAAATATGATGGATAGTGGCCTGACAACTTCATCCACCAGCTCCCTCAGGACCCATGGACGAATCTCATCAGGTCCCATGGATTTGTGCACCTTCAGGTTCCTTAGATGGTTTCAAACCTGGTCTTTTCCTACGTTCTTCTAGTCCCTGCCTTTGCTTTCTGTGACTTACACGATGTAACTAGAGCCCTTGCCAGTGAAGACCGAGGCAAAAGGGTCATTGAGTACCTCAGTCTTCACCATATCCTAGGTCTTCTGAAGACCAGGTCTTCTGTTTCCTTTTGGAGGCAGCTCCGTTTTCCCTAGACTTCCTGTTATGACCGACATACCTATATAAGTTTTTCTTGTTGCCCTTGACATCCCTGGCCAGATTTAACTCTATCTGAGCTTTAGCTTTCCTATCCTGATCACTGTCTCCTCAGACAATTTCTCTGTATTCCTCCCAGCCTACCTGTCCTTGGAGAAGGTGATCCTTGAATATTAACCTGCGACACAGGAAGGACATGGAGCTGTTGGAACGGGTCCAGCGGAGGGCCATGAAGATGATCAGAGGGTTGGAGGACCTCCCCTATGAAGACAGGCTGAGAGAGCTGGGGTTGTTCAGCCTGGAGAAGAGAAGGCTCCAGGGAAACCTTAGAGCAGCCTTCCAATATCTGAAGGGAGCCTACAGGAAAGATGGCGAGCGACTTTTTATGAGGGAGTGTAGTGATAGGACAAGGGGTAATGGTTTTAAACTGGAAGAGGGGAGATTTAGATTAGATATTAGGAAGAAATTCTTTACTGTGAGGGTGGTGAGACTCTGGAACTGGTTGCCCAGGGAAGTTGTGGATGCCCCATCCCTGGAAGTGTTTAAGGCCAGGCTGGATGGGGCTTTGAGCAACCTGTTCTAGTGGAAGGCCTCCCTGCCCATGGCAGGGGTGTTGGAACTCAATGATCTTTAAGGTCCCTTCCAACTCTAACCATTCTATGATTCCATGATTCTTGGGCCCCTCTTCCCTCCAGGTCTCTGTCCCATGGTACTCTACAAAGCAGACCCCTAAAGAGGCCAAATTATGCTCTTCTGAAATCCAGGGTAGCAAGCTTACTGTGTTCCCTGCTCACTTCCCTAAGGAACTTGAACTCCACCATCTCACAGTCACTGCAGCCAAGGCTGCCCTTGGGCTTTACATTCCTTACCAGCCCCTCTTTGTTGGTTAGAATGAGGTCCAGAATGACACTTCTCCTTCTTTGCTGCTCTGTCACTTGGAGAAGGAAGTTTTCATCAACTCATTCCAGGAACCTCCTGGATTGCTTATGCTGTGCTGTGTTGTTCCTTCAACAGATATCAGTATGACTGAAGTCCTCCATGAGGACCAGGGTTTGTGAATGTGAGGTTGCTCACTTCCCTTTCTCTGACAAGTGGGCCCCATCAGCAACCGTACACCAGGTTTCTCAAAGTGAGTCCTGTGGTCTAAGTAGCCAAACCCCTGCCTATGGCACCAGTCCTCTAGTCATTTGTTGATTTGCCACATTCGTTCGGTCCTATCAACCACCTTCCCTTTGATCAGGAGGAGTGATGAAAAAGCTACCTACACCCCAGAGTCCCCGACCACTGCTCCCAGGGATCTATAATCCTTCTTGATATTCCTCAGGCTGCTCCTGGCAATATCACTGGTGCCCATACGAAACAACAGCAGCAGACAGTTGTCAGTTGACTGTATGAGGCTTGGTAGTGTCTCTGTGATATCTCCAGTACAAGTCCCCAGTGAGCAGTACACCTCTCTAGAGAGTGTGCCAGGTCAGCAAATGGGTGCCTCCATACCTCTCAGAAGAGAGTTGCCTACTACTATTACCTGTCTCCTTTTCTTAGTTGCACTGGTTGTTATACAGGGAGCAGATCAGGTTGCTGTACTCAGCTCCAGTGTCTCTCTGGATGCAGTAGGTCTTACCTCTTTACTCTGCAGAGCTGTGAAACGGTTTTGCAAGGGCAGAAATTAATGGTTTACAGTTGTTGATGTCTTTGTCTGTTACAGCTCTTACAGAACTTATTTAACATTATAAAAATCTTTTTGCTTCAAATGCCGTACATCTGAAATATTACACAGAGTGTAGATTTTCAGATGGACCATAAAACAAAGCCTAAATACATACCTACAATAAATATTAATGTGATCTTATCTTAAAACATATACATTTAATTAAAAAGGTTTGAATAATTAAAAAATAATTATTTCTCCTGTATTTTGTTCTTCCATAAATGTACTATTTCCAGAGTTTGAGGTTTTGCTGTAATCCATTCTGACATACATATTTCAAAGTATTTTCTTTGAGCTAAAATAACACTGTAGGCAACACTAGTCTTGTGCTGTGTATATTATCCTCCCATCTTGAAAGATGTTGTTACTTATTATTATTATTATTATTATTATTATTATTATTATTATTATTATTATTATTAAATCTAATCTATGATATAAGGATGGATAAAAAGAGACAGGATTGTTTGCATATTTTCTGTTTCCACATGTACTGAACTGGACAAAAAGGATTTCCCACAGAAGACTCTCTAACCTACTTTCAAGTCACGCATTTAAATGTAGTATAGGTTTATTTAAATAAGAAAGCAATAGTAATTTGGAGCACTTCCTTTTATGATAAAGAAAGAAGAGCATCTATAGTTTCAAGAGCAAAGATTCTTTTTTAATTTAGTGTTTCAGTCTGGCAGTCAATGGACCAGCATGTTGATATTATTATTGATCTTGCTATTGACCTAGAAGAAAATCCGATGCTCAAATAAATTAGGGTCAATTAGGGGTTGCAATACATTAAAAGAATATTTAAAATGGATTGAATACACTTCATGTGAAATGTGTATTTGAAGTCCTGCTGGCTGACAGCAATATGGTCTATTGCATGTGCCGTACACCTGAGGTGCGTTGTGCTTTCCATGTATTTGCCTTTGAACAAGTAACCCTTAGTTCCTCTATTGTAAGGTAAAAATGATGAGTCTTAATTGCTAGGTGTGGAAATGTACTATGGTGATGCAGGAATTCATGGGCAAAGGTAAAAATAAATAAAATTATTATATTTGTAAACCGTATCATTGGATAACCCATAGATCTGTAGAAGTATTCTTTTCTTGGCTTTGCAGACATATATACAAGAAGGGAAAGATGAAAGGTAGGGGAATGTTGAGGCCAAAGGGCAATAGTTTATAGAGGATCAGAAGCTGGGGGTTCATTTGAAGACAGCTTCTGAATAAAATAACACTTCTGTTACACACAGAAATATAATTGATACCTCTCTTGAACTACAGATGAGAAAAAAAATGATCCATGGATTGTTGAAAGCTTTGTAATAACTTCTGGATTTTTTGTTTCACTTATGTTATCTGCTGTTCTCTATTTTCTCTGATATAAATTTTCTATTAAAAATGAATGTCAAATAACATTTTAAAAGATATTGCCAATGCCATTCGTATTCTCATAGTAATTCCTCTTTGTATTACAAAAAAAAGGTCTACTCACACGGGAAGCTACCAGTTGATGGCAATCAGTTCCAACATCTACATCATCTGATGAGTGATGTGCTGTAAATTATGTACCCATTATACTCAGATTTCTTATAATCTGTTTCTTTAAATCAGTTGGTTTTTTATATCCGAGGCAAAGCCATAAGAAGAAAAATATTGATGCTTGTTTCTCAGTGTTGTTGCACTTTGGATAGTCATTTATGTCCTTAATGGCTTCTATTACCATTTTGCATTTAAGGTAACATTACACAAAGCCTAACAGATATAGTGAAGATTCAAACTTGTGAAGTCTAAGCTCTAACATTCTATGACAGAAAATTTTTATCTGCTATTTATCACCAAAGGAGATGCTGTGCTTCATCTTCAAATCATGTAAGTGACAATAAGGAGCAAAGGACAAAAGAGAAACAATTGCCATGCTTTGCAAATGTGCCAATATTGCACAGAGAGATGTGAGAATGTTATAAAGATAAGCATTATTTAACATTAGCTATTGCAGCAAGACAAACATGATCACTCAGTAAACAAACAAAAAAGGGATATTTAAAGTGTCTTTCTGCAAAGCAGAGAGGCTGTGTTGTCTCTAGATATAGTAAAGTGAAACTATCTCTAGCTGTAGTAATGAAAAAATCTTTTCTGCATGGTTGCTACAGTAAGTGTGGATCACTGCTCTCAGAGGTCATACAACTTCTTTAATGCTTCATGAATTTTAGCTGCATTAGCAGCAGAGATTTTTATCTCAGTGAGTAGCAGATCATTCTTAACAACCTGTAATAGAAGGAATATTAGCCATTCAGCTGTTGTGAAGACAAATGTTATAGAGGCAACATTTTCAAAAGTAGATGATCTAGTTCATACTTAAGGACTTAAATAACTTTTAATACCTAAATATGAAACTAAAAATCAAAGAATAAAAATCCAAATTTGAAGATTTCAGTCACTATCAGTGGAAATTCTCTGGTTAATCTTTGACAGTCTTTAAGGTAAAATATTCTTGTCTAAAATCTTGTTTCTTTATTACTATTGGAAAGCTCTTGTTCCCACATTCATTTAAAAAAAATAAAAATTATAGCACTAATAGTATCTCATACCTTCTTAGAAAAAGGGTTCTTAAAATTACCTTTGGCTATCACGTGCAAGTAAATTTCCATTATGTGTCTATCCAATTTAAGACTTGCCTTGTAGTAATGTCTCTAAAAAGAAGAGCGGTGAATGCCCAGATGAAGTGCTCCGGTAATAGGATACACCTTAGGACATGAGCCAATGGTTCTCAGCTTAGCTTAATATTCACTGTTGGCTTTCCTAAGAGAACCACATCTTCTGGGCTTAGTGCAGAGGAAATCAGGTTGTGAAAGGATGAGGGAACAGTCATCACTGTTAGAATTTTTTTTTCTCTCCCATACTACAAAGTTCTTTGATCTACAAACTAGAATAGTAAAGTGTTTCCTATAGTCCTGTGCTTTTCTTAGAAAGAACGTGGTATAACTATCTATGCATGTGGAAAAAAAGCATTAATCATCCCATGAATGGTAATCATTATGCAATAGTCCTAAAACCAATTTACAGATGTGCCTAATTTCAACTCCCTATAAAATAATTTTGATATCATTGAGATAGCTCACAGACTTAAAGCTATGTTAACACTCTGTAAACAAATTCTTAGAGGAGTAGATCTTTATTGCCAACATCTGAAAGGCAGGACATTGTAGTGTTTATTTGTCCATTGATACAGTACAAGATAGGATGAAAAGAGGGTGGACACAGTGAATGCTTTGTAGTAAGTTTCAAAGAACACTGCACTTAGAGTTGCAGTTGCTGATGTGTCAAGAGTGACAGGACTTAAGTTATTAGTGAGTTATAAATCTGAAAATCAAGTTTGTTCTTCAGCTTCAGTTGTGGTGTAGTTGGGTATCAGGACTAGCGTAAGGTACATGGAAAATATGGAGTTGATTGGTGACAGCTAAAATGGCTTCACTAAGGGAAAATTGTGCCTGACAAATTTGGTGGCCTTCTAAAATGGGGTTACAGTGTTGGTGGATAAGGGAAGAGCAACTGACGTCATCTATGTGTACTTGTGCAAAACATTTGACACAGTTCCACATTACATCCTTGTCTCTAAATTGGAGAGACAAGGATTTGATGGATGGACACTTGGTGGATCAGGAACTAGCTGGATGGCTGCACCCAAAGTGTTGAAGTCAATAGCTAGATGTCCAAGGGGTGAGCAGTGACAAGTGGCATTCCTCAGATGTTGGTACTGTTTAACATGTTTGTTGGAGACATGGACAGTGGGATTCAGTGCACCCTCAGCAAGTTTGCCAATGACACCAAGCTGTGTGGTGCAGTTGACAAGCTGGAAGGAAGTGACCTGGAAAGGCTTGAGAAACAAAACCTCATGAAATCCAACAAGATCAAATACAAGGTCCTGCACATTGGTCTTGGCAATCGTAAGCACAAATACAGGCTGAGGGAGAATCGATTGAGAGCAGCCCTGAGGAGAAGGACTTGAGAGTGCTAGTGGCTGAGAAGCTCAACATGAGCCAGCAGTGCGTGCTTGCAGCCCAGAAAGCCAACTGCATCCTGGGCTGCATCAAAAAAAGTGTGGTCAGCAGGTCAAGGGAGGTGATTCTGCCCCTCTACTCTGCTCTGGTGAGACCCCACCTGGAGTACTGCCTCCAGCTTTGGAGCCCCCAGCCCAAGAAGGACATGGACCTGTAGGAGTTAGTCAAGAGGAGGGGCACAAAGATCATCAGAGGGCCAGAGCATGACTCTTATGAAGATAGGCTGAGTGAGTTGGGGTTGTTCAGCCTGGAGAAGTGAAGTCTCTAGGGAGACCTTATAGTGGCCTGCCAGTACCTAAAGGGGGCCTACAGGAAAGATGGGGAGGGACTCTTTATGAGGGAGTGTAGTGATAGGACAAGGGGTAATGGTTTTAAATTGGAAGAGGGTAGATTTATATTAGATATTAGGAAGAAATTCTTTACTGTGGGGGTGGTGAAGCACTGGAACAGGTTGCCCAGGGAAGTTGTGGATGCCCCATCCCTGGAAGTGTTTAAGGCCAGGCTGGATGGGGCTTTGAGCAGCCTGTTCTAGTGGAGGTGTCCCTGCCAATGGCAGGGGCGTTGGAATTCGATGATCTTTAAGGTCCCTTCCAACTCTAACCATTCTATGACTCTATGAGTCTATGATTCTTGCAACAGAGGTTCCCATTGCCACGGGACAGTGACTGACTATCCTCTTTGAGAGACTTGATTCCCTGCACAGTAACTCAATAAATCGATTCCCTATTCCAATAGCTCAATACATTATTTTTCACCTCTTAACACTGAGGCTTCTTTTTTTTTCAGTGTTGGCATTTCACTTTACAGATAAAGAAACTTATTGTTACCCTCTGGTTCAACTAGTTCTGACAAGAAAAAGAAACTGCTGCTTCTCAGTAAAAGGTAAGATACTATAAAAATTATGACGTTAGCAAAGTTGATAGAGTATATAAATGAACTTTTGAGATGAAAACTTAGAAACTGCATTAACAACCTGATTTAATATTGTATGGGAATTCAAGGAAACATTATAGGAAATAAAAAATTACTATTTGCTTTGGAATATTAACTTTAAATACATTTGTAGTAAGTCAAAAGCTCATTTTTGATGATAGTTGTTGGATGGCTGACTACAGGAATAGCTGCCTGCAGTGCACATAGCTCTTTTGTGTAAGAACTATTTTGAAATATTGGGCAAGTAGACCTAATCTGATTCTTTTGATAAAGTATAGCTTCAGATTTGAAGAAAAGTATTTTAAATAGTTTTCTTGTGAATATTTTGGGACCATCACTTTGGAACTAATCAATGACAATAAAATTTTACTTGGTGCTGCTAAATGGTCTGAAAATAATAGTATCTGTTGTGTTGCCGTTCTTAAAATGCTACATTTTGGGTTTGGACAAGTGATTATATAACAGCTGATGAACCGATTAAAAAGTTAAACTACCACAATCATGATTTACATTTTTTTTTTAAATTGTAATTAATTTACAATTAATTGAGAGCTCTTGTGCAGGAAGCGACCGAAATAAAATCTCACTAATGATCCTCTTAATGTCACATCCTCTGGAGCTCAAGTTGGACACCATTACACTAAAGAGAATACCATTACACAAAATACCATTACACAAAACGTAAGAGCTTTTTGCTGTTGGGATCCTGCCCAAGACCAGTATCAGTTCCTTGAGAAGATCACCAATGTTATTTGTTGGTAATATGGAGAAAAATGTCCTGCGGCAGAATGAACTCCAGATGCATTTTTTTTTTTTTTTTTATCTTAATCATGAGCGTTCCAGGCTTTATA
The DNA here is from genome assembly GCF_964106895.1 of Numenius arquata. Taxonomy (NCBI): domain Eukaryota; kingdom Metazoa; phylum Chordata; class Aves; order Charadriiformes; family Scolopacidae; genus Numenius; species Numenius arquata. Next base: position 90,171,450 of record NC_133576.1, on the reverse strand, counting down.
TCCAGTATAAAGTAGGCTTTAAAGGTGGCTTCCTGGTCCTGGGGTTTTGCCTTGTAAACCTTTGCTCTTGACATACATGGAGCAGCCTTGGAGTTCCTCAACACTATTGCTGTTTGTGAACAACTCCTCAGAGTCATTCTGCTGGCTAGAAAATGATAGCGATTCAGGGAAATTTAATTTTGTCCTTTTTCCTCATAATGTACTGTGTAGTGAAGACTGGAGTTAAATTAGCAGTTTTTAGGTAATTCCATATGGACTCAAAAATCTTCAAGTGGTATTGAAATCCTTAGATGATTTTAAAATCATATTCATATCTCCACTACACTGCAAATAAATTAATGAAGCGGGCTTTTAATTTTTAATTTTTTGTAGTGATTTTTCTTGAAATACATGTACTGAGTCTGGCTGAGATGAGCTTATTTTCTTCATAGCATCCAGTAGGTTTTGATTTGTGAATAAAACAGTGTTGATAGCACACCAATGCTGTAGCTATTGCATATTTTTCACAGCACAAAAGCCTTCTTTGTTTCTTTCTTTGTTCCCCCAGAGAGTGAGCTATGGGTGAGCAAGAACTTGGGAGGAGACACATCTAGGACAGCTGACCTGAAATGACCAAAGGGATATGCCATGCCGTATAACATCACGCTCAGCTATAAAAACTGGGGGGGCATTTTTTCCAACGTAGCTGTTTCTCAGAGACTGCTGGTAGGAGATGGCCTTTGCACAACTTCTCCACTCCGCCTCACCCCTCCTCATCTCTGCTCACTTATTAAACTGTCTTTGTCCCTACACACATACCCACAAGTTATTTTTGCTTTTGCTCCCCCATCCCGCTAGACTGGGGGGAAGGGATGTGTGTGCAAGCAGCAGGTGAATGCTTGGCTGCTAGTTGGGATCAACCCCCCACAACACAAAAGACTTCTTAATCAAAGTCACTTCAGACAGACACTAGTTACCTAACATCCTTTTCTGCAATTTTGGCTTGAATGACAATATTAAAATAATAGTGGTTTTGAACACACATGAAAGTTTATTAGAACTTGCACAGCATATTGACACTACGGTTCAGTCCTTCAAGGTACACCAGTTGCCATAGGACTTACATAGCAAACCTAATTTGTCTTGAGAAAATGAACTTTTAGCATAATGCCATATGCAAACTTAGAATATTATTCTCTAAAGTCACATAACTACTGCTCTGAAAGACTGAAGCATTAAAACAGCACCAAATGTTAGACATCTGTGGAAACAGATGTTTTAGAATGTTTTCAAATGTTTGCTATTTTAATTACTGTGTTCATCTTAAAATGCATTTTTCATAGAATCATAAAATTGCCTAGGTTGGAAGGGACCTTTCAGATCATCTAGTCCAACTCATCAACCTAATACTGACAAAACCCACCACTGAACCCTATCACTAAGCAATACGTCTACCTGTCTTTTGAAAACCTCCATGGATGGTGACTCAACCACCTCCCTGGGCAGCCTGTTCCAATGCTTAGTAAACCTTTCAGTGTAAAAAATGTTCCTAGTATTCAGTCTAAACCTCCCCTGGTGCAACTTGAGGCTGCTTCCTCTTGTCCCATCACCTGTTAATTGGGAAAGAGACTGACTCCCACCTCTCTACAATCTCCTTTCAGGAGGAGATTTTATAATCTTTTGAAAAATATATTAACTAAGAATTAGAAAACGGGAGGTCAAGTGTTCATTTCTGGCATAATTCCATGGTATTGTCTTTGTGTTACTTGGACACGCCTGTTTGGTAGAAGTAAACTCACTATACAGTGGGCCTTAGTGGAACTCATCATCTATTGTTCATTTTGGGATCTTTTATTTTGGAAAAACGCAATCAGTCCTTTAAGCTGATGTTACAGGTTTGTTTGGAAGGGGAAAAGAAAATAACAGGATTTTTCCATCATTCCCAGGAAGATCATAGAATCATAGAATCATAGAATTTTCAGGGTTGGAAGGGACCTTTAAGATCAATTGATCATTTGGTATATATATCATCAATTGATATATTAAGCCTTCTTCCTAGAGCTTGTGAAGTTATTAATATGACGTGGGAAAAACAAAAACTTTCATAAAACGTAGTACTAATCTGCTGACTCACATTTTTTTTGGAGTTGTCAAGAAATTTGATATTTTTTTTAAAGCACCCTATCTCTTGATTTTTTCATTAAAAAGAACATGCATTTCCAACTATAAAGTTTCTAGTTCTCTTCTTTATATATTTACATGTATATAGACATATTTATTATTTCTGTAGGCTGAAGTTATGATTTTGGTAGGACTGGTTTGATTTCTTAAATATTCAAGCTGGCCATATTACCTTTAGCATTTATATATTTCTTGCACTGTGTGACCTGTAAGCCCTCTAGGACAAAACACAGATTTTTCTTTGCCTGTGTTACTAGTAATCACTAGGAAGGAAAATACTAAGAACAATTACAGTTTTATAAGTATCAACAAAATCCACCTTTTTTGTCAAAGGACATAATGGTTTTTTGATTTCTAGGGTAAAGACATGTAAAGACAGAAACAACATGAAGCGCAGTGGAGATGGAGCTGGAAACGGAACGAAGCACAGTTAAAGTGAATTTTAATGGAATTTTCAGATATTAAAGTAGCTTAAAAATACGCTTTTCAACACAATAGAATTATTATATAAAGATTATAATTATATAAAGAAGAGGAAATTTTATAGAAAATTCCTGTCCAATCCATAGCTTGTACCGATATTTTTCCCATAACGACACCAGCATTGGTTTTAATCAGTTTAATTAAAAATATGGACTTGGGTGGCCAGAACTTTAATCCAGATTGACAGAGGAAGCAAAATATAATGCTACTTGAAGCAATTTTTTGAATATTGTGTTCCCAGGCCAGCAGTTAAGGTTAATGAGCTTAGGTAAATCAGGTAACAGGGGAGGAAAGAGATTTGTTTTTCAGAATCTCTCTTGTTTTCTGAGCAGCTGTATTTCCTTGAGTCAGTTCAAGTGACTTAGTTTCTGGGGGAGACAGTACTGCCGAACAGGAAAGTGGATCAGGCAGATATATAGTGAGTTACTTTCAGCGCACCAATTATGCCTGTTTCCTCAGAGAAAAAAAAAATGGATCCGTCACACCTGCAATACCTACTCAGTGATGTTCTGGGACTTGAGGCTTGGAAAGCTGGAGAGATGTTATGGTAGATTGAAGCCTAGGACTTTAACATGGGTAATTGGTTCATTAATTGGTAGTGTTTCATTTAATGCTTACACTCAAGGTATTGTTCATCTGCTGTAATCTATTTCAGAGGCAGTGAGCCTCGAAAATGCAGTCTGACATCCCATGAAAACTTGACATCTAACAAAAAATGTGTAAGCTAACAAACTCTGGACTGGTGTCAGAAACGTGGAAGGCTTCTTCTATCTGTTAATTCGGTAAGAATAGTTCTTTACCTGCTCTATATCTTCACCTTTGGCAATAGTTTGGAAATTGCAATCAAGATTTTTGAACATTTTATAAGGGTTCATAACAACTGTTTCAGTCTTTTTGATCATGCTTTGAAATATGCTTGACTCTAATCCTTGCATAGTACAAGTGAGCAGGTGGACGGAGTATTTATTTCTGATTTTTTTTTTCCCTGTTCAATTCCATTGTTATATAATAGCTAAATAGGATTAATTGTTATTTTAATGTCTTGGCTTTGTATACTGTCTTCTAAGTTTTGTAGTGAATAACACCACGATGGTTCTGTAAGTCCCAAAATAGATCAGAAAAAATAGTAAAGAGGCTTATTACAGACTTCTGTAATATTAAAAAAATACATGTGTGATAGATGATGATCTGGTATACAAACTTATACTTGCAGTAACTCATATGAAAATAATAGAATTGCTAAAGAAGAAAATAATTACTTTGAACTTAAGACCAGAAAAGATGGACAAAACTTTCCTGCAGCAAATTCCTGGGTTTTTTTATCCAGAAAAATGAAATAAAATAAGCACTCTAAAAATAATCTTTAAATGACCAAGAACCTTTACATTATAGGAGACTTTTTATTCGGGGAAAAAAAAAAAAAAACCAAACCCCAGAACTTAATTTTTCTGTATTGTTGCAAACTCCATGAATACACTTACCCTAATTCTAATATGGAATATACCATACATATCACTTTAATCTTTCTAAATTTGCTTACATAAGTGTTCTACATCTGGGTCTCAGCTGGGTATCCTAAAACAGTAGACATTTCCTCATGTGAGCCAAATCTGTCTCCGACCTATATAAATATAAAGGTGATAAATGTGTAATAACCATAAATTTGAGAATTACTTTGTGAGTAGATGCTTTAGTGTAATACATGTGTTGCAAGAGCAAATTTTTGTTGTATGTCAGTGTTTCAACAGATACGAAATAGAAAACATGTTAAAATAAAAAAGTATCGTAAGAAATATATCTCTGGGTTGGTTTTTTTTTTGGTTGGTAGGCCACTAGAGGAACATCCATTGCAGGTTTGTTTTTTCCTTTTATATGTGGTAATAAAGGCATAAATGTGTGTTTGTATTTCATAATGCAAGGAAGTGTAGAGCACTTTGTGTTCTTCTGATACAGGTGTTGATGGCAGTATGAGGTTTCTAACTCAGTTTGCCAGGTGAGTCACTGGCAAACGCTCCCAGTGGATCCTTTCTCATTCTGAGTCTCATACGAGCAATGTGGTCTAATGACCTCTAGAAGAGTGAGTGAAAGAGTGATTAAAGATATCAGAGAATTCTTATTTGGTCACAAAATATTGAATGTTCTTGACTGAGGTTTCCTCATATTGAATTAATATGTGGCTGAATTTTCTAACATTGAAAGGAACATCGAGAGCAGTGTAATCAATGGTATTATAGTAACAGAAATAAATAATGACAGTGTTTCTCTTGTTCCTGTCCTCCTACACTACAATCTTAAACTTTATTACAGTTCATAATCTTAAAAAAATGTAATCTCCCTTTTTTCTTCTGTTGAATAAGTTTAAATGTATCTCGCTTCTCATCAAACGTGTATTCTTAAATTAAATTGAGATACAGCTACCACTATCAACATAGCTGGTTGATACAGCTGAAATCCAAGATATCAGAGTGCAAAATTATTTCTGATCAAGCACAGTAATTTTTATTTTCACACTCTAAATATTTTAATCACTGTAATAGGCGTCTCTAAGCACATAGTTATAGAACAGACTGAAATAGCTTTAAATCTCTGTGTAAATAGTGCCTTAATCAGTTCAGTACTCATTTTAGGCTACATGTACCTTATAATTGTCTAAGTACATTCAGTAAATAGAGTAAAACCTTTTGGGAAAAAGTCAAGCCAGGGGTATAGTCAGGCAAATGTCACCCTTATCTTCAAAAAAAGCAAGAAAGAAGAGCCAGGGAACCACAGGCCAGTCAGCATAACCTTAGTCCTAATAAGATTTTGGAGTATGTCTAGGGACATGAAGGAAAGAAGGAGTTTGGGAACAGTCAGCATGAATCTACCAAGGACGTACAGTGCCTGATGAACCCGACAGTTTTCCGTAATGAGATGACATACTAGTGAATAAGGGGAGAACACTGGATGATTATTTTAGAACTGGAGAATGTTATAGATAAAGAAAACTCCATGCATCTGTTTTAAATTTTAATAAAACACTGTTAAATTCTTGATCGACTAAACATTATTATTACAACTGAAAAATAAACTGTTTTCTTATCAAATAATTTCCCCATCATATCCAAATTCAGATTTTAACTGATATTTACATAACAATATGAAAATATTCCACCATAACAATACAATATAAGTTTGCTCTAATATTTATCTTTTTGTTTATTTTGTTTATTCACACATTTTTATATTGTGGACAGTTATTGGGACGATATGCATTCCTTTTAATTTTTAAATGCAAACTAGATTCAGATGTCCTTCATAAAACTGTTGAATATCAATTTAAAATTATGTCCATCTACTTAGGTTATGAATTTTCTTCCTTGAATGTTCAGAAATCCTTTAATTCTGACCTTTGAAATAAGAAATAATTTATAACAATTTTCATTTAAGATGTGTTGACTAAAGTAAAGCATGATTTGTTTATTAATGATATGAAGCATCCACAATTTAAGGGAAGTTCTGTTATGGCCCCCTGGTGCACCATTTAAAATGTATATCCAGCTGGAAGATTACAGAAACAATCAGAGCTTTACAGAGTCATAGTCTTCATTAGGATAGAAAGCATTATTAATGATATGCTCTTAATTTTCTCTTTCACTTACTCTTCTGATCTTCATGCAATGCTGAAAAGGTCAGTTTTAACACAAAGCTACCTTGAAAGATTCAGGGGATATGTGTTGGTGGTGGGGATGCTGATGTGAACAGCCAAAATATTTAGAAGGGGAAAATTACTGAACAGAAGAAAATATCTGTGAAAAACGCTGACAAAGAAACTGCCTGCCATCCTGGGAGCTGTGAGCCTAAGAACTAAGCCTGGGAACCAGAAACATCCTTGAAAAGTGCAGCTTGCATCTTTGTGGTACAACCGGGTACCTAGAAATGAGAGACAACCTGAGATACCATCGATAAGATTAAAACCAAAAAACTGTAATGGCAATTTAACACGTGAAAAAGTGGAATCAGTCTGGGAAAATAAAATTGGTCTGAAAGAACAGAAAACATCATCATTTATTGGCTGATACATGTGAAAAGTAGAAATTAACAGCATCTATTTCCTGCTCAAAGTGGTGATGTCCTATGCCCTTATGTTTTTGTGATGTAAAAAGAACTTAATTTTTATCCAAAATGAAGCTTCTCTCTCTGATAACTTCCCATACTGCACACACTTTTCCTTTCCTGAAGAGACTGAATTCCACATGAACTTTTTATGACATCTTGGACTCTCACCGGGGACACCTGCGCAACTCCAGATTCTGTGATGCAAATCATCTTTGAAGTTAGACTGAAGTCTGTTATTTTAGTGGTCCTTCTCTGGGCCCACTTCTGGGACCAGTCTGGTTTGTCCTCCCACCTCTGGGATGGTTGGGTCCCGCTCTGGCATCAGTTTTTCCTCCCCATTAGGTTGCTTTGGCCTCTGTTGAAATCTAATTTTCTTGATACTGGTATTATATATCCATATAAACAATCTACTATAAGGATATCTGCTGCTATATTGTTGTAAGTTGCTTCACTAATGATAAGTTTGTAGTAACCTGTAATAGTATACCTACATAGTTGTTGCTGTTATTGGTTCTTGCTATATGATTGGTTGCTGCTATTATTAACTGGTGTCATACTATTGACTGATTGCTAATAGTAATTTGTAATAGCTTTAGATATATTATCTTTATTAATCATAGGTATAGTTGCTAGTGGTTATTTTTGTGATAATTTATTTGATAGCGAGTTTTGTGGTAATCTGTAATAAAGTAAAGAAATTTAGAGGACAGATGCCTCCATGTTTGCGTGTATTACGGAATCCTATGAACTCATGGTTGCAATCTCTACATACTTACAGACTTGGTCACCTGCTAAGTCATGACAGGTGCAAAGGGAAACAGACAATTCTGCTTTTTTCCTGAACTTCAGATTGGAATTCCTTATCTAGGGAAATTAAGAAAGATGAAAATTTTAGCAAATGATTCACAGAAAATACTTCTATGTGTTTACACCTGTCAATGTTTTATTGGTTCTGACTTACAAAACCATAAGGTGCTAAAAAGGCTTAAAAGACTTGATGTAAATATTTGCAGAACCTTTTATACTGCTTTAAAGGGAATGCCTCAACAGAGGATTCATTTGGGGCATAAAATAGATTTTAACAGTTGTCATCTGTTTCCTTTAGTATTTACAATAAAGAGAGTTTAAATTGTAATAAAGCAGTGACTTGCAACCTGCCTAGAAGATGCAGCTGCAGCGTTGTGTCAGACTGTAAGCAGCAGAAAAACAGAGCTTGCTTATGAAACACAAGGTAAGCAGAAGCAATAACTGCCAGTTTAGGAGGTGACTGCACCTGCTACCTCCAAAAAAATGGTGGAAGTTGTTCTCATTTCAACTTTGTGGTAGTTAAAATTACATCCAGAGCTGTAATAACAGGTGTAAATGGTAAGCAAAAAGGGAATAGTTGTGTCCTTAAGGCAAGCAAAAATCTGGAACTCTGTACTCTTTTTACTGAGGATTTTCAATTTTCATGTAAGGAATACAAAAATTAGAAATAAAAATAACTCAATATGGACATTTTTAGTGGACAGAATGGTAAAAATGACAAACGAGACTTGATATTTGGCTATACAAGAAATAAATGAATAGTTTTTCTTTACAAGGTTCTTTACTAAATACTTGCTTTTTTTTTTTTTTTTTTTTTTTTCCTGGGAAGGGCTTTGGTTATTTTTTTCTTTATTTTTTAATTTGCCTATCTCAGATTAGATGTGACCTGATTTTGGAAGATGACTAAATATGGATAGAACTGAATATAAATAAAAAATTTCAAAAGTCTGCATTTACATGAAAAATTTGAAAAGGTATGTGAAACAATGTTATTTTTTGATTACAGATGAAAAAAAAAAATTGTAGCAAGTATCAGAAGTCTTATGCCCAAATTTAAAAGATGCTTTTGTTTGCAGGGCTTAGCTAGCTCTTTAAATTTTATGAATATTATAAGTTTTGTGCTTTGTTGGCATTATGTAGAAGTCTGCTACGCATTTCTAAATTTACCACTGGAATATGAGGGTCTGGTTCCAGCCTTCACAGAATGTCCACTTCAGGACTGAAATCATTTGACTGAGAAAGTCACTGCATAGAATCCAGCATCTAACAAAAACCCCCCAGACCCTTTTCTGCAGGGCTGCACTCCAGTTTCTTTTCGCCCATTATATACATACATCCAGGATTACACCGACCTAGGTGCGGAATCCAGCATTTGTCCTTGTTAAACTTCCTACAGTTGGTGATTGCCCAGCACTCTAATCTATCAAGATCTCTCTATAAGACCTCTCTACCCCTGAGGGAATCAAGAGCTCCTCCTACTTTAGTATCATTGGCAAACTTACTTTACGTACACTCAACTCCTGTGTTGTATACAACTCAACACTGTGTCCAGGTCATTGACAAAAACATTGAAGAAAACTGGGTGTAAAACTGAGCCCTGGGGAACACACAGTGTCCACCAGCTAGGTGTTACCCCATTTGCTACAAGTCTTTGAGCCCAACCCTTCGGCCAATTGTTCACTCATCATATTGTTTATATGTCGATCTGTATGCTGGACATTTTGTCCAGGATACTCTGAGACACAGTACTAAAAGCTTTGCTAAAATCCCTCAAAACCATGCCCCCCCACATATCCACTGCCTTCCTTTCATGTACTATATGGGTAACCTTGTCATAAAAGGATATTAAGTTAGTAATGCATAACTTTCCCTTCATGAACCCATGTTAGCTTTGACCAATGACTGCATTGTCTTTAAAGTGTTTTTTCAGTAACTCCCAGAACAATCTTTCACATAATTCTACCAGGAACTGAAGTGAGTCTGACAGGCTTATAATTACCAGGGTCTTCCTTCTTGTTCTTCTTGAAAATTTGAATGATATTTGCTAGCTTCCAATCAAGTGGGACCTCTCCAGATTCCCAAGACCATTGATAAATAACTGAGACATGTCTCACAACAACATAGGCTGGCTTTTTCAGCTCCCCTGAATGAATTCCATTGGGCTCCATAGACTTATGTGCCTTCAGCTGCAGCAGCAAATCCTGTACAAGTTCAAAGTCAATTGCAACTGTATCACTCCCTCAGTCACAGTCCTTCAACCCAGGGCTCCGGAAGTTGGAGAGCCCATCATTGGCTTTAAAGACAGAAGTGAAGAAGACATTAAATTTCTCTGCTTTGTCTTCAGTTCTATTTGTAAGGTGACCAACCTCATCAAGTAATGAACCAGTTTCATGTAGTCCTCATTTTGCTGTTAACGTACATTTAGAAGCTTTTTTTTTTTTCTTTGAGGAGATTTTTATTGTCTTTCAAAATTAATCTATAGTTATTCTTCCCTGAGAGATCCTATGATGGACAGCTAAGTCCATTTAACTTTTTAGTTTGAAATTCTGGATAAAACAATGTTCTGCACTTACGAGCTAGATACCTGGAGTAGGCAGTGGCTTGCATAGGTGCACAGAATATAGTGACATCAGGCATCTGCAGTTTTGTAACTCAGTTGCTGCACTTGTGAGCAGCTGCAAAAAGACATGGCTAAGGCCTCCCCTGCTGTCTCCAGCAGCTTCAGAAAGAGAATGGAGAAAAGAGCAACATGGCAAGATTGCGCAGCTGTTTCAGGAGGGACATAATTTAGAATAGTATAATTTTGGGATCTCAGAACAAGTATGACTGGATGAAGAATGTCTATGGATAAACAATGTGTGTGTGAGAAGAACCTCTGTTTCCCAACATATTGTAGTTCAGTTACCAGAAGGAACAAAAAGGGTAAAGCAAAGCAGAACTCACATGTCTGTTCTGATGTACACGTCCCTTGCCACCTGCAAGCTCATTGCTCAGGAAGTTAATATCAAATCAAACTGGTGTAACAAATCACCCATCAGTCTGTTGTAGAAAACATAGAATCATAGAATGGTTAGAGTTGGAAGGCACCTTGAGGATCATCTAGTTCCAACCCCCCTGGCATTGGCAGGGACACCTTCCAGTAGACTAGGTTGATCAAAGCCCTATCCAACCTGGCCTTCAACACTTCCAGGGATGGGGGCAACCTGTTACAGTGTCTCACAACCCTCACAGTAAAGAATTTTTTACCCTGGGAACTACTGACCTGTCAGCCTCACCTCTGTGCCTGGGAAGATCATGGAGCAGATCCTTCTGGACGCCATGCTTGGGCACATAGAGGACAGGGGGATGATTCAGGACAGCCAGCATGGCTTTACTAGGGGCAGGTCCTGCCTGACTAACCTAGTGGCCTTCTATGATGAAGTGACTAGGTCAGTAGACAAGGGGCGACCTATGGATGTGATCTATCTGGACTTCTGTAAGGCCTTTGACACGGTCCCCCATGACATCCTGCTCGCCAGACTGGAGACATACGGATTTGACGGGTGGACGGTTTGGTGGATAAGGAATTGGCTGAATGGTCGCACCCAGAGGGTGGTACTCAATGGCCTTAAGTCCAGATGGAGAGCAGTGACAAGTGGTGTCCCTCAAGGGTCCGTGCTGGGACCGGTACTGTTCAACATTTTTATCAACGATATAGACAGAGGGATGGAGTCCACCATCAGCAAGTTTGTGGACGACACCAAGCTGTGTGGTGTTGTCAATACACCAGAGGGACGGGATGTCATCCAGAGGGACCTGGACAGGCTGGAGAGGTGGGCTCAAGTAAACCTCATGAGGTTCAACAAGAGCAAGTGCAGAGTTATGCACCTGGGCCGGAACAATCCTCGCTATCAATACAGACTGGGGGATGAGGTATTAGAAAGCAGCCCTGAGGAAAGGGACTTGGGGGTGCTGATGGATGAAAATCTGGACATGAGCAGGCAGTGTGCACTTGCAGCCCAGAAGGCCAATCGCATCCTGGGCTGCATCAAGAGATGTGTTGCCAGCAGATCCAGAGAAGTGATTCTGCCACTTTACACTGCTCTGGTGAGACCTCACCTGGAGTACTGTGTGCAGGTCTGGAGCCCTCCATATAAGAAGGACATGGACCTGATAGAGAGGGTCCAGAGGAGGGCCACAAAAATGATCAGGGGGTTGGAGCACCTCTGCTACGAGGACAGGCTGAGGGAGCTAGGGTTGTTCAGCCTGGAGAAGAGGAGCCTCCAGGGAGACCTAATAGCAACCTTTCAGTACCTGAGAGGGGCCTACAGGAAGGCTGGAGACAGTCTGTTTACAAAGGCCGGCAATGACAGAACAATTGGTAATGGCTTTAAACTGGAGAAAAGCAGATTTAGATTAGACATTAGGAATAAGTTCTTTACCATGAGGGTGGTGGAACACTGGAATAGGTTTCCAAGGGAGGTGGTTGAGGCCCCTTCCCTGGAGACATTCAAGGTAAGGCTCGACGAGGCCCTGGGCAACCTGGTCTAGTTGGGGGTGTCCCCACTGACTGCGGGGGGGGGTCAGACTAGATGACCTTTGAAGGTCCCTTCTGTCCCAGATGATGCTATGATTCTATGATTCTATGATTCTAACTTTATTTTTTAAAATGAAGGGAGGATTTATATATATAAAAAAAGGTAACTGTGGTTAGTACCTTTCTAACCATCCTAGAAAGGAGGGCACCTTCAGTGCCATGCTAATCTTACAAAGATTAAAGCCAAAAATATTTATTATATGCATTTAATTTCTAATATTTTTAATTGATTTCAAGTTACTCAATAAATTTTAAATGACTTTTCTAATAACGTTGTGAGATTGGCAGCCAAGTTGATAATTCTATTTTCTGTACAGGAATGTTTAATCTTGTAAGACATCTGAATGCAAAATATACACCAAAATTTCGAGCTTCAATATTGTAATCCACAATTCAAGACCTGTAATGCTGGAGAATCAAGAAAGCAGATTACTCATAAATCCTTAGCAGAAAACAAAAAACACCCACCTTAGGAAATAGGAAACAAAGACTACCAACTAGTAGTAATAAAACACTGTTTATAAAAAATACAAAGGTATTGCAAGCATATAACATAAGCACAAACATCATGGTAATATGATATAATATTAGACATCTTTGATTTATGTGAATTACATGTTTACCAGAATGTAGATAACTTCACTGTACTCTACAATCATTATTTTGCAATGTGTTTGGCTACTTTTTTTCCTGAATCATAAACACAAATAATTGTTTTTTACATATGTAATGGAAAACCATTGTCAAGGTTATCAGGTTTTTCTTCCAAACATGAAGAACATTTTCTTTCCACACATGAAACAGTGTGGAAAGCTTAACTACAAGAAATCAAACAGTATTCTAGGGTGAAAACACAAAACGTTTCACTGGAATACTTTCACTGGCTTCCTGATTTTTCATCACCCATGACAACACTTGCACACTTTCAGTTATTGACCTACGAAACTCCATTACACACTGCTGTGCTGCTTCTCTTTGCTTCCTGTGTTGTAATAAATCCGATAAAATGTAGAGGTATTACTTTAATGTAGCTGGTAAAAACTATGCTATCAGTTTTAGCCTTTTCTCTTAGCCAATTTTCTCTAGATACTACATAATTTAAAACTATCCCTGTAAAATACTTCGTCTGTGAAAAAAATAAGTTTCCTCTGTCTTGAAAGTATCCCCTATTTAAAATCTATGTTTCTGTTCTGAGGCTTTTGGCTTGCAACACTGTTACTTGAGATTTCTAATAGTTTGGAAAAAAAAATATCTCTCCTCTGAGTCTTTATATGGGCATCTCCTTTTTTATTTTCTGTCTTCATACACAAGTTATGCTAACCTGATTTTTAAGGGGAGTCATGACCTAAATATTAAAACTGATCTGTGCAAAGAATTGCATACTTTTAATCTGGTTTGCGTTTTTCCACCTCCTCCATGAGAAGATTTTTGCACCAGTTTTCAAGAAAATTCTCAAACTCCAGTAAGCCGTATAAACCTTTCTATAAACTTATGGAAATCTACTTAATGTGCAGCTAAGGATTTTCTCTGTTTCTTTGATTTTACCACCACTCTTCCGGAACTTGATGATGAGAAACATTTTTCTAATTTTGTACCTGTACTTAATTATAAGCAGGTTATATTTGATTGCATTGTTCTCCAGTTTAAAAAAGAGAGCTTGCTTTCAGTTTAAAAGAAAGTTTTCTTTTTTCCTTCCTTTCATAAGGTGCTACAGAATAAATTCATATCCCAGTCCCAGTTTTCGCAAAGCTAAGAAAATAATATTTTGAATACCGCCCCCAAACACATGACCCTATATATGTCCTATTTCTATTCTCTTATCACATTCTTCAAGATCATATACTAGCCCATACTAATTGTGATTCTTGACCTTGTATCATCCATCTACAGATAAGAACATACCAAAAATTTCTTTTAGATAGTGCCTTCTGGGTACAGATGCTTCACAGTTCAAAGTCCTTTGACAAGCAGACATTTGAGGCCTGCATATTCAAGACTTTCAGCTTAGATGTTCTTTTTCTTAGTATGTCAGACTTTGACTTTTTCTTGAATCCAAAGCTTTAGTTACAGACCTACTTTTCTTCCATTTAATTTAAATTGAATCAAACTCCAACACACAGTCCGTGATTGTGTTTTATGGCCCTTCTATAATGTCTTCATTAGAAAAATAAAAACTAAAACATGTCTAAAATAGCATCACCTCTTAATGGTTCAATAACTATTTGATGAAGAATTTTTTTGTTTGTTTGTTTGTTTGTTTGTTTTTTTACTATGACATCCATCTCCTTCCATTTTTATTATTTTTGCTTTTCACTTAACATCCTGAAAATTAAATTATTTCATAAAATCCATATCCATGGTGTTATTTGTCCCCATCGCACTATGTCACATCCAAATACACAACAGAAGTCTACCCACAAAAAAAAAAAAAAAAAAAGTTGTTCAAAAGCTCAACCGTGCTAGACTGTTTTATCATGATGGGAAGGTGTTCTATGAAAGCTAGATGGTTTTACTACTTCACAGTCTCTCACATCAGTAATGTACAACATTTTCTCGTCATCTTATATTACTGATTTCTTAATTATTCCATATTCTTCAACAACTGTATTATAGACAAGGGAATTATTTAATAGTATTCCCAGTATCTACTCAGTGTCTAGTTTCGGTAACTTAGCTCATTTTGCTGACAAAGCAAATTTCTTCTGGTTCAGTTTGCCCACTCAGTCTTTTTTCATTTATGTCTAACCGAAACTGAATCAAATCCGACTAACTACTGAACTGTTACTTTCTGTGCTACAGATCAATATTAGTAAGGAAAAGAAAGAGAATTAAAATCATTTTTTAATTAATTCCACTCTTAATATTTGCTTATCAATTCTCATATCATTCATCTGATTTCAATTCTCTTATAAAATAAAACTAAGCATAAAATCTGTGTAAGTCTCCTTGATTTCTTAGTTTGCATGAGTCATTCCAGCACCAATATAGAAAGCTATTTCTTTATTCAGTCATATGGAATCTGACATTCCAAGTAATTTTTAATAGATACATCCCAGTGATCAAATATTCAAAGTCTCTAAGACTGTAAGTCTATCACTATCTTTAGAGACTAACTTCTTTTACTGGAGTTATGTGAAGTTCATCATGAGACAGGATATAAAGCCTCACAATAAAGAGCTACAACAGTACAGTCATAAGGTCAAGGAGAAACAGATAAATACACCTTTCTGAGAACAAGAGGTCTCAAAAGATTCCTAAACCAAAATCCAGTATAGCTAACCAGTTCCTGACAGTGTGTAACCTGATCTTGAAAACATACTTTGAAGGACAAATGTCAGTGTCCTTTTTGTACTACTTAAGAACTATTTCTCTGATCCCTTGTGAGCATAGGCAACAACTATCTACAAGTTTGTCCTCTTCAAAATAAAAGAAAAATAAAAGAAAAAATAGTGTATATAAATTAAACGATTACTTCTTTAAATGAAAAGTACTTTATACCACACATAATATGTAATTGTTTTTCTTTTTTTCTTTTTTTTGTCAAATATGCTCTTTATATTATGCTTTCCAAATTTTCTACAGTATTTTTGAAGTATGTTTTCTGAAACATGTATCAGAACATAACACAGTAAAATAAAATATTTCCTCCTCTGACTTTTATACAAAATAATTGGTAATATACCCCAAATGGTATTTTACCTCTTATTTATTTTTTTATTGCAGCAGTATCATGTGGTGAAGCCATATACTATTTTTAACGTATTGAAAGCCCAGCTCCTCTATTTTGAAATACAGTACCTTAGCCAGATCAATTTTATTTTGATATGCCTTGCCTTAGAACAGGAGTTCACATATAGTTTTAATGAAGTGGATTTGACCATTTTTACCACTCTTTCAGCTCCTCATAGATTGTCATTACCTATAAATGTTTTCTAACAATAGGGAAGCTGTTTGTAAAAAACACTGACTAGAATAAAGTCCAAACGAAACTTTCTTTGTATCCAGCTTGAAAAACTTAAAAAGAATTTTAATGAGACTTGCAGTACCGGTTTTGTTAGGGTTTTTTTGTTGTTTGTTTGTTTGTTTGTTTTTACATTCGTTTTTTCAGCTATTTTAGGTTTCTTAAAGCCTGCTTCCCTACTTTATTCATGAGGTTCCCATGTAGGAAATGCTGAAAAACTTAGCAAACTCAAGTTATATAAGTACTATTGCTGACATTTGTTGCTTACTTTCTCTCTAAAAGAGGAAAATATACTTGATTGTATATGGTTTCTTCAAATATTTATTTTAATATAACTTATTATTGATAGACTGTTCAATAACTTGTTTTACTAACATTCTACCAAAATTTGAAGAGTTAGTCTGTAATTTCCTGGTCTTTTTTCTTTCCTTCTTTTATCGTGCTGTAAAGGATTTTCAGGTAGGTAGTAATAAAGCCGAAGTGAAGCTTTATTCATTGAAAAAGACTAAAATTCAGATATATTGCCTCAAGCAGAATTATTTAAGTGAAGCAATTTTGCTAAAATTCAGATGTATTGCCTCAAGTGCAATTATTTAAGTGAAACAATTTTAAAGGAAAAGTTTAATTTGCTTGCAAAGATCTCTTTAATTTTACATAAAACGGGGACAAAGACGCAAAATTAAAAAGTTTGTTATGATTCAATCCAGGAAAACTATCATGACCATTTGACTCATCACTCAAGACAAATAAGCTTACTTATAAGCTTTTGAAAAATGGAAATAAACTTTGTTTTGGAAAGTTCAGGTTCTTTAGGAACCCTTATTTTAGGTTCTAGCACATAAATCTGTAGAGGTAACTAGAAGAGTCTACGCATTAAGATTTTGTAATTTATTCTATAGTTTACTGAATAAAAACACTTGCAGAGTCCTATGTCCGAAATATACAACTTTTTCAAGAAATTAATATTAATCGCTGTGAGAGACTGGTAATTTTTCTTTTGACTGTCTGTCTCAAACAACCAAGCAGATAACTGGGAGCAGTGGAAGCGGGATTCAATCAAGGCTCGCTGAGCATGCTCAAAAAAGGGGTCAAACAGCATTCAGATACATTATCAGAGATAGCAGCCACCAGAGGCCCCCAAGAACTTTCAAGAGTGCCTTACAATGCATGCATGGCAAACAGAGCCCACTCCCCTTCCCCTGGAATATTTGAGAACACCTTACAGCGCATGTACAAGGGTCCCTTAGTGTAACCACCCAGTGGGACTTTCCCAAGCATCTGGGCTAGGACAAAAAGAGGTGAGACCAGGTCTAGGTGTGTACCCACCGTCAGAGAAAACAGCCCAGTACCACTGAGATTTATCGTTGGATCTAAGGATGGTGCTACTTTCCTTTTCTCTCTCACTTCTTACTTTCCCTCTCTTTTCTATTTCCTTTCTTCCTCTTACTTAATTGTTAGTTCTTAAGCTTTTTATTCTAAATACCTGCTACACCAAAATTAGCCATGTATGTATTTTAAATAAGTCAAACATTGCATAAAATGTACTTTGGACCATTTAGGAGCCATTATTGCAACTCACACCCTGGGAACCAATGAGTGAAATGGGATGTTAAGATTTTGTGTCCTTCCTGAGTCACTGGTGTGACTTCCAAGTACTGCACAGACTCTTTTGAAAGATCACCTCCCCCAAACTCACAGAGTGGGATGGGACAATCACACTTTGTAAGAACTAAGTAACAGAAAGAGATTGAAAGAGCATTGAAAATTATCTGTTCAGGACAACTAATTAGTTGTCCTGAGGGGACAGTGTCCCTGGGAGCGATAGTGTTAGGTACAAAATGAGATGTGTGCTATGTTACTCAAGACACTGAAGTAAGAAAATGAGTAAGGAAAATTTCACCGGTGGGAAAGGCTCAAAAAATAAACAATATGCCTAGATTTTTACATACATAAACCAATTTCAGTGCGTCTATGTTCTTAATTCTCTGACAGTAGAACATGAGAGGTTAAACGAGACTGTGCAGTAGGAGACTGTAGATGCTCAGATATAAAAAGGATGTATAAAGACAACAGATGCAGCTCTAGTATATCAGTGGCATAAAGATAAAGTGGGAAGGAACTTGGCTCTGCTTGGAAGTGGAAGTATTTGAAGTCACAGAAAGCTTAATAGGATAGAAAAAGAACAGGTTTGATACTATGCTTAAAAGGAACATAACAAGCTATTCTCTAAAGAACAGCAGTGCTTACTTAATGACAGTTCCATTGCTTCGAATTCAATTACAGAGCATATTACTCACTTTTGAAGGACAGCATGAGTACAGATTTTACAACAGTAATTTAATTTACCAAATGGTGCCAATTCCTTAAGTGGGATACATAAAGATAAACCATTCAGCTTGTTGGCTCTATTTGCAGAACGAAGACATAAAAGAAGACTTGGTGCTCTGTTACCTCTCAGAGTTGTGTAACAAAACTACAACCAAAGCAAAATTTATATGACAATACCATATACCTGAACTTCTTAGGGAAGGGTTTTATATTTATTGTGATCTTATTTTCCATCCTCTAGGAATGTGTTTTCTTCTTTAATAGCAACATTAGAACTGTAATTGTGTCGAACTAATTAAATTCAATCCAAAAATTACATCAGAGTAGAAAAAATAATATTTTCAAATCAGAATCCAATTGCTTATACACTAACTCAATATTTTTGGCAATTTCTCATGAATATAGTTACTTGAATAGAAAAAAAAAAAAAAAAAAAAAAAAAAAAAAGAATAGCTTCCTCTGGAGAAAACTATTAGTACTTGCTGTATTTTCAGCAAATAGCAAATTTTTTGTCACAGAATGGTTCATTTAACACTAGCGATTAATGCATTTTAATTTTTTTAATAGATTATTTCAAAAGTACTGTATATTGAAACATAGTTCTGTTTGGAAAGGTGACTATCACTAAGCAGGAAACTGTTTTGTTGAACATCTTTATTCTTGTGCAGTCAGCCTCAGGTCAGGACATAAGCAGGGAACTGTAGGAAATATTATATTTATTATTATTATTTTTATTGCCAGTAGTATTATCTAGTCAAAAATCTGTCAGAAGATGTCATGCTAGGTGCTGCATGAACACAGAACTAAAATATAGACCGTTTTAAAGAGTATTTGTTAAAATAAATAGCAAAAAGAAGAAATGAAAACAGACTACTGTCCCAGAATTTCACTTGGGAACATTAATATCACTCCTAATACATTATCTGATTGTTTCAATAAAGGTCAAGACACTCAGATCACAGGCCATTATTATATAGTAGTAGCTGAACCATTCTCTTTCTTGGAAATAGTAGTAATAATAAGCTACCCATATAAGCACTCTTAGATAACATCTTTCTGTTGTACTGGAGATGGAATGTAAAATTTTCTTCTACTTATTACAGTCTCAGAAATAGGAAACAAAATAATTGTGCACACTATTAAGAAAGAACTGCAGCAAAAGGGCTGGTTTATGTCTCATTCTGAATGTAAGTCTGAAAGTTGCAGAATGCACCGTGCAAGCTGCAGAATGCAAAGTCAGGGACCAAGTGAATGAGGGAACGCCCACGGTAGAAGACTAGGTTTGAGACCATCTAAGGAACCTAGAAGATGCACTTGATGAGATTCATCCACGGGTCCTGAGGGAACTGCTGGATGAAGTTGCTAAGCCACTACCCATCATATTTCAGAAGTTGTGACAGTCTGGTGAAGTTCCCACTGCCTGGAAAAGAGGAAACATAACCCACATTTTTAAAATGGGAAAAATGGAAGACCTGGGGAACTAAGGGCTGGTCAGTCTCTCCTCTATGCCCAGAAAGATCATGGAACAAATACTCCTGGAAACTCTGCTAAGGCACATGGAAAATAAGGAGGCGATTGTTGACAGCCAACTAAAGGAAAATCATGCCTGACAAATATGGTGGCCTTCTATGACAGGGTTACAGCATTGGTAAATAAGGGAAGAGAAACAGATGTCATCTACGTGGACTTGTACAAAGCATTTGAGAGTCCCGCACAACAACCTAGTTTCTAAATTGGAGAGACATGGGCTTGTTGAATGGAGCACTCGGTAGATAAGGAATTGATTGGATGGCCACACTCAAAAGAGTTGCAGTGAGTGGCTTGATGTCCATGTGGCGAGCAATAATGAGTAATGTTGTTCAGGGGTCAATACCGGGACCAATGCTGTTTAACATTTTTGTTGGCAACATGGATGTTGGGATTGAGTGCTTCCTCAGCAAGTTTGCCAATGACACCAAGATGCGTGATGCAGTTGACACTCTGGAGGGAAGGGATGCCATCCAGAGGGATGTAGACAGGCTTGAAAGGTGGGCCCATGCGAACCTCATGAAGTTCAACCAGGCCGAGTGGAAGGTCCTGAACCTGGGTTGTGGCAATCGCTGGGTGGAGAATGATTTGAGAGTAGCCCCGAGGAGAAGGACTTGAAGGTGTTGGTGGATGAAAAGCTCAACATGGGCCAGCAATGTGCGCTTGCAGCCCAGAAAGCCAACTGCATCCTGGGCTGCATCAAGGTAAGTGTGGCCAGCAGGTCAAGGGAGGTTATCCTCCCTCTCTACTCTGCTCTGGTGAGACCCCACCTGGAGTACTGCATCTAGCTGTGGATCTCCCAACATAAGAAGGACATGGACCTGTTGGATAGGGTCGAGAGCAGGGCCACGAAGATGATCAGAGGGATGGAACACATTATGAAGACAGGCTGAGAGAGTTGGGGTTGTTCAGCCTGGAGAAGTGAAGTCTCTAGGGAGACCTTATAGTGGCCTGCCAGTACTTAAAGGGGGCCTACAGGAAAGATGGGGAGGAACTCTTTATGAGGGAGTGTAGTGATAGGAAAAGGGGTAATGGTTTTAAACTGAAAGAGGAGAGATTTAGATTAGGTATTACGAAGAAATTCATAGATTCATAGATTCATAGATTCATAGATTGGTCCAGGCCGGAAGGAACCTCCAAAGGTCATCTAGTCCAACCTCCCCGCAGTCAGCAGGGACACCCCCAACTAGACCAGGTTGCCCAGGGCCTCGTCGAGCTTCACCTTGAATATCTCAAGGGAAGGGGCCTCAACCACCTCCCTGGGCAACCTCTTCCAGTGTTCCACCACCCTCATGGTAAAGATCTTTTTCCTAATATCCAATCTAAATCTCCCCTTCTCCAACTTAAAACCATTGCCCCTCGTCCTGTCACTGCAGGCCTTTGTAAACAGACTGTCTCCAGCCTTCCTGTAGGCCCCCCTCAGGTACTGGAAGGCCGCTCTAAGGTCTCCCCGGAGCCTCCTTTTCTCCAAGCTGAACAACCCCAGCTCCCTCAGTCTGTCCTCATAGGAGAGGTGCTCCAGCCCCCTGATCATTTTGGTGGCCCTCCTCTGGACCCGCTCCATCAGGTCCATGTCCTTTCTATATTGAGGGCTCCAGACCTGCACACAGTACTCCAGGTGAGGTCTCACCAGAGCAGTGTAAAGTGGCAGAATCACCTCTCTGGATCTGCTGGCAACACATCTCTTGATGCAGCCCAGGATGTGATTGGCCTTCTGGGCCGCAAGAGCACATTGCCTGCTCATGTCCAGCTTCTCGTCCATCAGCACCCCCAAGTCCCTTTCCGCAGGGCTGCTTTCTAATACCTCATCCCCCAGTCTGTATTGATAGCGAGGATTGTTCTGGCCCAGGTGCAGAATCCTGCACTTGCTTTTGTTGAACCTCATGAGGTTCAACTGGGCCCACCTCTCCAGCCTGTCCAGGTCCCTCTGAATGACATCCCGTCCCTCTGGTGTATCGACAACACCACACAGCTTGGTGTCATCTGCAAACGTGCTGATGGTGCTCTCAATCCCTCTGTCTATGTCTTTGATAAAAATGTTGAACAGTACTGGTCCCAGCACGGACCCTTGAGGGACACCACTAGTCACTGCTCTCCATCTGGACTTAAAGCCATTGAGTACCACCCTCTGGGTGCGACTATTCAGCCAATTCCTTATCCACCAAACCGTCCACCCGTCAAATCCGTATGTCTCCAGTCTGGCGAGCAGGATGTTGTGAGGAACCGTGTCAAAGGCCTTACAGAAGTCCAGATAGATCACATCCATAGGTTGCCCCTTGTCTACTGACCTAGTCACTTCATCATAGAAGGCCACTAGGTTAGTCAGGCAGGACTTGCCCCTAGTAAAGCCATGTTGGCTGTCTTGAATCATCCCCCTGTCCTCTATGTGCCCAAGCATGGCGTCCAGAAGGATCTGCTCCATGATCTTCCCAGGCACAGAGGTGAGGCTGACAGGTCGGTAGTTCCCAGGGTAAAAAATTCTTTACTGTGAGGGTTGTGAGACACTGTAACAGGTTGCCCCCATCCCTGGAAGTGTTGAAGGCCAGGTTGGATAGGGCTTTGATCAACCTAGTCTACTGGAAGGTGTCCCTGCCAATGCCAGGGGGGTTGGAACTAGATGATCCTCAAGGTGCCTTCCAACTCTAACCATTCCATTTTTTTTTTTTGGGTAGACTTCTGTTGTGTATTTGGGTGTGACATAGTGCGATGGGGACAAATAACACCATGGATATGGATTTTATGAAATAATTTAATTTTCAGGATGTTAAGTGAAAAGCAAAAATAATAAAAATGGAAGGAGATGGATGTCATAGTAAAAAAACAAACAAACAAACAAACAAACAAAAAAATTCTTCATCAAATAGTTATTGAACCATTAAGAGGTGATGCTATTTTAGACATGTTTTAGTTTTTATTTTTCTAATGAAGACATTATAGAAGGGCCATAAAACACAATCACGGACTGTGTGTTGGAGTTTGATTCAATTTAAATTAAATGGAAGAAAAGTAGGTCTGTAACTAAAGCTTTGGATTCAAGAAAAAGTCAAAGTCTGACATACTAAGAAAAAGAACATCTAAGCTGAAAGTCTTGAATATGCAGGCCTCAAATGTCTGCTTGTCAAAGGACTTTGAACTGTGAAGCATCTGTACCCAGAAGGCACTATCTAAAAGAAATTTTTGGTATGTTCTTATCTGTAGATGGATGATACAAGGTCAAGAATCACAATTAGTATGGGCTAGTATATGATCTTGAAGAATGTGATAAGAGAATAGAAATAGGACATATATAGGGTCATGTGTTTGGGGGCGGTATTCAAAATATTATTTTCTTAGCTTTGCGAAAACTGGGACTGGGATATGAATTTATTCTGTAGCACCTTATGAAAGGAAGGAAAAAAGAAAACTTTCTTTTAAACTGAAAGCAAGCTCTCTTTTTTAAACTGGAGAACAATGCAATCAAATATAACCTGCTTATAATTAAGTACAGGTACAAAATTAGAAAAATGTTTCTCATCATCAAGTTCCGGAAGAGTGGTGGTAAAATCAAAGAAACAGAGAAAATCCTTAGCTGCACATTAAGTAGATTTCCATAAGTTTATAGAAAGGTTTATACGGCTTACTGGAGTTTGAGAATTTTCTTGAAAACTGGTGCAAAAATCTTCTCATGGAGGAGGTGGAAAAACGCAAACCAGATTAAAAGTATGCAATTCTTTGCACAGATCAGTTTTAATATTTAGGTCATGACTCCCCTTAAAAATCAGGTTAGCATAACTTGTGTATGAAGACAGAAAATAAAAAAGGAGATGCCCATATAAAGACTCAGAGGAGAGATATTTTTTTTTCCAAACTATTAGAAATCTCAAGTAACAGTGTTGCAAGCCAAAAGCCTCAGAACAGAAACATAGATTTTAAATAGGGGATACTTTCAAGACAGAGGAAACTTATTTTTTTCACAGACGAAGTATTTTACAGGGATAGTTTTAAATTATGTAGTATCTAGAGAAAATTGGCTAAGAGAAAAGGCTAAAACTGATAGCATAGTTTTTACCAGCTACATTAAAGTAATACCTCTACATTTTATCGGATTTATTACAACACAGGAAGCAAAGAGAAGCAGCACAGCAGTGTGTAATGGAGTTTCGTAGGTCAATAACTGAAAGTGTGCAAGTGTTGTCATGGGTGATGAAAAATCAGGAAGCCAGTGAAAGTATTCCAGTGAAACGTTTTGTGTTTTCACCCTAGAATACTGTTTGATTTCTTGTAGTTAAGCTTTCCACACTGTTTCATGTGTGGAAAGAAAATGTTCTTCATGTTTGGAAGAAAAACCTGATAACCTTGACAATGGTTTTCCATTACATATGTAAAAAACAATTATTTGTGTTTATGATTCAGGAAAAAAAGTAGCCAAACACATTGCAAAATAATGATTGTAGAGTACAGTGAAGTTATCTACATTCTGGTAAACATGTAATTCACATAAATCAAAGATGTCTAATATTATATCATATTACCATGATGTTTGTGCTTATGTTATATGCTTGCAATACCTTTGTATTTTTTATAAACAGTGTTTTATTACTACTAGTTGGTAGTCTTTGTTTCCTATTTCCTAAGGTGGGTGTTTTTTGTTTTCTGCTAAGGATTTATGAGTAATCTGCTTTCTTGATTCTCCAGCATTACAGGTCTTGAATTGTGGATTACAATATTGAAGCTCGAAATTTTGGTGTATATTTTGCATTCAGATGTCTTACAAGATTAAACATTCCTGTACAGAAAATAGAATTATCAACTTGGCTGCCAATCTCACAACGTTATTAGAAAAGTCATTTAAAATTTATTGAGTAACTTGAAATCAATTAAAAATATTAGAAATTAAATGCATATAATAAATATTTTTGGCTTTAATCTTTGTAAGATTAGCATGGCACTGAAGGTGCCCTCCTTTCTAGGATGGTTAGAAAGGTACTAACCACAGTTACCTTTTTTTATATATATAAATCCTCCCTTCATTTTAAAAAATAAAGTTAGAATCATAGAATCATAGAATCATAGCATCATCTGGGCCAGAAGGGACCTTCAAAGGTCATCTAGTCTGACCCCCCCCCGCAGTCAGTGGGGACACCCCCAACTAGACCAGGTTGCCCAGGGCCTCGTCGAGCCTTACCTTGAATGTCTCCAGGGAAGGGGCCTCAACCACCTCCCTTGGAAACCTATTCCAGTGTTCCACCACCCTCATGGTAAAGAACTTATTCCTAATGTCTAATCTAAATCTGCTTTTCTCCAGTTTAAAGCCATTACCAATTGTTCTGTCATTGCCGGCCTTTGTAAACAGACTGTCTCCAGCCTTCCTGTAGGCCCCTCTCAGGTACTGAAAGGTTGCTATTAGGTCTCCCTGGAGGCTCCTCTTCTCCAGGCTGAACAACCCTAGCTCCCTCAGCCTGTCCTCGTAGCAGAGGTGCTCCAACCCCCTGATCATTTTTGTGGCCCTCCTCTGGACCCTCTCTATCAGGTCCATGTCCTTCTTATATGGAGGGCTCCAGACCTGCACACAGTACTCCAGGTGAGGTCTCACCAGAGCAGTGTAAAGTGGCAGAATCACTTCTCTGGATCTGCTGGCAACACATCTCTTGATGCAGCCCAGGATGCGATTGGCCTTCTGGGCTGCAAGTGCACACTGCCTGCTCATGTCCAGATTTTCATCCATCAGCACCCCCAAGTCCCTTTCCTCAGGGCTGCTTTCTAATACCTCATCCCCCAGTCTGTATTGATAGCGAGGATTGTTCCGGCCCAGGTGCATAACTCTGCACTTGCTCTTGTTGAACCTCATGAGGTTTACTTGAGCCCACCTCTCCAGCCTGTCCAGGTCCCTCTGGATGACATCCCGTCCCTCTGGTGTATTGACAACACCACACAGCTTGGTGTCGTCCACAAACTTGCTGATGGTGGACTCCATCCCTCTGTCTATATCGTTGATAAAAATGTTGAACAGTACCGGTCCCAGCACGGACCCTTGAGGGACACCACTTGTCACTGCTCTCCATCTGGACTTAAGGCCATTGAGTACCACCCTCTGGGTGCGACCATTCAGCCAATTCCTTATCCACCGAACCGTCCACCCGTCAAATCCGTATGTCTCCAGTCTGGCGAGCAGGATGTCATGGGGGACCGTGTCAAAGGCCTTACAGAAGTCCAGATAGATCACATCCATAGGTCGCCCCTTGTCTACTGACCTAGTCACTTCATCATAGAAGGCCACTAGGTTAGTCAGGCAGGACCTGCCCCTAGTAAAGCCATGCTGGCTGTCCTGAATCATCCCCCTGTCCTCCATGTGCCCAAGTTGATACTATGTGACTTGGTTAAGTAATTAAAATAGAAAAGTGGCAGAATAAATGTAGTAACTAGATGTTCCAGATACTTTGTCAGATTTTATTACTTTGCCTTTAAAAATCTTTTTTATTCTTTATAGATAATAAGGAAAAATAAATAAATAAATAAATAAATAAATTAATACATAAATAAATAAAGTACCCTCCAAAACCTCTTCAGAGGACTGTTTTCTGGTAGGTATCAGTCTCACATGTATGAGAGAATCAGTATCATACCATCATACCACGTGCATACACACACTTGCATGAAGAAATTCTGCCTGAACAATGCTAAGTTGCAAACTTTTTTTTTTTTTGCTTTACTAATCAGATTTTAAGTAACTTGCCTCCATCCCTTCACCTGCCCCAAGAGTCATGTCCTCATCCTCACTCTGTGTGTGGGTGGGTATCTTTGCTCTCGCCTTACAAATGCACTCAAATATGTATGGCCTGGTAATCCATTCTTACTCAGCATACGCATAAATCTCTATTTCTAAGCTAATTCTCCATATTCTTGCTCTCTAGATGAGCTTAGGTCTTTTTACCCTATTTTTGCTTTGGTTTTCTTTTTAATATCCACTTTTCATTAAAATTATCCATCTCATTTTTAATTGCAGGTATATCTGTATGCATAAATAGGTACATGTCAGATGCATGTCAGATGAAACTACTGTGACCCATTTATTTTTGGATAAGTTATATTCGATCAAAAATTGAGGTTAGAAACAACAGACAAAATAGAAGGTTATGGTCACACCATTCACAGAGGAGGTTAGGAGATGAAATATGCACATAAAGCATCACTTTTATGCAATCCATAAAGGCCAATAACAATTTTTCTGCAATGCCAGATGTCTAATTCCTACAGGGATGTCAGGTTTATGCCCTTCCATAAATACACATTCACATTTTTCATATTGAACTGCAAGCTACGCAGTTAGGCTAACTGACTGTCTCAGCCAATACTTCTGTATTTTTTGAAAATTATTGAGATTAGCTTAGACACTTAGAAAAAACAGATTCTATATGTAATTACATGACATTTGTGCACTTTCGTCTGTAACACTGACTCCACGTGATAATTCTTTTTCATTTTCTATTTTTCAAATTTATTGTTAGTATTCTAATGATCATAGAAGGACATTTAGTTTTCTGAAAATTGTCATATGAAAGGTCTTAAATTTTAATTTCATTTAAAATATTGCAGTACTTTATTACCTCCCTGGAAAATGTACTATTTCTGTCCACCCAAAAAATATTTTTATAAAAGAGCTTTCTTGACTACCTGTAGCCAGAAGACTAATGATTAATATATGCCTCTCTTACTTTACAAAAGATAATTATCTTTATTATACAGGAATGAAAACAAATAAAATAACAAAACACCTATACCATAAGAAACCATTGCCAAATATTGGCTTTTAATATTAATAATTTTATTTTGTTGTATAAAAACACCTCAATCTGAGAAAAAAATCTAGTTGGATACGATTTTGTTTCCTTTATATAGAGATATTTAAGTCATTGTTTAAATACTTGAGTTTTTTTCATCTGACCAAAAAGATATAACATATCTTCCTCTAAACATATTTTTATTTTATCCTTAGCTCATCCTTGCTACAATAGTATTGCTGTGCTATAATTATTTCTTGAGGAATGGCTGTAAAAGCAGAGGTCCCTTTTATGAAAATGTAGTCATTCATATCGAAATACTGGAGGGCATGCCATTATTCTGTCTGGTTAATCAAATTAAACACAAGAACTTTATTTAGTTTCAGGTCTTTTACAACCTTTCCAAACTGAAAATTGTCAGATTCCTGAAACAAACACAACTCCAAAAAATAAAATTCAGAGTATGTATCTTGGTTAAGTAATCTGAAATAAAAATCAGGAGAATAAATACTATAATTCTTTGTGGAAAATTTTGAGGGCTAGCACATTTGAATTTTTTAACAAAACTTTTTAAAATAACAAGTATCCTGCTTACTCAGTTTGTGATCTGATGTAAAAAATGACTCACTCGACTTCAAACTGGAGTCACACAAATTGAGTCACATGAGATGCCAAAAAAAATATGCTAAGACATGGAGCTAAAATCCTCTATGCAGTAGTAAAAAGATTGCATACATTTTTATGTTTCTGACTTTAAAAATTACAAAAATGGGCAAAATGTGGGAATTATATAAATTTATCTGCCATCGTAAGTACATTACATGACTAGCAGACAGATCTCACCTAGTCATCAGGTTACAAAGGTTTAATGTAAATAGGTAGCTCTAGCTTTCTTAGTATTTACCCTCTGCCTATCTGACATATTTTTCATCCCAATCTCAAGGGATTAATGAACATTGCACCACTATGTTTGTGGAGGTGGGGGTGTGTGTGCACCATGACTAGAAAGCTGCACAATGGTTAGAAAGCCATATCAATAAAAGAAGAGGAAAACCAAGCTTTTCCAACTATGGATACCAAAGCACATGTGAAAACAGCAGTCAATAATGGGATTACTAATTCCTGGATTGTCTCTTAAAGGAGCCCAGTGTACATTTTTGAGCTGAATGTCATTAGTTCTGTTATGATTTCTTTACCGTGGTCATCACTAGTAGTAACATTGGTGAATAGAACTTAGTACAATATCCATTGTGCTTGTTACAGATACAAACTCACTTGCTATTAAATCTCTACTTTATTACAAAATAAGCAAGAGTATATAGTAAAATTCTATGCCTAAATTTTACTTGCAAAAATTGAAATGGATAAAATGGTTAAAGGTTTGGAGTGATGATGTTGCTCTCTCCTGAACTGCAACTAGAATAAAATCACCATACTTAAAACATGAACATTTTCTATCTCCATGGAAATTTACAAAATGTTCTAACATTTACTTCCAATCAATTTCAAGCTATCTTTATATTTTTAGGAAAACTTTGCTGTTTTCCCTTAATTTTATAGTCTGAACGCACAAACTGAAATCAGGAGAGATAATACATAGAAAAAAAAATCCGTTACTTCTGTTTCCCCAAAGTATATCTTTAAACAAATTACAATAAAAATATCCCTAACCTTTTAAAAATATCTTTACATTCACTTTTTTTATCTCTGACACACTAAAGATAATAGTTTTCTAGTTTTTAGACAGAATATAAAATATTTTACCTTTGTGGAAAAAGCATAAGCAATAGCCAGTGATCAAAGGTCTCTAACACTCATTTTCTTTGGAAAGAAATCAGGAATTTTCTTACATAAGAGAAACAACATATAGACAAACAACTTCTAATACCTAGAAAACACTTTCAAGGCTACAGAGATTACTATCTTGTAAGAACTTCTAGGTAAAAAATGCAGTACTGAACTCAAATTGTTTTGTAGAAAGATTAAAAAGACAGTTATCTAAAAAACGTTTTGCTGATGATAGGTAGTATATAAAATGGAAAGTTACCTGAAAACACCTATTGGTTATCGTCACATTAATTTGGAGACTTCATCTGAGTATCTTCCAGACTTAAATTCATATTATCATATGCAAACGGTGGTAGCTTGTGAAAGTTCAAACCAATTGCATTGTTATACTTTTAAAACCAGTTTCAAATATCACTCATACAGTTTCTTTTATGACTTAAAAATAATCAAGAAATAATGGAAAATTCAAGTACAAATTCATTATTCATGCTTTGTTATGCTTTCAAGCTTTGAGGCATTTTTAACTGCTGTGAAGAATGTTTTCCAAATTGTTTTCTCAATGGAAAGAGGGGTTAATTTATAGCTCTTTTGGCAATACATATGGATTTTAGATTAGCAAGAAGTATTACTTTAAGTGTGGGTGAAGCTTTAACAACAGTAGAATTTTATGTGCATTTTTGGGTGTTGTTTTTTTTTAATTTGTTGTTGTAAACAGTTGGTCTATGCAAACAATCATGGATAACACTATGTTATGCTTTGTATATATGCACTCCCGTGTAAGTAGTCAGCAATATCCAGGGAGCAATTCAGCCCCAAATTAAGACATTGAGCTTGTCTACAGTTTCTGCCTATTAGTTAGATGTCTTCATACACATTATACTTGGTCTAAGCACTGCAGTCAGTGGAATCGAGGGAGCTGTTCAGATCATCCTAAATATACATGTGAACATTTGGCGAGTTGAACATTTGTTTTTCAGGCAACAACCAGCTCTCCATACTTACTCATAAATTGCGTATCTAGTACTATTTGATTTGTCCTGTGTTTTCCTACTTGGTCTTCAGTTGCTGCAGACAACAAAATTTAGGCATCTGAATTTGAAATTTATTTCTTAGAAAGATATCGTGGCTCAGTTTTGGGCTTAGACCATAATATGTGCTTAAGATCAAATGTAATTTTTACTTCATGGAAGCTTCCATAGATAAAGTGTTCCTATCCTAAGGTCCTTAAAAAGAAAAGAAGCTAATTTCAAATATCTGTTTACATTCCAATGATTATTTCTTGCACTACTGTAAGAGCTTTTCTAAAACAATTCATAATGTGGAGGACAAAGATCATTTGTAAGTGTAAAATATATTCACTCAGGTCAGAACCATTCTATGGCTCTATGATTTATCTGAAGTAAGTGGTTGGATTTAGGTAAAGACAGAAATGAAAACAAAATTTACAGAAAAAAACCCCAGTCAGATTCAGCTATTTAGAGGTTTGGATGACAATGCTTCTTGTGGTTATGCACAGATTCCTATTTTTGGGTGGCCAACTTCTTTCATCTTTAAGCAGCATAATGTATGCAAAGAAGAGATTCCAGTTGACAACTTTTTTTTTTTTTTTTTCTTTTTCTTTATTTTTGTGGGGCTGACCCTTAGGGGATGTCAAAGACAATAAGAAACACTTCTATAGATATGTCAGGGATAAAAGCAAGACTAGGAAAGTTGTGGGCCCTCTCCGGAAGGAAACAGGAGACCTGGCCACCCAGGATATAGACAAGGTTGAGCTACTGAACAACTTTTTTTCCTCAGTCTTCACCGGCAAGGGCTCCAACCACACTGCCCAAGTCACAGAAGGCAAAAACAGGGCCTCTGTGAATGAAGAACTACCCACAGTAGGAGAAGATCAGGTTCGAGACCTCTTAAGGAACCTGAAGGTGCATAAGTCCATGGGACCTGATGAAATCCATCCATGGGTCTTGAGGGAGCTGGCGGATGAAGTTGCTAAGCCGCTTTCCATCATATTTGAGAAACTGTGGCAATCTGGCAAAATTCCCCTTGACTGGAAAAAGGGGAACATAACCCCAATATTCAAAAAAGGAAAAAAAGAAGACCCAGGGAACTATAGACCAGTCAGTCCCACCTCTGTGCCTGGCAAGATCATGGAGCAGATCCTCCTGGAATTTCTGCTAAGGCACATGGAAAATAAAGAGGTGATTGGAGACAGCCAGCATGGCTTCACCAAGGGCAAATCATGCCTGACAAATTTGGTGGCCTTTTACGATACTGCCACAGACTTGGTGGACAAGGGCAGAGCAACAGACGTCATCTACCTGGATTATTGCAAAGCATTTGACACTGTCCCACACGACATCCTGGTCTCAAAATTGGAAAGTCATGGGTTCGATGAAGGGACCACTCAGTGGATAAGGAACTGGCTGAATGGCTGCACTCAAAGCATTGTGGTCAACCCTCAATCTCCAAGTGGTGGCCAGTGATGAGTGGTATTCCTCAGAGGTCAGTACTGGGACCAGTGTTATTTAACACCTTTGTTGGAGACATGACAGTGGGATAGAGTGCACCCTCAGCAAGTTTGCTGACGACACCAAGCCCAGTGGTGCGGTTGACACGCTGGAGGGAAGGGATGCCATCCAGAGGGACCTGGACAGGCTTGAGAGGTGGGCTTGTGCAAATTGCATGAAGTTCAACCAGGCCAAGTGCAGGGTCCTGCACCTGGGACGTGGCAATCCCAGGCACAAATACAGGTTGGGCGGAGAATGGCTAGAGAGCAGCCCTGAGGAGAAGGACTTGGGAGTGCTCATGGATGAGAAGATCAACATGAGCCAGCAATGCGCACTGGCAGCCCAGAAAGCTGACCACATCCTGGGCTGCATCAAAAGAAGCGTGACCAGCAGGTCATGGGAGGTGATTCTGCCCCTCTACTCTGTGCTCGTGAGACCCCACCTGGAGTACTGCGTCCAGCTCTGGAGTCCTCAACATAGAAAGGACGTGGACCTGTTAGAATGGGTCCAGCGGAGGGGCCACAAAGATGATCAGAGGGCTGGAGCACCTCTCCTATGAAGACAGACTGAGAGAGTTGGTGTTGTTCAGCCCAGAGAAGAAAAGGCTCCGGGCATCTGAAAGAAGTCTACAGGAGAGCCGGAGAGGGACTCTTTGTCAGGAAATGTAGTGACAGGACAAGGGGTAATGGTTTTAAACTGGAAGAGGGGAGATTTAGATTAGATATTAGGAGGAAATTCTTTACTGTGAGAGCGGTGAGGCACTGGAACAGGTTTCCCAGAGAAGGTATGGATGTCCCATCCCTGGAAGTGCTTGAGGCCAGGCTGGATGGGGCTTTGAGCAACTTGCTCTAGCGGGAGGTGTCCCTGCCCATGGCAGGGGGGTTGGAACTTGATGATCTTTAAGGTCCCTTCCAACTCTAACCATTCTATGATTCTATGATTCTGTTTCTACATTTTGCATTTCACCTAGTCTTTCTGTAAAATTCAACAGAAAGTGTTCTCTTTCCAGTGCTATCCAGAAAATTCTGAAGATTCCCTGAAAACTCTTCATCTGGTTTGAACATACAAGCAGCATACAACACCAAAGCTCCTTAAAGACTGATGTCCTCTTCTATTTTTAAGCTACTGAAATTAACTAAAATTTTTCAGATCTCTTTTGAGAGGCTTGCAAAATTTCTCTTATTTGCCAGAAAGATCTGGCATGCAATCATGGTTCAAAGTCTACTTACAGACAGAATGCATTGGATTTTAACAATAAAACAAATACTAGTTTAGATTTATTATCTGTACATTAAGGAACAATTTCTTATGCAAGCATTACTTCTCACACTCATTTTCATTACTTGAGTTATATTTGCTAAAAACCCCAGTCTGAATAGTGACAATTTTTTTAGAAAGTCATATATATGTTGGCAATTTTATAATTGATATTTCAAGTATGTAAATCAACGAAGTTGTAGGCTAAAAAACAATCTTTATGTTGTGTAAAAAGGCAAGTTTATGAAGTTGAATTTTACATTAAAAAAGAAAAATAAGTAACATTTTCATTGCTTAATGTTGCTTTGAAAAAGATAACTTTATGATACTCTTGTGAGAAATAAATGAAATCAGAGGACATTTTAAACTAGTCAAACTGCTGGACAGATATATAGACAAACAAATAAGTGACTCTTGAAATAAGGAAGGAGTTGCTTTGACTAGCAATGAGTTTTGGTTGGAAAGTTTATTTTCATTTTACTGAGTGCTGTTTTGGTTTCTTTGGTTTTCTTTTGTTTTCCACTAGGAATCTGTCAAAATATGAAATCAAACAGATTTAGGAACCAATGTGAATCAGTAATCACCTATGACAGAACGCCAAGTTTTTACATGATCTTGATGTAAAGTTCCTGTTCCCTGTAGAAACCACGGTATCTTGTGAACCACTGATCAAGTAATTTTCATCATGAAGCTACTTTCTTATTGTATGTAATTGCATACAGAGAAAATTAGGTGCATGTAGCAAGTGGATCATTAGTCCTGTAGTTTTTCAGCAGAGAATAAAGCAAAAGTCTCTATAGATTTTTAACTCTATACTTAAAAGTTCGTATTTTATCTTACACTACGCTAAATTAATTAGTGATGCCAGTATATCTATACATAGAGTGTCCTTAAGATTGTATAAGCAATTTATACAGTTGTGAAATTGTCTACTAATACAATAAAATAATAATAATTATTATCATTATTAATAATAGTAATAAAGAAAGAGGAAAGAAAACAGAAAAGAGAAAGGGAAGGGGAAGCAAAGAAAAAGAAAAGAAGACAAGAGGTTGTGTAGTTGAGTTACTATTTAGATACTAGGAAAAATCTATACAACTGTCCCCTAAAATATGACAAAGACTTTTATTTTTTGATACAGTGCTATCCAGAAGCATTTAGGTTTATACCTAATTGTGCATGCAGCTCACAAGGTACTCTGACTGTCTAATGTAGGATTTCCAAGCAAGTATTCTCTGTGTGGCTTTGGAAAATAAATCATGTGAAAAAGTTACAGTTCTGCTTTTTTTTTTTTTCTCAGGCTGTATTATGCAGCTTTTTTTAAATCTCCATGACGTATGTTAATGTAAATTATTCTGACTGACTAAAGTTCTACATCAATAAAACTCTCATTCAGCAAGGAAACCATATGGCTTGTTGTTGCCAGTTGATTGTACACTTACAATAATTCTTTCACAAAAGGATTTTAATGTACATAAAAATTATTTTCCTCTGTTGTTTAAGTTGCTAACATCTGTGCACAATTAAGCTATTGCATTAATACTTACTGAGAAAGCCGTTTTGTGGCATTTGAGGGTTACAACTGATATTTAGAATTCATTTTATGATTGATTTTTGGAGAATGTGATCAGTTTGCTTATTAAGCGCATAGAATCATATACTATCAACTGAATTGTCTTCAATTTAGAATTTAGAGCAAATGTGATGCTTGGGGTTTGATGTTCACACTGTGGGAGGACTTTATGGTTCTAAATTTTCTTCAAGGGCATAGAGGTGAATGAAAAAAAAACCTTAGCAATGTAAATTTCTCATAATGTCTCTGTACTTCTGTGTACATGCTAGCTGTTGGCATTAAACAGATAAACTATTATGATAGCTGAGATAAGGGAACTTCAGAAACACAACATATATCATGAGCCATGGTAAATTACAGTCCACCACATACATGTTTTACTTGGGATCATATTTTACATGTGATTCTTCATGATTTTGTTGCACCATGAGGTAATCAAGCATTTAGAAGGTTACAGGGCATATACACTTACGGAAGAATAAGAAGTTCAGTTCTAATCTGAGAGCTGGTCGCTGCATATGGTAGCAGCTACACTGAAAGCCAGAGATGCTTTTTAACTTTTTATATGGTCTTTTCAAAATTAGGCATATTTCACTGAATTTCACTGAATTTTTTAGAGTTGGAAGGGACCGTATAGATCATCTAGTCCAACTCCCCTGCTGAAGCAGGATTGCTTAGAGAATGCTACTCAGGACTGCATCCAGGCGGGTCTTGAAAATCTCCAAAGAAGGGGACTCCACAACCTCCCTGGGCAGCCTGTTCCAGGGCTCCGTCACCCTCACTGTGAAGAAATTCTTTCTCATATTCGAGTGGAACCTCTTATGTTCCAACTTGTGCCCGTTGCCCCTCGTCCTGTCACTGGGAACCACTGAAAAGAGTCTGGCTCCCTCCTCCTTCAACCCACCCTTGAGATACTTATAGGCATTAATAAGGTCTCCCCTCAGCCTTCTCTTCTCCAGGCTAAAGAGTCCCAGCTCTCTTAGCCTTTCTTCATAAGGGAGATGCTCCAATCCCTTAATCATCTTTGTTGCCCTTTGCTGGACTCTTTCCAGTAGTTCCCTATCCCTCTTGAATTGGGGAGCCCAGAACTGGATGCAATACTCCAGTTGTGGCCTCACCAGTGCAGAGTAGAGGGGGAGAATGACTTCCCTTGACCTACTAGCCACACACTCTTCCCTATGCAGCCCAGGATTCCATTGGCCTTCCTGGCCACAAGAGCACACTGCTTGCTCATTGTCATTCTGCCATCCACCAGGACTCCCAGATCCTTCTCCTCGGAGCTCGGCTCCAGCAGGTCCACGCCCAACCTGTATTGGTGCCTGACATTCTTCTTGCCCAGGTGTAGCACCTTACACTTTTCCCTGTTGAACCTCATGAGGTTCTTCCTTGCCCAGCTCTCCAGCCTGTCCAGGTCTCTCTGGATGGCAGCACAGCCCTCCGGGGTGTCAGCCACCCCACCCAACTTGGTATCATCAGCAAACTTGCTGAGGATACACTCGGTCCCCTCGTCCAGGTCACTGATGAATATGTTGAACAGGACTGGGCTGAGTATTGACCCCTGGGGGACACCACTGGTTACAGGCCTCCAACTTGAACCTGTTCCATTAACCATTACCCTTTGGGTCCTGTCACACAGCCAGTTATCAATCCACCTCACTGTCCCCTCATCCAGCCCACACTTCCCTAGTTTTCCAATGAGGATGTTATGGGAGACAGTGTCAAAAGCCTTGCTGAAGTCAAGGTAGATGACATCTGCTGCCCTCCCCTCATCCAGCCAACCAGTTATGGCATCATAGAAAGCTATCAGATTGGTCAAGCATGATTTACCCTTGGTAAACCCATGTTGCCCACTTCCAATAATCCCCTGCTCTTCAACTTGTTTGGAGATGACATCTAGAATGAGTCTCTCCATTACCTTCCCAGGGACGGAGGTGAGACTAACTGGTCTGTAGTTTCCTGGGTCCTCCTTCTTGCCCTTTTTGAAGACTGGTGTGATGTTGGCCTTCCTCCAGTCTTCTGGCACCTCTCCTGTTCTCCATGACTTTTCAAATATGATAGAGAGTGGCCCAGCGATAACTTCTGCTAGCTCTCTCAGCACTCGCGGGTGTATCCCATCTGGGCCCATGGACTTATGAATGTCCAGTTTGGCCAAGTGGTCCCGAACCTGGTCCTCTTCTACTGAAGAAAAAACTTCCTCTCTCCATACCCTCCCCCTTGCCTCCAAGGCCAGAGGTTCATGAGGGGCAGCCTTAGCAGTGAAGACTGAAGAAAAGAAGGCATTCAACAACTCTGCCTTCTCCGTGTCTTCCACCACTAGGGTGCCTATCTCATTCCTCAGTGGGCCCACATTATACCTAATCTTCCTTTTTCTGTTTACATACTGGAAAAAACCCTTTTTGTTATTCTTAACTGTAGTGGCCAAGATGAGTTCAGCTTGTGCCTTGGCCCTTCTAATTTTCCCCCTGCATATCTTCACTGCTTCCTGGTATTTCTCCTTGCCTACCAGGCCCTTTTTCCAAAGATCATAAACCTTCTTTTTGTTCCTGAGCTCCAGCCAAAGCTCTCTATTTAGCCAGGCTGGTCTTCTTCCCTTCCTGCTTGATTTTTGGAACTTGGGTATGGCTCTTTCCTGCGCTTTTAAGAGTGCCTCCTTGAAGTGCGACCAGCCTTCCTGGGCACCTTTGCCCTTCAGGACTGTCTCCCAAGGGACGCTTCCAACCATGCTCCTGAAGAGGCCAAAGTCTGCCCTTTGGAAGTCCAACGTGGCAGTTTTGCTGGCCCTTCGCCTTGCTTCAGCAAGAATTGAAAATTTTATCATTTCATGATCACTCTGTCCAAGACGACCTCCAACGTTTACATCCCCCACAAAACCTTCTGAATTAACTATCAGCAGGTCCAGTATGTCACTTTCCCTAGTCGGTTCCCTCACCAGCTGTGTTAGGAAGTTGTCTTCCATGCACTCCAAGAATCTC
Organism: Numenius arquata; assembly: GCF_964106895.1. NCBI lineage: Eukaryota > Metazoa > Chordata > Aves > Charadriiformes > Scolopacidae > Numenius > Numenius arquata. Next base: position 90,133,659 of record NC_133576.1, on the reverse strand, counting down.
CAGGACTGTTGCCTCTCTGCTGTGTTGTATTTCCAGCAGATATCTGGGAAGTTGGAGTCCCCCATGAGTACAAGGGCGAGTGATCGTGAGGTCTCTGCCAGCTGCTTATAGAATATTTCATCAGTCTTTATATCCTGGTTTGGGGGTCTATAACAAACTCCCACCACAAGGTCTGCCTTATTGGTCTTCCCCTTAATTCTTATCCATAGGCACTCAACACTGTCTTCATGTGTATTGCCAAGTTCTAGGCATACAATACTACTCTTAACATAAAGGGCCACCCCACCACCTCTCTTTCCTTTCCTGTCCCTTCTGAAGAGTTGATAGCCATCAATCATAGCACTCCGGTTATGCGAGTCCTCCTACCACGTTTCTGTGATGGCAACTAGATCATAGTTTTCTTGCTGTACGATGGCCTCCAGCTCCTCCTGTTTGACGCCCATGCTGCGTGCATTCATGTAGATGCACTTCAGCTGGGCTAATCGTCCCACTATTTTTCTGGGAGGGCAGGCACTAATTCCCACCTGTCCATGTGCAGACATTTCTGCAGTTACCATCTTATCACTACTCCTTATGTCTTCACAGCTGCATGTATCTTTCTCTCCCACATCGACTGCTACAACAGGCTGCAAGGCCTTACTGGCACCTTTACCCACTAACACACTACTCCTGGGCACCACTTTAGTAACCCTGGTTCCAACCCTGTCCCCCTTCAAAACTAGTTTAAAGCTCTCTCAATGAGCCCTGCTAATTCTTGTCCCAGTATCCTTTTTCCCCTTTGGGTTAGGCTTCCCCCACCTGCTGCCAGCATGCCTAGTGACCTGTAGATCAGCCCGTGATCAAAGAATCCAAAGTTCTGCTGTTTACACCAGTCTTTTAGCCACAAATTGATCTGTTGAATCTTGCTTTTTATCCCTTCATCTATCCCTGTGACTGGTGGGTTAGAAGAGAACACCACTTGTGTTCCTGATCCTTTGACCAATCATCCCAGCACTCTGAAGTCCCTTTTCATTGCCTTTTGGCTTCTGGTAGCTACCTCATCGTTGCCTACTTGAAATACCAGTAGTGGGTAATAATCTGAGGGCTGAACCAGGGAGTGAATTTCCCTCTGTATATCCTTAATCCTGGCCCCAGGGAGGCAGATGACTTCCCTGTGGGACGGGTCTGGTCTACAGATTGGGCCCTCTGTTCCACTCAGAAGGGAGTCACCTATTACAATCACTTTTCTTTTTTTCTTGGTTGGTGAGGTCCTGAGGCATGGGGGTGGGTGACTAGTCCTGGGTGCCTCACTGGGTAGATCGTCCTCTCCATTCTCATTTACCTCGTCCCCAAAATCCAGAACTCCGAATCTATTATACAAATGCAGCTGGGAAGGTGAGGGAGGCTGTTGGGGGTTCCGCCTGCCTCTCCGAGGAAGGACCAGCTTCCATTCCCCCCTTTCTATTAAGTCCCCTCTCTCTGCCTGGTGACAGGGCAGGAGGGGATCATCTACTTTTATTAGAGCCTCTTCTTGCTGCCTTTGCCTCAGGGTACGGCTCCACCAGTCTATTTCACTTTCGCATTCTCTAATGCTTCTTAACCTTTCCATCTCTTCTCTCAGTTCCACCACCTGCCTGAGCAGGTCGTTTATCTGCTCGCATCGCACACAATGGGTGTCTCTGGGTCCCTGTGGTACCACAGCCAGGCTCAGGCATTCGGTGCAGCCAGGGCCCTGCACGGACGCATCTTTGCGTGGGAGCTCGGTCTGAGTTCCCACATTCTTCTTCGAATGTGGGATTGGGGCGATTTGTTGCCATTTCCTCTCTTGAGCCTAAACGGACCATTCACCCTCAGCCTCGCGTTCCCCTGTGAGGTTCCTGCCTCCTTTCTTACTCTCCGCTCTCCTTTGGCTTCACCGTCTCTGAGAAGCCCCATCTCCGCCCTAGTCTAGCTCTCCGCGTGCTCTGATTGTTGCTTCCCACAAGCTCTGTGCACGTGTGCCTGCACGCTAATATACTCACCCTTGCGTTCGCGTGCACCTGCCTCGCACTCTGAACCTGCTGCAGCTAGCCGCTTTTAAATTTGCCGCGGCTCATCCAGCCTGCCCCCTGCCACGTCAGCCTCTCGGCTCCCTCGCGAGATTCCCGACTCATTTCGGGCCTCTCCGCTCTCCCTCGGCTTCTCCGTCTCCGGGAAGCCCCCTCTCTGTCTCGATCTAAATCAAATTTAAAGCCGCAGCACTTACCGCTGCTGCTGTCGCTCTCCGCGTGGTCTCTTCATATCACTAGACTAGTTGGAAATGCTACCTAACCATGAATTTTCCTTTTATTGCATCCTGTCATAATTGTTCATTTTCATTGTCTAATAGCTAATTATGTATTCTCTTGTACTTTCTCTTTTTGGTCAGACAGATCCAAATGAACGTTATACACATATACAAAGACAGATCTGGATGTCTGGAAATCACTGACCATGTTTTTGGTTTAAAAGCAACTTACTGCTCTGTGACCTGAGATCTTTACTCTAAGACCAAGATTTTTGTGCTGCCTCAGCTACTCCTTACTCTTTGTCTCTGACTACACTATTCAGCTTACTAATTCAGAATACACTTGCAACCTTGCAGTTTGCTTCAGAGATGGGTCATATTCTAAATACAATTCCTGGGAATCTCTTTGTCTAAGAAGTCATTCTTTATTTCACCAAAAATAATCTTTTCTCTGCAAAATATTAAACCTTATTTTAATTTGACTAGTATTTCCATTTCTCTTTAATTATGCTAAAGAAGAACTATTAATTCTTTTTTTTTTTTTCTCTTGGTGTTCTAGGGTTACTTTCCTAAACTTCACATTTAAATGAGGAAGATTACATATTAAAGGACAAAAATATCTAATGAACAAAGACACAAACCAAACTACAGTATGTCTTTTCATTAAAATGTCTTTTCTTTGTGCTGTGAAGTTTTCCTTTTGAAACTTTCTTGCTATGTTTTTCATCATCTCAACAGTTCAGATAAGTTCCTTGACAGAAAGTGTCAAGGATGGTTCTTTTACATAAGATTAATTTTTCTCTCTGCCCCCACCTACAGAGCAGGAGGTACTGTTTATAATGTATCTTGAGAATGATTCTTATATTGCCTAGGGAATTGCTAGCCATCATGGACTGAATCTGTGCAAGGGAGCAAGATAACAAAAAAATTTAATATATGGTAGCCTGTCAATGCTCAAGTCCACATCTTGATCATGTGTAGTTTGCTAACATAGGTACAGCTACAACAAAAAGCTGCATACATCAGCTGTGTCCTAATTTGTTCCGATTAGGTTCAGATGTACTCAACTTATGGCTCTTAACCTATATGTTGCCTATGTAGATACTAATGTTCCATTTTACACAGTGCCCTCTATTCAAGGGCAATTTGGGATCAAAGACTGGTAAAGAGATATTTCCTTGTCTATAGTAATACCTTCATTTCACTCACTACCCTTCTCAGAGTTCACTTGGCTGTGTCAGAACATGCAGAATGACTGACATGTATCCAGGATAGCCAATATATCCAGTAAGTGGGAATCCATCACTACTGTGATGACTAGAATATCTCCCTTTCCTATGCCCAGTAATCCTCCAGTTAGCATTATAAGCAGTATTGTCCTGAGTACAATAGGACCATTATATGATCAGAGGGGGATCAGGATATATGACCTTTTTCTAATGTTGCAATTAGATTATTAATCTGCCTCAAAAAAAAAAAAAGAGAAGTCTTGTTATTAGTAAGGAATCAATGATAAAAATACATAATGTTCTGGAATACCAAGTTTCAGGGTGGTTCATACAATCATTCTTGGAGCTATATTTTATGCTTCTTCCAGAAGTTATTTCTGAATTATCTTCTGGTTTTCCCATTGACTATTCCTGCAGAGATACCCTCCAAAAGACCCTAGAGGGAAATCTTTCCTAGCTTGGAAAACATCTCTGACTCCAAGATCCAGCATTATATTCACTACAAGGAAATGGCATAGTTGTTCCAGGTTAAGCCAGCAGTAACCATTCTAGATTTAGTTCAGATCTTTAAATTTCCCCAAGCCAGAAAAAAGAAATAGCACTTGGTTTGAGGTAAAACAGAACCAACTCTCTGTTCAGTAATTTCACTTTTTAGCTAAGCCTCTTCTAGCTCTCTGAAATTAACAGCATATTGTGCAGAAAACGCTTTGTTCTCAGGTTGATAAGACCTATGTTTATAGTTAATGCCAAGGAATAGTATGCAAAGGTGTTCTTGCTTATACTTATTGCTATAACAACCAAGGTCAGCTAATTTCATTATTTGCCCCATTGACGGTTGGAAAAGGGTAGAAAGGTCGCACCTGCAGGGAGGAACGGACAGGACATGTGATCCAAAACTGACCAACAGGGTATTCCATCCCATCTGTCTCATACTCAGTATAAAAGCTGAGGGATCAAAGGGGTCAGTCTTCTTTCTTCAAAGGCTGGCATCTGAGGAGGACTCGGTTTGTCTGCCATTTGTCCTGATCCATGTGTTCCCAACTTCTGAGCTGGAATCTAATTCCCATCCATCACTGAGTCCAGTCTGGGACTTTCCCAGTGCCTGCTGGTGACGTGATCGTCATCCTGGGAGCTTGATATGGTTTTGTATATATTGTATCTATTTCATTATTTCCTTTTTATAATTTTATTAATATTTTCAATAAAGCAGTTTAATTCCTTATAAACTCATAAATCTTTTTATGTCTCCTCCTCCTTCCTTTTGAGTGAGAGCATCTGTTGTTCTCATTGGCCAATCTGATCCAAACCATGACAACCAATAAAAACAAAGACAACAGATGAAAAAAAGATAGAGAAACCAACTTTTCAAACATATTATGTATACATTCTTCTTCTTTGTTTTACATGACATATTCTTGATCTATTCAAGTTGTTATGTAGTCATGATTATTCATTTTAAAAGAAGCTTTATTTTTTATATTAAATGCACTGGAGAGTTTTAACAAAAATTAACTATTGTATATATCCAAGTATTTTCTTTTTTTGCTTTATAAAATCAAATATTATTAACAGAGTGTGTTGTATCACTTTGGATGATGAAAGAAGGAAAAGAAAAAAACACAGTCTGTATTAAAGAAGAAAAGGGAAATGTAGTGTTTTGATTCATAGTTTTTTTCTTATAAAAGACCTAGAGAAAGAACAAACAAAATGTGATTTAATCTAGGACCAATCTTGATCGTTTATGTGTGTGGCTTCAGGCTTTGTCAAAGGAGACAAAGTAAGAAGCAATTCTAAAAATATTATTGTAAAAATTGTTCACTTATCAAAAGTATTAACAAAGAGAAATGAAAATGCTTAAAAACAGAGCTGTCAGTGGTATGTCTTAAGCAAACTCTATAGCTTGATAACCAACAGAATTATGATCCCAAGCTCATGCCTCGTGGCATGCCTCATGGGATGCCTCTATTGAGAACTTCTAATGAGTCACTTTGGGCAGTCTCTTTTCATTTGAATCAGAAGTTTCCAAACTCTCTTGAAATATTCCCTTGTTGCTTTTCTACCCTCCCTTTGCTACATTTGATTTAAATGAACACATAAACCTACAATATCATCTAATACAGTTCTGAATCCCCTGAAGAAAATAGCATTTCTAGTCTTTGAGACTAGTGTCGAGCTTGCAACTTCTAAAGCAATCCCATGCCAATTTATTAAGTACATTTTCCTAAACAAACTCTAGTTTTAAAATATATAAATAATTGCTTGGCTTGTCAGAACTACACTTAAGTGCATTTGATTGTTGCTGTATTCTAATTTTACTTTTTTCCTCAGTTACTGTTGCTTCATTAAACTGAATATGAGAAAAAGACGTTGAAATTACTTAAAGAGTGATGTCATGTTAAAATTCCATGGAGCAGAGCACAGAAGCAACCTCTGAGGAGCGACCCTAGTTGTGGATCTACAGCATCATGTCTTTTGTTTACTTTTTCTTCTACAATGGATGTTGAATTATTTCCTGCAAATTGTTACAGCTTCAACAGTGTAGAACAGCCTGTAATTCTACTCAAGAAAACAACTTGCTTTTGCTTATTGGATTTGTGTGACTAGGGAATTCCCCTAGGGAATTTTCTGACATCCTTGGTTGATTTCATACAAAAAAGATAGTGATGGCTGTTCTACTTTCTAAATAAGAAACTTAGGATCTTTTTAACCCTTGAAAAAAAAGGTGCTGAGGTTCCATGAATAGTAGAAATAGTAATCTCACATGGGGCAAAAAGGGAAAATCCCAATTTTGCAGTAATTTTTAAGGAGTAATATATATAATATTAGTCCTACTAGGAAACTTAAATTCATATATGCAGAAATTTTTGCATTCATAATGAACAAGGTTTGGTATGAGAAGTAAAGGGAAAAAAAACCAGAACCAAACAGCAACAAAAACCCCCCAAAAAGCTAGCAAACCAACAGAGCCTTAAAGATAAGACTTTTTCTGTATCTCATTCAAGTCATTATGGAGCTGCATGAGAAAGCGTTGCAGAGTGTTGAATTAGAAAAATCAGGAAGGCTATAAGAAAAACTGCACTGGAAATATATGCCCCTCTTTATCTCATCTGGGTGATAAAAATAGGAATCTATGCTTTTTGACTGACGTATAGAGAAATTTAAGAAATCAAAAACATAGCAAGGTATAGTGAAGGATCGACTTCAAAGGCAAATGATGGAGCTGACCTAGGTGCTGAGAGAAGTTACCTTCGTGGACATGATTCAGTTGGGGAGTTAGCAGCGCTTCACGGAGTGAAGGAAGTTCTTTTGATTGTATTAATATGGAAAAAAAAACAACTTCAAGCAACCAAAAAAGTGTGCTGAACCTTTCTCTACCTTTATATCATAGTGGTTTTTAGAAAGGAAAGAAAGAGAAAAAGGAGGAAGTGCATGGAATTAAAAATCCAACATAAATTGGACTCCATCAGAATGCAACTCTAACCATTCTATGATTCTGTGAAAATATAACCGTTAAGTTATAGAGCAACCTGGATAAATTGGAGTTTCTTCATTATTTACAATCTCAAAAAGAAAATACACAGAAGATGTAACTCTTGCATCTTGAAAACATGAATGGATAAAGTAAAGAGGCCAAGGTACAAATGAGCCAGTATTGGTTCTTGAGATGGAAAATTTGATCTTTGACAGATTTTAGCAGTTATCAAGAATTATGTTTTATTGTTCAGCTCCCTTCTGCAGTCAGATTGCTTTAAAAAAAAATATTTAAAGGAGATGTGCTTCAATATAAACATCTGATATGTGGGAAACAAATATTTTTTCTCTTGTCTTACTTATTTGGATTAATATTAAACAACATGGTCTTATTTGTATATGCTATATATACACACATTTCATCCTTTCATATAAAACAGTATGATTGTGTTTATATACGCTATACGTAAACAATTATAGACTATAACCATACTCCATAATTTATTTTTTTAAAACCAAATAGTAAAGATAAATTGAAGACCCTGAGCATGACACTCTAAGAGGAAAAAGGCAGTGATTAGAGTTGGGGTAATCTATGTTGCAGTCCATTTACAGAAACACACAAAAGCCATTTTACTTTCTTCATTGTTATGAACACATAATAAACAGATTTTTGCAAAAAACCTGAGGCAAAGATCCTATCTTAGTGTCAGGAGACTACTGTCTCATATTGTTTTTTACCCACAGACTAAGCTGTCCCCTGAAGCATAACAAAGAGTTTCTTCTTTGTGGTTTAGTTCACACTTTTAAATACATCTCTGTCTTTGTCTTTACTGTAGAACGAAGCTTCAGCTGTGAATCAGCCTCTCCTGAACCTAGATAGGTTACTTAATACCTCAGTTTATATTCGAAAATCAAGTAAAATTACTTTATGTAAGATCCAGCAATTTTGGTCTGCAACTTAAGTTCATATTGACTTTAAGCATATTTTCCCCAGTAGATATCAAGGAAACAAACAAACAAACAAACAAACAAACAAAAACCCACACATCAAAAACCCAAACACAAAATTGCCTTGAAATCTCTGGCTTTATGGCATGATGATTTTTTTTAATGGAATTATGAGAAAAAAGAGAGATCTAGCATTTCAGTTGTATATACCAAAATGGACAAATTACTGAGGAGTATGTACAGACTATAATTCTGTATTTTTCTGTGTGTACTGTGTAAACACATTCACTTTTTATTTCTTTACCTCAGAACTCTCTAGTCTTGTTGTGCTACACAAAATTGGCATATACTGTTGTATTTCTTGCAAAACAAAATGCTAAACAAATATAATTTAGAATTTTATTTAAGATGTTGAACTCTAATTGAATACATATTCAGAGAAACTGAAAACAATGAGTGATAAGGAAGAAACTGACATTCTTTATATTTAGTGCAGATAAACTATATCACAAATCATATGAATATCCCTTTCTGCTACAAACAGTACTTGTAATGAATGACCTTTACATTTTCATTTTTCTCAAGCTAAACATCTGTGTTAATTGATGGCAAGTATGCCTCACATGAAGTGTTCTTTACATAAATTACTAAGTGTTTTTCATTCCTCCTCCTGGGATGTCTTTTTAGCTCAGTTTGTTGTAAACTCTGCTCATATAGGAAGTGTTAAGGAGTTTTTATTTTTTTCCCCTTTGGAAAGCACAGAAAAATATAAAAAAAAAAACTAGTAACTGGTGTGGACATAAACTTTATTTTGTGTGCTTAAAATTATAAGAATTTCCTTATGAAGATGCTTATTATTTAAACCCTGTAGATTCTTTACGTATCTTCCACAATTCAACCAACTAAGTTTGAGTAAGTAATCTGGTCTTCTGCAAGAATATCAGTCATTATTTGGTTCTTGGTTTTGGTTTGGTTTTGTTGTTGTTTTGTTTATTTTACTGTATTTTAGAAGCTTGCTTAAAGGAGTACACAGGTTTCCACGCAGGGTAGATCTTAGAAGTAGGATTTGTCTAATAAATGAAATGAACCTATGAAATCCAAATTGTAAAGCAAGTCAATTGAGGAAATAAAAAAAAATAAAAATAGAAATACTTATAGCAACAAAAAGTAGTTAAAGTACATTATGTTCTCCGATGAAATACTGTTCCAATCAGTTGTCTTGACAACATGTTAAACACTAGGAAGTAGAAGCTATGATGTTATGAAGGACAAAGAAGAGAAGCAGTCAAGAGGACAACAGAAGAATGTTCAGTGCTTCTCTCTTGCTATTGCTACTTACTTTTCTGTGGAATATAACCCAACAGCAGTTATCAAGGTGCACTCCAGGGGAAATCACAGTCATCAGTTACATCTCCAGGAGAGTCTAGTGAAAGGCCCCACTTCATTACCATTTCCCATACTGCAGCTGCCTGCAATCTAAGCCAACTGTTTTAAATAATGTAGATTGAAACTTTGAAAACTGCTTAGAACTCCATTATCAAGATTAAATTAAGCTACTTCAAACACTGCAGATGAATTATGTATAAAAGAAATTGTATTCACTACAGTATTTTACTGAATTATAAAACCATATTATAAAAACTAGAAATAAATAGTACAACAAAAAATTGTTTAAAACATTGCTTTCATCTGCATTAACTGGTGCCAGTTTTAGCAATGGCTGTAAAAATAGAATTTTGTTTAATTAAGAAAGTCAAGATTTTGAAAATTGGGGTCACTCTTCTTCATAATAAAATGAAATATTTCTGAAGAATAAAGGAAATAAGTAAAAAAACGTGAAAGGGAAAACCACTGTCTAAATAGGTTACAACATAGGTATTCTGATTCCAGTTCTGATTTTGCCTGGAGACTTAAACTTAAGTCATCTATAAAACTAGAGTCTATTCTAAATCACTCTTCTACATGGTTACTACCTCCTTTAAAGCTGCTGTATCTGGTATAAGTAAGAAGCAGCTACTGCACACATCATTAGGTCAAAGAAGTTATTAGATGCCAGTAGGAAGGAGGTGGTCTGGGAGCACTTCAGAGGTCCAGAAAGAATTTCCAGTCATATCTCAACTTCATCCCCAACTGCTCAGTTTCTGCAAGAAAAAAAAAACAAAACAAAATATAGCTGATGCATGATCTGGGTTCCCCTTGGTTCAGATTTTAAACAATATGGTCCAAGGCACTGTGAAGAGTGTCTCTGTCTCGTTGTTTATCTGTAGACAGAGACAATGATGCTATAGATTAGCATTCACATCAGTCTCTTAGGATAGACTTAGACTCCCAAACATGAGTCTCATTTGTTTGGCCAAACATGAGTCACATTTATTCTAGGCATATTGTTGTGTTAACATCAAGAAAATAAATGGAAATGTAAATCAAAAAGTGAGAACACTTTCCTCAGTGTAAAACTTCATAAAACTATGTAAGTTTGAGAATTCTAAATACAATGATTTCAACCTATGAATAAAAGTATTACTACAAGATTTGAAAATGTATTAAAAATGCAGTAAAGAAGGGAGGACAATCATACAATATCACAATGTAAAATATTAGTCTGATACATTTTTCACACTATTTTTCATTTCTTTCTTTATTTCCATGGGTTTGTGTGTATATATGAACAGACTAGTGAGAGTTTTAACTGTCTGGTGGACTTTTTCTTTCTTATAAGGAAGAAAAGGTAATCATTAAAACCTTTTGATTATTTTAGATATAATATTCAATTGACAAAAAAGTGATTTTTTTTTTTTTTTTAATGAGGTGTGGAAGAACCACCTGCTTATGCATAAATGTGAGATCCAGAGCAAGATTTTGTACTCCTTGGTACTGAACTTCAAGCATCTTGGTTTGAAACTGTCTAACACTAGATATTCTTAAGTTTTTTAGATATTTCTCTTTTTTAACTAAGAAAAGAAAAAAAAAAAAAAAGAAATAATTTCAGGCAATTAAATTTTACATATTATACATGTCCAGAATCATCTTAATTCAAGAACTGATGTAGAAAATTCCCTAAATTGCAACATTTATTTCTCAGCTGTGAAACTGAGAAGCACAACCTGTTCTGGAGCACAAGTGTATAGCTGCCTTGTGTTCTGCCTGTAGGACATCACCTAAGGTTCTTTCCTCGGTTTTTTTCTCACTTTTCCTCTAACCAATTCATTTAAGGTTGCTGGTGGAAGAAAATCTTGGCACGTAGGCAGAAATTAGGCTATGCTATACTTCAACAAGTCTGGATCCTGAGAACTAGGTCTGTGTCAAACACCACAAATTCTGCTTCTCATCAGACTTCACTACTATCCAGAAACTTGGAACTTGAAATACAGAATTTCTTGTGAAAGAACAGTGCAGTAGTGTGGGTTTTTCACACATTAACAACAACGACCTCAAAACCAACACTTATGGCTCCTTTCTTTTTAAAATGCTGCTGCCATCCATCTTTAACAAAAGACCTTTGTTTTGAGTTTCTTGCCTTACTGAGTATACTTAAATCCATTTCCTAAAAGCTTTGACCTATGTCATTTTGCTCTCTTTATTCTTTGTTCAAGATGAGCTATTGAGATGATCAGACTTAAATTGAGATGATCAGACTGCTGCAGGAAACAAATAGGAGGAGTAAAATATGATTCTCCAAGCTAAACATGAGACCACTCAGCTTCTAAGGGAAGTTTTACATTCCAGCCTTTTTTGTCATGACTGTATAAAACCAATATATAATGCTAAATACAGTATTCTGCTTCCTATTTTGTTGACGAGAATAATGACATAGTGCAAGATGAATTATTGTCAATCATAGAGTGCATTGTAAGCTACCCTAGAAAATGGAATGCTGAATTCTTGTTCTTTGATGTATCTTTCTAATTAACTCCATACATATCAAGCTTTTTGCTCACCTATCATGTGGAAATGAAAACCGTATTTTTACTGCTTTTACTGCATTTTGTCAATGTTTAGGAGTAATGCATTATCAAGAAATAGACTGTTCATTGGAAGTGGTTTCAGTGACAAACAATTTGAGTTAAGGTTAAAAAAATAATTTAGTATGTTTTCTATCCATCTAAGTATTTACCTGGTTTCTGCTTTGTTGACTGAAAGATAAAATTCATTTCTGAATTTCTGAAACAATCTAACTTAAAATACAGAAATTCAATAGCCTGAAATACATTATTTTTTCTCAAAGAAAAAATTGTGTGTTCAGTTGAAACCACCTTGATTCTGGAAAACAATACATTAGGGAGACTAATAGTGAAATTTCTGAGATAACGTTATCACCTGTATGATGACTAAATAACAAAGTTTTTTACGGGCTGTTAAACAGCTGTCTGTGAAGACAGCAGTATAAACAAACACTTCAGAAGGAGAAATATTAAGGTTAATTTCAGACTCTTTTAATAAATATTGCTGGCCATTCCTCCCCCCTAACCCCCTACTGTATATCATACAAAGTAGCAATTATTTCATAGGGATTATATGTTAGTATCTTCTTTTATGTATTCATGACCTGATGTTTGGTGTTGATACCCATTTTCCATGTTTCGTTTTCCAGAAGTTGCCAGCAGTCTGTGGCTGAGAGAGGCTAAGTTTCCTCCAGTGCTGTTCGTTGCACAGAAACCTTCTTCTGGAGCAGTTCCAATGTCAGCCATCTGCACAAAAGCAAACTCCTTCCTGTAGAGCCAAAAACGTGACTCCAGTAGGGCATATGAAGAGTAAAACTAATAGTCAGAAATCTCCAGGTTTGTCATAAAGCTATCCACAAATCCCAGATTCTGGAAATTAGCATATCATGAAGGAAAACCGGTTTCAGGGGATCTTGCCATGTGCTTTCATTCAAGTCAAAGTGCTTATGAAAATTAGTTTTGATCTGTGTAAAACAGGATTAGCTACATATTTATAACTCACTAGGGTGTTTATTTTTTTCTGAAATGCTTCGGCACTGATACAATGCTGCAGAATATACTAAGCTCTCAGAGTTACTGAGTTTAACAGCTTTTATTTATTTGTCAATTTCTCTTGCTATTTCTATTTTTCTAGGGAGGTATGACAACCCTGAAAATCTATATTTAGTATCTGTATTATCTATTCTTTGTATCAAGTGAATTGGTTAGACTGTGGACTCTGATATATTTGCTATCAGATAAAAAAGTTTGCAGATCCGTTAAAATCTTCTGTGCTGTTTTCTTCTCTAGATTGGATTTCTGAAACTTCACATGATGGAGGAGGAAGTAACAAGGAAACAATGACAAAGCTTTCTTATTAAAAAGAGCTGGTCATCACTCCTGAAAGATATCCTTAAGGCTGAGTGATGGAGAAATGACTGAGGGATTGAGTTGATGCTAAAGTTTGCCTGTCTCTCACCCCTGAACTCATAAGTTATTCTTTTACCTGCTGGTTAAAGTCAGAATGCAGGGGTTCATTTTGCTTATTTCTTGCTTGTTTGATATTTTACGGCATTGATGGATTATTTTTCTTAAGACTAGAGAGGAATTTGCCCTAGTTTCAGACTGATTTTTGAGTGGTATAAGGAGGTTCTCTGTCTTCTCAAGGAAAATTCTGGATTTAGTATATGCTAAATCCAACCCAACAATTTAGCAAGTGTCAGCTTCTAATTCCAAAATGGAGCGATTCCCCAACAGCAATCAGAAAAGGGTTGAGACGATAGTATCTCATAGAAACAACAAGAAGTGGTCTAATAACTCAGGCGTGCAGCTTCCATTTCCTTGTATGTGGAGAAGGTTAATGCCCTAAGAATAGGCTGAGGGTAGTCTTTCTCAAAAAGAAAGAAGTAAGGAAAGGAGTAAAAGCCTGCATTACTAAATAATTCCAAGATTAATTGGTAAGGTCACAGTTTATTCAAACAACATCCCTCACATCTTTTCTTTTGACTTGCAAATCAGAGATAATACTGGCAAGAAAACTGAAGTAGCTCTTGAGCATTTGGAAAATAGAAAAGTTTGGGCAGGTTTGAAAACACTCTCTAAAAAAGTGAAAAGACTTTCTGAAGGGTATCATTTTCCTATTTGAAAATGATACGTATTCTCAAACCAGCAAATTGAAAGGCTGATATCCCAGCAGATCATGTTTGATTACTTGCCCAGAGTGTAACAGAAAGATAGGCCTGGAATTCTTTTATTTTCACAGACTAAAGAGACATAGTCAGTGAGGAGCTGAGTGCTTCACTTAATGTATTTCAAAGTGTCTTGGGAGAAAATCCTATCCTTTAAAATTTGGGCTCTGAGGGTAAGTTGGAGGACAATAACACTAATAAGAATATAAGAGACTTCGTGTCATATCTATTTGTGTGGGATTTCACATCTCATTGTTAGTGCAAATGAAAAGTAGGGTTTTGATCCAGCTTGGTGCATGCTTATCAAATGACAGTTAAAAAGATGTGTTTATACTAAGATACCTTTTTTGTCTCTTTTGAGCAGGGAAATCTAATCTTACTTGCTTATTTATGGAGTGAGACAGAAGTATTCCTCTGTGAATTACACAGGTGAGGCAGGGCATTTTGCCAAAGAGTACAGGTAGATCTTATGTGTGGAAATGTATATATTTTTTATAATGCACATCTACTTTAGAGGAGACTTTGCTTGCTCTTGAAAGGTTATTAAAGTTACTCAAAGAATCTTCTTTCCCCCATGTCTGTCCCATATAGTAACTTCACAAATACAAGTGGTTAAGCATCTTGTACTTTGGACCAACACTATATGTACTTCCGCTTAAAACAACAGTAGTGAAAAAGATAATATCAACAAAAATTAATAAATAAGTCACTAAATGTATAGTGAAATATTTCAAGGTAATTTACACCATTACACCTCCTAGTTTTCTCTGGGTTGGTATACTCATGTGCATTTGAGAACTGAAACTTTACATCTATGGTAATAGTTTGGCTAACCCATGAAGATGGGGTGCCAGATTATTGCTTATTATCCAGAATTTGTATTTACAGTAAGCTTCAATTCTATACGGGACTTGAAAAAATTGAAAAATTTAGGGTGTATAGGTATGTATATACATACATATATATGAAGAGGATGAGGGGGCTACAGCGTCTCCCCTATGTAGAAAGGATGAGAGAGTTGGGGTTGTTTAGACTGGAGAAGAGAAGGCATGTACAGGATAACCGCATAATCAGACCTAGTCAGCATGGGTTTATGAAGGGTGGGTCCTGCTTGACAAACCTGATTTCCTTCTATGACAAGGTGACCCACTTAGCAGATGAGAGAAAGGCTGTGGATGTTGTCTACTAGATGTCAGTAAAGCCTTTGCGATTGTTTCCCACATCATTGTCATAGAGAAACTGTCTGCCCATAGCCCAAAGAGTTATGGTGAATGGAGTTCAATTCAGTTGGTGGCCGGTCACATCTGGTGTTCCTCAGAGCTCAGTACTGGAGCCAGTCCTGTTTAATTTCTTTATTAATGATCTCGATGAGGGGATCAAGTGCATGCTCAACAAGTTTGCAAATGACACCAAGTTGGGCTGGAGCACTGATCTACTTGTGGGTAGGAAGGGTCTCCAGAGGGGTCTCAACAGGCTGTATCAATTGGCTGAGGCCAACTGTATGAGGTTCAACAAGGCCAAGTGCCATGTCCTGCACTTGGGTCATAACAACCCCATGCAATGCTACAGGCTTGGGGAAGAGTGGCTGGAAAGCTACCCAACGGAAAAGGACCTGGGGGTATTGGTCAACTGCTGGCTGAATATGAGCCAGCAGTGTGACCAGGTGGCCAAGAAGGCCAACAGCATCCTGGCCTGTATCAGGAACAGTGTGGTAAGTAGGACTTGGGAAGTGATTATCCCCCTGTACTCACCACTGGTGAGACCCCACCTCGAATATTGTGTTCAGTTTTGGGCCCCTCACTACAGGAAAGACATTGAACTGTTGGAGCATGTCCAGAGAAGTGCAATGAAACTGATGAGGGGTCTAGAGAACAGGTCTTATGAGTAGCGGCTGAGGGAGCTGGGATTATTTAGCCTAGAGAAAAGGAGGTTGAGGGGAGACTTTACCACTCTCTACAACTACCTGTCTCTTCTCCCAAGTAATAAACAATAGGACAAAAGGAAATGGCCTCAAGTTTCACCAGGGGAGGTTTAGATTAGGTATTACGAATATTTTTTACACTGAAAGCGTTATCAAGCATTGACACAGGCTGACCAGGGAAGTGGTTGAGTCGCTATCCCTGGAGGTTTTGAAGGACGTGTAGATGTGGTGCTTAGGGACATGGTTTAGTGGTGGATTTTGCAGTGTTAAGTGTTTGTACCTACAAACTTCTGTATAGGCTATTGCTGCAGCCTAGTTTGGGATACCCTTGTCGTGAAAATTGTCTAATTAACCTATGGGTGTAAACATTTGTGCACTGGCTTGGATTTCCAGACTGACTGAATTTGTGACATTCTGGTGTCTCAAACTGCATGTTCGATTAAAAATCCCCCAAACCCTACATCATTTTTTTACAAAATGCAGAGGGAAGAAAAGAAATCCTTGGGGGAGGAGGTGGGGGGGGAGGGCTGTGTGTGCGGCAAGGGCGGGAAACAACAAGCAAACCAACCAAACAACAACCCCATCCCCCCAAAAAATTCTGAAAACCATTTTTTTATCACATCCTTCTTCTCCACTTCAGCTGGAATGAAGAACTAGAATTTACATTGTTACTGGTTCACGAAAGTATAACTATAGCTGTCACTTCATTACTTCATGAAAGCAAAACTGAAGTGGCAAGAAGAAAAACTTGTTCCTTATGTACACTACCACCTCTTGGATGTAACTGACTGTCAAGATGTGTTGATTTTTTCATTTTGGTTTTTTTTTTTTTTTTGTGTGTGTGTTTGGGATTTTTTTTTTTTTTTTGAGAGTAAAATAAAGCAAATATACCCCTTGATGGCTAAGAAATAAACGAGAAAATAGCAAGTTGAAACAAACACCTTTTTTGCACTGGGAAATGTTTACAAGAATCTAAACATTAGAAGAGCTGACAGTAACATCTATCACTTGGATTTTTCATTCCTTTTTGTAAAACCAGGATGAAATAAGATATTGTATGAAAAAATAGAGAAGGCTCTAAACATGCTCTAACATGCTCTAGGCAATCCTGGTTCAGCAGGGGAGTTGGACTAGATGATCTCTGTGGTCCCTTCCAACTCTAAAAAATTCAGTGAAATTCAGTGAAAATTCAGGCTGAATAGAATTCAAGAGATCCTAAGATTATTTTATTCTCTATCTAGAACTTATTGCCTATGCTTCAAAATGTAGTCAGCAGTTGTCTACTTTTTTCTCTCAGAGCATAATCTTGTCAAAGCGAAATAAGACAGACTACTAAATAATTAGAAAACCAAAATGCTAAAACTGATATGACTAAAATACAATGAAGACAGAGAATTTGAGATCGAAGTCTGTATAAAGAATAAGGTCCTACTCATCCTATTGGATCAATATTTCTTTCTAGGTTAGATTTCAAACTTTAATGCCTCAATTTGTTGTAATATTCTTTAAAATATTCAGTCTTTATGATAAATGTCACAGGCATGTTTAAAAAAGTGGCAAGATATAACATTCAAAGTTACCCAAACTCCATCATTTACCACATTTGTTATGGAGGAAGTGGTTTTTCTTTCTTTTTTTTTCTTTTAGGAGGAACTTTTTTCTTGCAATAATACTGCACTGTATAATACTAAATATGGGGTGGGGGCAGGGGTATTAATCACAGACAGACTAAAATCTAGGCCATACTTTGATACTACTTCAAATATTTACAGTTACAAACTTTGAATGGCTTCTAGGGTACTTTATAGCAATACCCAACTGTATAGGGTGTAAACTCACTATGAAACTTTTTACCTTGAAACTCCTCTAGGCACTATAGCTCTGTAAATGTTAAAAAGAAATCCCATTTCTCCTTGTACCTAGCATGTCACTGTTGTCCAGGTTTAAGTGTGTAGCCATATTTACTCTGAGTTCTCCCCAAAACTTCTACAAGCTGCAAGTCATCATAGCTAGTAATAACTTCAGTGGTGGTAGCATGAGTGCCAAACCTTCTTTTCAGGTTCTTATCCATGGTATTCTGATCCATGATGAATCAATTCCCCAAATATTAAGCAAGTTGGTTTCTTATTTTCTTTGTACTTTTTTTGTTTCTTAGGCACCTGCCTGATACTAACCCACCTCCAAAAAGAAGAGAGATGACAGCTGCCTGGTATTCAGGACTGCCTGTCAACCCTGTAATGTAGAAGATCCCATTTAGACTTTAATAGACATTGAGACACCTCCATATCCTACATACCCATAAATACTTTTATCAAGGAAACAAAATAATTAAAACTACATAAAGCTATTATCACCATTTTTCCAGCTCTAGAGGTAAGGTAAACAGGTAAGCAGATAGAACCCCCAGGGGTGGACTTGTCTAACATTTTAAGTTGTTTTTCTATGGAGTAAACAGAAGTAAAATTAGACGCCTATAAGCCTTCTGTGAGTATTCAGAGCCTCTCATATTTCTCTGTTGTATAAAAAACTAAGGCAGTCAGGCATGACATCAGATTCTCAATAATTCAATGTGGCAATGACTAAGTTAGGCACCTATATTAGGCCACTATTTTTTACCTTTCACTTTCTTGGGTTACAAGATTCAGGAATATGAGGACACTGAGGTCAACTGAGTGCGGAAAAGAACAATGAAATACTAACAAAAGCAAGGTAAATTTCAATTTTTCCTCTGTCATCTCCATTTTGTGTTCAACAACTAATCCTTTTTTTCTCTCTTTGTGAGTAGGAAGCTGTTTTCATCTCCATCTATAAAATACCATAGCTGCATTCTACATAGAATCATAGAATTCTCTAGGTTGGAAGGGACTTTTAAGATCATCTAGTCCAACCATCAACCTAACTCTGATAAAAAAAAAACAAAAAACAAAACATCACTAAACCATATCACTAAGCTCATCTCCTTAAGAGTAATAGTTGCATCCACCTTGTGACTACTTCCAGCTCAAAGGTCCTCATTTGACTTCCCTATGTTTGTCTTTTTTGCAACCTCACAAGCTAGAGCCAGAGTAGTTAGATGTTTGGAGGAAGTCACGTAATTATTCTGACTGAAGACTAGGTTAAGGAAGGTGCTTAATTCTTGTCAGAAAGTAAAATACTTCTGTTGATAGTGACTCAAAAGTTAGTCTCAAGGGTAGCTTCTGAGAAATGTTTGGTTTGGGGTTTGGTTTGTTTTTTAAAAAATGTCTGAGTTCTTTCTTTGCACATGCATCAATTTACAGTTACAAATTTCCCTTTCTACCCGTCCATTATTTATTTCCCTGACGGATTTTAAAAATCTAGCTGACATTTTTACTTCTTTACTAATATATAAGCTCATAAATTTTATAAAAAAGTTTTAATTAGATCCTTCATTAGACTGTAGTCGTGTCTGTATGTTAAGTACTCACAAGTAAAAATACAGTTTACCAAAAGACAAGTATCCATGTATATAAAAATGATCAGTTGTTTGGTCTGATAAAGACTATTTCACAAATTATGCTTATTTTCTGTTTATCTGGTTTACCCATGGACTTGCTGAAGTTTTCAAATATTTTTTCCAATGTTCATAAAGCACTTTTTTTTTGTTTGTTTGCTACACTTCAACTGTATTTCTCCTCAATTCCTATCACAGCTGGTCTTGAGAACTATGAAAGTTTTTTTGTTCATCTTGCTTTTTAAATGTTGTAACTTGAAACCCCTGAGATGCACACCTTGTGGAACTGAAAGATTCTGTTTATTAAGTTTAATTCAGGAATTTTTTTATTATCTTCCCTTTGTTCTGTGTTTTATTGCTTCCTAAATTTGGGGCAAAACCGTATTTTTGTACATATTTCTACTTTCTTTTTACATATTCTGTAATGCTTGGAGTTGTGAATCGCGTTATACTAAGCACTGTATGGACAGTGAGAGAGTTTTTCCTGAAGAGTTTCTGCACTGAACAATAACAGAAAAACTGCTCTTCCTTTAGTGACCTATCCTTTTAGACTCCATTGTCTTTTATTCAGCTACTTTAAAGCACAGTATTAATGAAATCTGAGAAGCCCTAGGGCAAAATTAATTTCTCTAAAGACAGCCAGCCAGCACACCTTAACATATTGTGCCTCAGCTGTGACTTTAGAATATTTTACATTTCCAGTAATACTGTGTTGTATTTGCCAGTGTCATCTAGATGTAAAAAAATGAAGCATATAGAATTGTATTACTTGCCTTTGTGTGGGCAACTGAATTCAAACCTAGCTCTCTGGTGACTATAATCATCATCTGGACCTGGTAGTTACAAAACAGGACCTGACCTTCAGGAGACTTCTGCCCTTCTGAACCAGGTACTGTAAGACATTAAGTGCCCCTCAGTGTATCTCAGATATTACTAGAGACCAGAATTATATGCAACTGCATCAAGACCTACTTCTCCATTAACAGTAATACATGCTGGGACACAAGAAAAAACCCAGTTTATACACTGAAAGTGATTCAATTTTAAAGTCCAGTAAGGATAATTTTTCCCAAAAGCAGGTCAATTCTCTTGCCACAGATCATTGGCTCTTCAGCTGAAGAGGCAGTAAATCCCCTTAACATTTAAAAATAGAATGCTACTCGGTCTTTCGGTTTAGCCTTTTGTTTTAGTGGCCAGCCCAGCCCAAACCATGACATACTCTTTTTACCCATTCATCAGATTCTATGAAATGTTTGCTGTTTTCTCAATATTTCAGAGAGAAAGACATATCTGCTCTACAGTCTTGTGTATTCCTCTTACCAAAGTTATATAAAAAAATCCTTTCAGGTAGTTTTATAAAGTTATTTCTCAGCCTGATTTTGGCAAAATATTGTAAACAAATATTTATAAAATTGCTACCAGAAGAAGCTCTTTTTATCCTGATTTTATTTTATCTCAGCTGTGACCATTTTCTCAATTGTATATTACAATAGCAAAGCAGGGCAGGAAACAGATACAGGTATCCATAATCTAAAGACTGATACATATATATCACCCAAAGTCCTCAATATATTCATTTTTTATGCATAACTGTTTGAATAAAATATATAGGAACCAAATACAGGGGCTGCTTTTCTCTGATATCTGTACATTTTTATCCAATATGTATAACTAGGGTGCAACCTTTGGGATGGAATTGACTTTTTGGGCCAAACTTTTGGCTTCAGATGAGAATACCTAATTTTAACTGCATTTTTAAATCACACCATGGAACCTGTTATTTTTATTTCATGGGGTTTTAGTGGGGAATTTTAATTTCCTGGAATAAGTCTTTGTGTTATACCCTTCTGTCTTTCATCTGTTTAAAAACATTTTCCCTTCTTTAATTGCATTCAGTAAAGTTACTTTTTTAGTCTCTTCAGATAACGATACACTGATAACAGTTCAAGCTTGACATATTCTGTGTAATTATTCAATGAAGTTTAACTCGTTTTCTCAGCCTTCTAATAAAAAACATGAAGGATGATATTGATTTTCATGTTTGATTGGGTAGAAACAAATTAAAATAATATTGTTTAACTTGGAAAGCAGCAATAGAAATATTTAATTGGGAATCATTTCTATGTGTTTTGCAGTGCCTAAAATTCTTTTATCAATGCAATATTTTCTTATAAGATCACTTTTACATGGATGAGCAGAGCTGCTACATTTAAGATTAAAACAAATGGAAGAACAAAAATTTTCTTGTTAACTAAAGAAAGTGATTGACTATACACTACTACATAAACAGTAAAATGTAATACAAAATTTTAAAAATATGCTTGTTAGAATTTCTTGCTATGTTTAAATATTGTTTTCTCTTCAGTCTTAAAATAATTCTGATGAGGGTTTGTTTTTTTTTTTTCTTTTTTTACATTTGCAGTTAGTTTGTACTTTAAAATTAAACTTAGGGAGCTAAAATTAGGCTTAGGGAGCTTTTAACAACTGTTCATATATGCCAGATTTAATGTCTTGGTTATCAGTACAAGAAAATAGATAAGGTGCTGGAAACAAAAATATGATTTTGTTTATATTCACCAGAGTTAGTGAATTCCAAAACTAATATGGACTCTAAATGGTTCTTAAAATGTCTATCTCACATCCAGTAAACCATTTTGTGACTACTGCTTCTTTTCCTTTACTATCCATGGCAAGATCCTATTATCAGGAAAAATACATTGCAGCCAGGTAAGTCAAATGAATACAAGGCATGGGATATTTGAAGAAACACTGTGTTTTTTCTAGTAGGAAAATTCAGCAACTTACATGTATTAATTGGTTTTGAATTTTAGGTATCATCTTTTCCTATAAATCGTAATTGTGCTGATAATTTTTGACCGCCCATGACTTCGCCAAACATACACAATTGGCTGTCGTGAGGGAGAGAGAGGGAAGGATCTCAAATCTCCTCTCCTTTCTATCCAGGAAGAGCATAAACATATGGATACAGACAGTAATGGGGGCTGACAACACTTCATAAATCAAACTTTATTGAGGCAATAAGAAAGACGAGCAATAATGCACCTGTATGGTTGTATGGTGACTCAATATCAAACATAGGGTCATAAGCGATGCTGTGACTCTGTTAGACTGACAGGGGGACTTGATGTCTGGGTCATCTGACAGCAACAGTAACAGCAACAGCCAATTGTGCAAATGCTTTTTGAATGCAGGTAAGAGTTGCACCACCCCTCGTCTCCACCAGTGGTAATGTGATTTGAGAGGATGATACTTTAAACGGATAATGTGGACAGCATCCTGCCTACACTGCCAACATCAGTCAAGGGACAGAGTGTCAGGAGGTGGGGTGTCAGCAGTCTGTCTACACCAACAACGTTGGTCAAGGGGCAGGGTGTCAACATACAGCATTTTCCTGTCATTACAGACTTTTAAGTAGTGAAGAAACACAAAGCAAATGAGGTGCATATAGATAGCAACTGCATTTGGATATGTTGTAATTTATGACCCATGTCCAGACTGCAGGCTATTTCTGATATCAAATAGATCCTTATAATAAATCAAGTAGATGTCATAGGCAAGCTTAGGAAGTGTGGGTTAGGTGAGTGGACAGTGAGGTGGATTGAGAACTGGCTGAATGGCAGAGCTCAGAGGGTTGTCATCAACAGTGAAGAGTCCAGTTGGAGACCTATAACTAGAGGTGTTCCCCAGGGATCAGTACTGGGTCCAGTCTTGTTCAAGGCATTCATCAACGACCTGGACAACGGGACAGAGCGTACCCTCAGGAAGTTCGCTGATGATACAAAACTGGGAGGAGTGGCTGACACACCAGAAGGCTGTGCTACCATACAGTGATATCTGGACAGACTAGAGAGTTGAGCGGAGAGGAACCTAATGAAGTTCAACAAGGCCCAGTATAGGGTCCTGAACCTTGAAAGAAATAACCCCATGCACCAGAAGAGGTTAGGGGTTGATCTGCTGGAAAGCAGCTCTGCAGAGAGGGACCTGGGAGTCCTGATGGACAACAAGCTGACCATGGGGCACCAATGTGCCCTTGTGGCCAAAGACACCAATGGTCTCCTTGGGGTGCATTAGAAAGAATGTGGCCAGCAGGTCGAGGGAGGTCATCCTGCTCCTCTACTCTGCCCTGGTGAGGCCACACCTGGAGTACTGTGTCCAGTTCTGCCCCCCACCCCCCGCCCCCAAGTTCGAGAAAACAGGGAACTGCTTGAAAGCGTCCAGGAGAGGGCTACAAAGGTGATCAAGGGACTGGACCATCTCTCTTAGGAGGAAAGGCTGAGACCTGATTCTGTTTAGCCTGAAGAAGAGAAGACTGAGAAGGGATCTTATTAATATTTATAAATATCTAAAGGGCGGATGTCAAGAGGATGGGGTCAGAATCTTCTCAGTGGTGCCCAGCAACAGGACAAGGGGCAACGGGCACAAACTGGAACACAGGAAATTCCATCTCAGCATGGGGAAAACTTCTTTACTTTGAAGGTGACAGAGCACTGGAACAGGCTGCCCAGAGAGGCTGTGCAGTCTCCTTCTCTGGAGACATTCAAAACTCACCTGAATGCATTCCTGTCCAGCCCGCTCTAGATTCTGTGGTGAACCTGCTTTGGCAGGGGGTTTGGACTAGATGATCTCCAAAGCTCCCTTCCAACCCCTACTATTCTGTGATTCAGTGATTCTGAAAGAACAGAAAGAACTACTCTGAATTAGGCAAAAATAGCTATGGCAGCCTGAATGACTCTATTAGGTTACACTCTGTGAGTACTGAACAATGAGAAAAATTATTTTGTTATTAAGATCAACTACTAATTCAAAGATGTAGGTGGATACCTGTTAATAAGAATCTCAGAATCACAGAATCTTCTTGGTTGGAAGGGACATTTGAGATCATCGAGTCCAACCAACAAAAAAAACCCAAACAAAAAAACAACCAAAAAACTACAAAAACAAACAACACCAAACACCAAGACCAAAACCAAAACAAACACCCACAACAATACACCACACCCACCCACAAACAGACACAAACCAACAATCTCGGGCACTAGAGCATGCCCTGAAATGCCATGTCTACACATTTCTTAAATACCTCCAGGGATGGTGACTCCACCACCTCCCTGGGCAGGCTGTTCCAGTGCCTGGCCACTCTCTCAGTAAAGTAATTCTTCCTAATATCTAGTCTAAACCTCCCCTGCTGCAACTTCAGACCATTTCCTCTGGTCCTGTCATTATTCCCTTGGGAGAAGAGGCCAACACCCACCTCTCTACAACCTCCTTTCAGGTAGTTGTAGAGGGCAATGAGGTCTCCCCTCAGCCTCCTCTTCTCCAAACTAAACATGCCCAGTTGCCTCAGCCTCTCCTCATAGGACTTGTTCTCTAGACCCCTCACCAGCTTGGTGGCTCTCCTCTGGACACGCTCCAGCACTTCAATGTCTTTCCTGTAGTGAGGGGCCCAGAACTGAACACAGTACTCGAGGTGAGGCCTCACCAGTGCCGAGTACAGAGGCACCATCACTTCCCTGCTCCTGCTGGCCACGCTGTTCCTGATACAGGCCAGGATGCCGTTGGCCTTCTTGGCCACCTGGGCACACTGCTGGCTCATGTGAAGCCGGCTGTCCACTAACACCCCCAGGTCCTCTTCTGCAGGCCAGCTTTCCAGCCACTCTTCCCCAAGCCTGTAGTGTTGCCTAGGGTTGTTGTGACCAAAATGCAGGACCCGGCACTTGGCCTTATTAAACCTCATCCCATTGGCCTTGGCCCATTGATCCAACCTGTCCAGGTCCCTCTGTAGAGCTTTCTGACCCTCAAGCAGATCAACACTCCCACCTAGCTTTGTGTCATCTGCAAACTTACTGAGGGTGCACTCAATCCCCTTATCTAGATCATCTGATTCATTCATTTGAATGAAATTCATGGATGAAACTCATGTGTAAAATTCTCAAGCTATTTATTATGCTTACAGTTCTAGTCTGAGTTGTTAAGACATTGATTAATTATAAACAATATTTTTCTTTCAATAGGTTAATTGGCTTTGAAAACTAAAACACCCGCCAGAGAAATATGTCCTTAATCTATAGGAATTTGTATATTGCCCTGTTTTTGTTCCAAACTCTCACTCACTTCATTCCGTTCTGCAATTATTATGTACTTTGTGTACATGTATGTGTGAAAATATGTACATTAATGTATATTTTCTCTGCCAATTTCACAGTTAAGGTCAAACTCTTTGTCTTGCATGACTTAGAAAATTAGCCAAACTAATTTTAATTTTAAAATTGATTAAATAATTTCAAGTCAATTTATATCTGTTTAGCGGTCATTCCAAGAGCATTTGTATCTATATGAACAAGTAATCTGTGTAAAAGGATTTCAGTCACAGAATCATGGAATACCAGGTTAGAAAGGACCTCAAGGATCATCTGGTCCAACCTTCTTGGCAAAAGCACATTCTAGACAAGATGGCCCAGCACCCTGTGCAGCTGAATCTTAAAAGTGTCCAGTGTTGGGGAATCCACCACTTCCCTGGCAAGATTATTTCAATGGCTGATTGTTTTCATTGTGAAAAATTTTCCTCTTGTGTCCAATTGGAATCTCCCCAGGAGTAACTTGTACCCATTACATCTCATCTTTTCCATGTCACTATTTGTAAAAAGGGAATCTCCATCTTCTTTGTAACCCCCCTTTAAATACTGAAACAAGGTGATAAGGTCTCCCCTTCACCTTCTTTTCTTACGACTAAACAAACCCAGTTCTCTCAGCCTCTTCTCATATGGCAGGCTAGCCGGTCCTTTGATCATCTTGGTGGCCCTTCTCTGGACCCTCTCCAGCCTGTCCACATCTGTTTTGTATAGCGGGGACCAAAAATGAACACAGCATTCCAGGTTTGGCTGACAAATGCTGAGTAGAGTGGGATAATGACTTCTTTATCTCTGCTGGTGATGCATATGTTGATGCAACCCAGCATCCTGTTGGCTTTCTTTGCCACAGCAGCACACTCTTCATGCATATTGAGCTTGCTGTCCACCAGGACCCCCAGGTGCCTTTCCATAGAGCTGCTACCCAGCCGAGTAGATCCCAGCCTGTGCTGCACTCCTGGATTATGTTTTCCCAGGTGCAAGACCTTACACTTATCCTTGTTGAACTTCATAAGGTTCTTGTTAGCCCACTCTTCCAGTCTACCAAGGTCTTCCTCTCCAGGGAGGGCCAGGGTGGCTCTCTCTTCCATAGTGTCCACTTCCCCACTCAGTTTGGTGTCATCAGTAAACTTTGTCAAGGTATACTTGATCCCATCATCCAGACTGCTTATGAATATATTAAACAATATTGGTCCCAATATCAATTGCTGAGGGACCCCACTTGTGACAGGTTGCCAATTTGAAAAGGAAGTATTTACCACCATCTTCTGGGTGCAGCCTGTCAGCCAGTTCCCCACCCACTGCACAGACCACTTGTCTAAACCAAAACACATCATTTTCTCTAGGAGCAGGTTGTGGGAAACCGTGTCAAAACCCTCAGAGAAATCCAAGTAGACAATGCCCACCGCTCGTCCCACATCAACTGAGCAGGTTTCTTTGTCATAGAAGGCAATCAGGTTTGACAAGCACGATTTGCCCTTGGTGAATCCATACTGGCTTTTCCCAGTCACATG
This sequence comes from Numenius arquata, assembly GCF_964106895.1. NCBI lineage: Eukaryota > Metazoa > Chordata > Aves > Charadriiformes > Scolopacidae > Numenius > Numenius arquata. Next base: position 90,106,601 of record NC_133576.1, on the reverse strand, counting down.
CTTCATTTGACTTGTGATAACCCCCAGGAAGGTTTATTCCATAACTTTCCTAGGGACTGAAGTAAGACTGGTGGGCTTATAATTTCCTGGATCCTCCTTTAAGCCCTTCTTGTAGATGGGGGTGAAAACCAGTAGTACAACTAAGTGCTGAACAGCAGTATCTTGGCTATTGTTTGTACTGCTTCACATTCTGAAGATGACAAAGGAGTTGCCCTTTCAAACAGTTGAGAGTAGCAGAGTTCCCCAGTGAGTCAGCTTTCTTTCATTAGACAAGAGCTGTAGAGATCTGAGACCAGAATAGTAGTTTGGATGTTCCTTAGAATATTCTTTTGTATAAAAGGAAAGTGCAGATTCTCAAATGATGTGTGCTGCATTTTCATTTCTGTAAACAATTTCAGATGAAGGAAAGCTTCTTTGTGTTGTGTGCATACAGTTTTCAGAGTGGGATCACAGAGGTCAGAAGAAAGAGATTTGCTGAGTGGAATAATTATATGATTTTACCTTGGTAATGGCTATGTATATCTTAGCATCCTTATATCATATCTCAAATCTTACCTAATTTTTTATCTTATTCAACTTAATGGAAAATAATATTATGATACTCTGTAGATAGTATGAGCAAATTGATAGAAAGGTATGAGGGTAGTCTTTCTTTGAAATTTTACTTTCTATCTTTGACATCACATCTGAAAACATTCACACAGCATCAAGGTTAATTTATGAGTTGAACGTTCATTCCTAGAAGAACCTGCCTTAATATGTTGTTCTAGGAAACCTTCTCTGGGTTTTGTTTTTGGAGGTTTTTGTTATTTGGGTTTGTGGGTTGTTTTTGTCTGTATACAAACCACTCTTTCAAAGAAAACATTTTGCATTTAAACTTACATGAAACTAATAAGTTTTATTCTCAAATGTGAGCAAAGTTGTCTTATTTTTTTCCATTTGCTGACTGTCAGAGACACCAAATAATGTTGACTTATAGGACAGGTAATGTAATCTTCCAACAGAATAGAAATCTGTGGTTTTCTGAAATCTGACCAGGTACTACTACTTGCAGCTGTTACACATGGAATTTATGTGTTTGTCCATAGATTTTAATACAGATCAATAAATGTGCAGTATACTGCACATAGTATTTTGGTGCAAATAGCATAATTTATCTTTATGCCTCAAAGAATTTAACAGTACCATTTACAGCTGTGCAAAGTTTATCTGGAAACGCACCCTTTTGATTCCTCAGCAGTTTCCTTCCTTCCCAGATCTCTGGTGCTTTGAGCAGAATATGTTTTAACATGTATAGAAACCTGTATATGCTATTATACATAAATCGTATTTAAACATGATTACAAAAGAAAGAAAAAACAAAAGAAGTAAAAAACATAAATGTGAAAACATCACTATGCATCTGTACATTGGGAAACATGTCTTCAAAAAATACAGGCTACCTGAAAAACATTTGCCATTACCATATTTCAATAGCATTTTAATATGTGGCTCTGTTTATAACATTGACTCCATAAAAATTGCATTGGGGAAGTTGAATGGTTGTCACTTCACTGCCTTTGAATCAAGTTTGCTGATGTACATTTTCTAACTGCCAGCTCTGAGCTTTGAGAATCAGGCTGGGTCCTTTCTACGTCACAAACCATCACAAGTAAATTGAATCTTTCAGCTAAATTATGCCCTTAATTATGTATTTTTTTCCCCAGTTTCCTTCTTCAATGACATTCCACAAAGCGTCACAGGTATAATTTGGTTTACAGGATGGTGGCTATTTGTGAAATTAAGCTAAATACAAAGAAGCTAAGAAATTGGTTGAATTCATCAGTTATGGCTAATATGACTGCAAAATTATAATTTAAATCCAAACAGCAAAGGAAGATCTGGTGCTGGAGAAACCATTGAAGAAAAGGGACGTTCTATCTCCTACAGTTTCACAAAGTAAGCAATAGAAAACATCAGGCTTGGAAAGCTTTGCGTTTACTAGCGCAGCAGAAAAGTAGTCAGTCATTTATTATATATACTGTTTCACAGTGTAGTCTCTTATTGTTTAGCAGTAGTAGAACTGTCAGATTAAAAATAAATATTTCATGACTTGTAACAGTAATGAGTTCTCGCTTTGATGTATAATCCATTATTAAACTCACCAAATGTTTTTTAGACTAGCTTATGTGGGTCAGCATTAGGACTTTTTAAAATACAGCTTCCTAGCCAGATGGTTAGAGGTTGTCATTAAATTAACCTGAATCAGTCGGTATCCCATCAGTTAATCTCGTGTACTATAAATGGCAGATGAGTTTTCTTTGTACTGATTATGCAACTTACAGCATCTGCCCATTTTCTGCTTGACTGTGTCCTGTCTGAAATGGTCATTTCCCCAAACCTGCTAGAGCCAATCAAAAACCTGCTCAGTTTGTAAGAAGACTGCAGGCACATGGCTATTCAGCTTATATTTTCACCATAGGGTACTTAGCTATTATGTACGAGTATGGGAAACTATGTAGGATAAAGTCATTAAAGTGCTGAACAGTAAGAATTATGGCCATGTTACACATTAAGACAATACTGTAGAAAATGCTTATCTGTATGTATTTTCCAGTTGAATCATTATTTTTTGAATGGCATTTTCTAATGACATAGGGGAAATTTATCATTTAATTCATATGAATGTAGTTAAATTTCCTTGCAATTGTAACTTTCTTGTTATATTCATGTCATTTGGGGTTATAGGTACGTAGATTCGATCCTAAAAGAAATTCTTAGAGTTTGAGAGCAGGACTAACTGGAAAATAGGTAAGAAGCTAGACACAACCGTCCCTTGATCATTAGCATCAGAATGACACAACATCAGTTAATTTCCCATTTGCTTTCTGCATAATCGTATAACAGATACAGAATTGTTATACAGATGCTAAAGATACAACCTTAGCATGAGAAATTGCTGTTGCTATCTTATTTAGCAGAGTGACAATCACAGGTACTCTGCATAACATTTTTTATTAGTAATAACTTTTAAGTAGACCTTAGCTACCAAAAAAAGGAGTTTCTGAAGTGCATCTTCTCTTATCCAAATATCATACTTGACAGTATGGTACAGCAGCTACAGTAATTGCAGTATGGTGGCAATCAATAGCGGTAGTATATTAAGGATTCGTTTATAAGACAAAACTATTATACTCCTAATTATTTTTTTTCTTTTTTTAAAGGTAGGTTATCCTATTTAATTTTCTATCTATGAAATTAAAGAGAAAACAATGACATGTCTGTAGGACATTACTGGATAACTACAGAAAAGATGGTGGTTCAAAATTCCTTAGTTTTACATGTTACATGTTAATATTGCAGATAAATGTTGTAGTAACATTATACCTGCTCTTTGTCACAGTGTCCATTTTAAAACTGTAGAATCTTATGCAGCTGACAGGAAATATAATATAAATCCAAATTTCTTTCCCTGTATTCTATAATTCTGTGATTCTATCTGTAAAGTTAATTTTATTCTCTCCATTCCTGTGATTTTGGAAAGTACAATTACATATCCCTTCACCAGCAGTAATGACTGCACTTCTGTTCTGCCTTGCTTTTGATCTGAGACCAAGGAAGAACATCTTTGTAGCAGAATTTCTTTTATTTGGAAATGCATATGAAGAGCAGTGGAAAATCCTTGAATAAAACCTTCAGATAAAGGCTGGAGAGAAGAGGTATTCTAACCAAATGCTTTCTAGTCCTTTTGGACATAATACTTCAGTTTATGCTGCTCATATGATTTCTGCGCATTGTTGTCAACAACCTGAATCAAGATAGTTCTTTCTGACAAAAACACTTTTTTTGAATCTTGTGAAGTAAGTCCATCCTAGATACTCAGCAAATAAAAATCTAGACAACATCTGCATCTAAAACTCCAATGGTTGTAGATATAATCAAACAAAACCAATAAATAAATCTTTTAGGTAAGGGTTATAATATAACATTCCTTTTTTGGAATTGCCGTTCATTTGCAATGATGAAAATTAGTTTAGTAACAGCACCAAGTTTTTTTATAAGTGAGTGTTGTTTTTTACAGATGTTTTTTCACAGTTCTACAGATGTGAGAGAGACCTTTAAACATTTTTTCTTTTCTTTTTCTTTCTTTTCGTGGATCTCAGTCCAGTAAGAACAATCAGTTATAATGAGTAAAAATCTAGTGTTTTGATGGCTCTAGGCAGACAAATAATAAGGGAGAAACTGCTGAACTAAGAAAAATCCAAGGGTGAACTGTTTATAAAAAATGTCTTCTGCATCATGCAAACAGAACTATTTGCACAGTGGTGGTTTTATAGTTTTATTTACAATTTTATTCCTTTTTCTATGCACAGTAATCACAGAGGTCAACAACAAGTCAGAGAAGAATTTTTAGAACTTTTGTTTCTAGACATACGAGATCAATACAAAATATTATGGAGGAGATGCTTGTAAAGGGCTTTTATCTTTTCTCTTAAGGCATATTAAGGTAAGAACAGGAATTTGCTTAAAAAAATAGGGAAAGAGAAAGAGATTTTTTCTGATTAAAAAGACACATGCTTTACTAATTAGTAGCTAAGATTACTAAAACGGGCCATTACTCACAAAAAGAGAGGAAGAAGAATTGTTGAAGACCTGTAAACTTAAGACAGCCTTGACTGCAATGACTATAAACCAGGGCTGTTCTTCAAGGAGAATCTTCTTAAATTACAAGGTGCATTCTGAAGTGCAGAAAGTTGAACATCCATGGCAGAAGGACAGGATGGATGGTCAAGGAATTCCAGAATAAGTTTAATCAAGTCTGAAAGTTTGGCTGAATCCTCATTCTCTTCACTTAAGTTTAGACAAATGGCTGTTTCTAAGAAATTCGTTTATTAAAGAATAATGTCAGTGTGATGACATCTACTTTTGATAAAATTCTTGGGGTAATTTAACTTTGTCATTCATGCACAGGTAACTGATTACTTCCTGACTCAAAATATGTTCTAAAGCTCTGCTAGATTTGAGGTCAAATTCATGGGATAGTAATTTTTCAGGGGGGGTGTGTGTGTATAATATTTGTGATTTTCTAGTAAGACAGCAGAAATTGATAATTTCATAAAGAGGCCTTGCTATTGGTTGCAAATGTTTGCAAAACCATTATTTTGTTTTAATAAGCAACAAGGATGTTATTTCCACCTGTCTTTTGTAATTGCAATTACTGAAGTTTCTTCACTCAGGTTTTCTTTATGCTCATGTAATTTAACATGTGGATACATATCAGCTTATGTATCCATGAGGTAAAATACTGCTTTTGTAGTTCTTGTATATTTGGCTTAATCTCTATCCTATACTATGTACTGTCACTAGTCTCACCAGTTTCATCTTCTCTTCTTATGTATATATTTGAAAATCTACAAGTGATTTTCCTTATTTGCTTTGCAACATCCAGCTCAATGAAATAATTGGCCACTTTTACATTATTTTCTACTTTCAAAGCTTCAAGAAATTTGAGAATTAAAAGATTTGCAATTACTTCTGTATTACTTTTCATACACTTTATACCTGTCCAAGGTGTTTATTCAGCCCATCCCTATTATGTGGTTTCCTTGTAATTTGGATACAGGTGCTGGATGGTATTTGTATTTTTGATAATAAATAATACCATCTCTTATTGACATTCAAGCTTCTGGTGTTTTGCTGTTCAGAATTATGTTATTCTTGCTTGTGACCTAATATAATTTCTTCGATCGTCTATTAATTCTTTTCTGAGTGCTAGAGTAATACAGAATCACAGAATCACAGAATCACAGAATCTTAGTGGTTGGAAGGGACCTTTGAGATCATCGAGTCCAACCACGTTAAAAAAAAAAAAAAAACAACACACAAAAACAAACAAACAAGCAAACAAAAAAAAAACAATAAAAAAAAAAAAAAAAAAAAAAAAGCACCCACCAACTAAACCCCACACCCACAACCTCACACACAACACCCCACCACAAACCAACAATTCCGGGCACTAGAGCATGCCCTGAAGAGCCATGTCTACACGTTTCTTAAATACCTCCAGGGATGGTGACTCCACCACCTCCCTGGGCAGGCTGTTCCAGTACTTGACCACTCTTTCAGTAAAGTAATTCTTCCTAATATCTAATCTAAACCTCCCCTGCCACAACTTCATACCATTTCCTCTGGTCCTGTCATTATTCCCTTGGGAGAAGAGGCCAACCCCCGCCTCTCTACAGTTTCCTTTCAGGTAGTTGTAGAGGGCAATGAGGTCTCCCCTCAGCCTCCTCTTCTCCAAACTAAACATGCCCAGTTCCCTCAGCCTCTCCTCATAGGACTTGCTCTCCAGACCCCTCACCAGCTTGGTGGCTCTCCTCTGGACACGCTCCAGCACTTCAATGTCTTTCCTGTAGTGAGGGGCCCAGAACTGAACACAGTACTCGAGGTGAGGCCTCACCAGTGCCGAGTACAGAGGCACCATCACTTCCCTGCTCCTGTTGGCCACGCTATTCCTGATACAAGCCAGGATGCCGTTGGCCTTCTTGGCCACCTGGGCACACTGCTGGCTCATGTTAAGCCAGCTGTCCACTAACACTCCCAGGTCCTCTTCTGCAGGCCAGCTTTCCAGCCACTCTTCCCCAAGCCTGTAGCGTTGCCTGGGGTTGTTGTGACCAAAATGCAGGACCCGGCACTTGGCCTTATTAAACCTCATCCCATTGGCCTTGGCCCATTGATCCAACCTGTCCAGATCCCTCTGTAAAGCCTTCCGACCCTCAAGCAGATCAACACTCCCACCTAGCTTGGTGTCATCCGCAAACTTACTGAGGGTACATTCAATCCCCTTGTCTAGATCATCAATGAAGATATAGAAGACTGGCCCCAAAACTGAACCCTGAGGGACACCACTGATGACCGGCCGCCAACCAGATTTTGCTCCATTAATCACAACTCGCTGGGCACGGCCATCCAGCCAGTTTTTTATCCAGCGGAGGGTACACTTGTCTATGCCATGATTCTCCAGTTTCTCCAGGAGAATGCCGTGAGGGACGGTGTCGAAGGCCTTACCAAAGTCCAGGTAGACAACATCCACAGCCTTCCTCTCATCGAGAAAGCGTACTGCAATGCTTATCACTGTTACAGTATCAGTTCTGAATATTGAGGTATTTCAAACAGGGATAAATTTGTTTACTAAATGAAACCATTCCATTAAATGTTATCTATGTTGTCCACTTAGTAAATTCATATATTCATATATTGTCTTCTCTAACACTTATAAAGAAGAAAATTTTTTTGATTCTCAGTATTTTGTGGGGTCTAGTAATATACTTGACTTTGCATATTTGGATAATCAAAACATTGTCTTTGGCACTGGGAATTTACAGTCATAAGTGACCTTTGGTTTTAATGAAACTGCTCATAGGAGCTATTGCTTTGAGTTAACAGTAAAGCTGAATGTAAAAATCACTTAGGGTTTTTACCACCTTAAAGCAATTGACGGGGTTTTTGAAGGATTTTCTAGTATACTGACATTACAGTGTAAATTTTTTTCCTTTCCAAATCTAAAATTTCAAGCAACAGAGATGTAATTTTCCAAAATGAAATTAATTTAATATTGTTAAAATAATAATGACAGGTTGTGAGTATAAACCTTAATTGATGAGGTTTTGTATTTGTAGACATATAGACGGCTGTTGCTCTGATTTCTTGCAGATTAAATGCCAGCAGCAGACAACATATGCAACAAGAATGAATGACCCAGCCCATTTCCAAAGTCCTTCTCTTCCAGCTGCAGCCATCCAGATGTTACCCAATTTTTATCCTTCATGGGGCTGAACATGATCACAACCTGTAAATTACTTCCAGTGGTTTGAGTTTTTTCTAATGTCATCTTGAAAAGGGGGAAAAATACTTTGAGATTGCTCTCTAGGTTGAGAATTTTCATTGGAAAAAAAAATCTATTTTCTCACTGGTATTGACATCTCAAATGTAATCACACTGTAATATCATCACTCACCTGATGGTGAACACACTTCAGTTAATCATCTGCCTTGAAGTTAAGTACTTAACTGAGTCACTTAAATTAAAAAAAACCCACCCTTGTCCTTGGAACTTTCTGTTGATGAAGAAAAACAAGTTACGTCTAGGAGAGTGAAACCTTAAATGGGCTGAACTGTTGTTTGATAATATAAAGCTACTTCCTGTTATTAGTCACCTTAATCTCTTTCTTGAGCCTAATTATTTCAATTCATGCACTCATTAATAGCTTAAAACTAAGTGGACTAATTCAGGCCTCAGAGATTCAGATAAAAGACAATTTCATAGGATAGTTTTCAATAATCCTAACCAATATTTAAAATTTATAGTGTGAAGGGGGAGGAAAACAGGAAGGAAGGGGGTGATGGTAGGAGAAAGGGCCTTGTCTTTTTTAATCTATTTGCATTGTCTACTCATTCTTTTAGGTCATTTATTTTTGTGTTATTTTGACTGCCAGACAAAGTTTTAAAATAGCATAAGATCCACATACAAGTCAGCCAAGATGGCTGTAAATAGATGTGTTCCTGGCAAGTGACAGAGTTTAAATATGCTTCCTCCAAAATTAGCAAAACCTAATATTCTGCAATATCTAATGAAAACTTTAATCTAGGTTGTTTTCCTCATTTCAGTAGTCAAAAAGCAAACAATGTCACTTGTTTCTCTTGCACTTTTTAATCTATTAGGCTGACACTTTATTATTTGTTGCTCTTTATTATTGATCAGAGTTTTTCTAAGTCCTGCGGTCTTTGTGAATTTAGCTATAAAAACAACAAAGCACTAATAAATTATGTACCTGCTTAATAAGAATCAAGTTTTGTGTATGTTCATTTTATTATTACATTTACTGTATGAATGGAGGAGGAGACTTTTTAAAACCATCAAAATTGTGAGTTTCTTAGCAACTGCTATATTTCATATCATGGTAGAAGGTGTATTAATTATATTATGAAGAGAAACTCAGCACAAAGCTAGCCAACAATGAATGAAACATATCAGTATTGAAAACAGGATTACTCAAGAAATATCTGGGGCAAGTGCACTCCTGATATAGATGAGTTGAGGTAGGAACAAAGAGAGAATGATTTTGTTCTAGTGAATGGTCCCTATTTTCTACTGTTTGCTATCAAGTTTCAGGAGTAGTTGATACATTGCTAGGTGAAGCAGAGCTGAAGTTTTTATGCTATTGTGCTATTAAGGTGGTATTGCTTTGTAGATGACTCTCCTTTTTCATATTCTGTTGACAACCCACTGGAACTCTTTTCTGTCTATGCTTTGCACCATTTCTGGTTCTGAAGTAACTTTTGGTTGCACATTAGCTAGCAATCATTTCTACTGTGGATTTTATGGGAAAAGGATTTTTCTCTAGACGGATAGATTGAGTCAGCTATGAATTGGGAAAATAAGTTAAAGGTTCTTGTAATTTTTCATGCACTGATTTTTTTTTTTAATTGATTTCAAAATATTCAGCTATTTTATTTTCCCTTACTGCACATTCCTATAATATTTCAGAGTGCCATTGTCCTGTAGGCATCACCAGGCTGGCTGTCCCTGCTTGGCCAGCCTGGGCCACCCACCACCTTCCCCACAGCCCAGTGCCCCATTTCAGCCCCTGCCCCAGCCATGCCACAGCAGGGCCAGTCTCCAGCTCCCCACATCCCTGCTGTGCCCAGCCATGGGCCCTGCTGAGCCAGGCCCACCTGAGAGTCCATGTCCCAGCCCAGTCTTAGCCTATTCCTGTCCCCATGAAACTGCTCTTGGCTGAGGGGTGGGATGAATATTGCGTGAAGAGGCAAAATAGTTTTGGCAGAAAATAAACCCCCTTGCATTCTAACGCTCCTCACCAAGGTGGGAGGCTAGGGGCAGCTGGGTTTAAATTCTGAGTGATGCCCAATTCACCACTATCAGTCCGGTTGTGTTTAATATATTAAACTATCACGATTCTGGATACACTAATAGTGGACTGCACCTTCAGTCTAGTCGTGCTCACAAACTAGCATGGCCACACTTTAGTGTCTGGTTGTGTTCAGTGAGAAACCGAAACGGCTAGCTACTTAAACAGTGAAGTTTATTTAAGCAACAGATATAAAGGTTCTTATGGTTTGCCGGTGATAAGTACAGTCTGCAAAGCACGTGCAAGTAAAAGAAAAAATGTTAATGGTACAAAGCGCGTGCCAAAGTTACAAACAATACAGCCTGACTATAAATGTAACAGGTAACCCTCTAGAGAGATTTCTAAGTTCCCCGAGGAAGCACTCGGTATAGTCTAAGTCTTATGCACAGGCGTCCCTATGGGGGGGAAGAAAGGCTCAGCCCGTTGACTGGTCCCGGGAGTCAGAGGCAGTCCGTGATGGGGTCCTCCCTGACTTGTTTACGATGGTGTCTTCCCTAGCATCCCCCCTTTCTCGGGTTATTTTTATATTATTTTTTACCTTTCAAGGTGGAGTTTGAGTGACTCTAGTCATAAATACCTTTATTATGATTGGTGTAAAATTCTCTCACCTCGCATTTAAACGTATAGCTTATGAAAAATTCAGGGCGCAGACTCAAGGAGGAGTGGTCGCACCTTGGAGGTGGGTAGCCTTCGGGCTGGAGGTGTGTTTTGGTATTATAATGACATTATAATGAGCAAAGTTCGCACAAGGACAGCATTTCATCAAAATTTGACAGACTGTTGGCTCAGGGTAGCAAGCATGCCGCTTATCACTTCCACAGGATCACCTTGTTCCCATTCTGCTGTGTAATCACAGAGCTTGGCCGTGGAATCTTCACTCCACTCCATCCTCCGTGTTGCTTTTGCAAGCAATATTGTTCAGGGAGTCATAGATGTAGCGGATTCCTTGCATACCAGCTGCTGCTGTGTTCCACCCTGGAAACGTTTTGATTTTATACCTTTCCTTAATGTGTGAACAGTGCTATATATTTTTAATAAAAATTATATTTTAGGAATTATTCCACAGATGAGCCCAGGCCCTGTGCCCTACCTAAGCCCCTGGGGAGCCCCTGACAGTTTCAGTCTCCATCCCCAGGGAGCTACCAGCCTGCGCTGCTCCCTGACACCGTGCTGTGTTGAGAGTTGCCATTCCAGAGCCTCTTGTGTAGTGTTGTCTATGCACGCTGTCTTTATCATTCGATTGCAAAGCCAATGAAAGTACATTGCTCAATCAAAATAAGACTGTTAAGCAACCCAGAGAGCTTTGTCATGGATGTCTTAATGGAAAATCTCAAAACAGCTCTATTCGTGATCCATTTCTTCCCTGGGAAAGCTTTCCAGCACATGTCATTTCTGTGTATTCGGTGATTCTATTATTAAATTACTTATATTTCAACTTTGCATCCATGAAGTTGAGTCTATGTTATGCTGCAAACAAAGCTATTACCCTTTACATTAGAAGCTAGTTGACTATGACTCTAATTCAATAAAACATTTAGGTTTTTATTTCAGTCTCACCTACATTTGTGGAGATCATGTACATATTTACATGTTTTCCTGAACTGAGATTTATTTATAAATCCTAAATGCCAACACTTCAGGGTTAGCTTCCATTTATACTCAAAGGAGATTTCATATCTGGAAGTAAACATTGATAGCTATCAAGTGGCAATAAGTAAGGTAGAATCAGACTTTTTGTTTGTTTCCCTTTTCTAGCTATGATACACTATTAGTAAGATTAATACTAAAAAGAATTATTGAATTATTCTGTTATAATTACTTGTTTTCAGTATATTAAAGAAGCCCCAAAAAGTTTGGAGGCTGTCTTCTAATAATGTTTGAGCAGATGTGCTCAATAGCTCAATAAAACATATTCTGTTCAGTTTAATAAATTTTATTTATTGCATGTCAAAAGTATTTGATAGAAAGAAATGGTGAACTAGAAGTTTATTGTTTAGAAAAAAAGTTTTATCATGACCAACACTGTAAGATTAAACTTACAGAGAATAAGGATATTCAAAATACATAAAAAAATGAAGCTTTTACTTTGATGCCAGATTAAAATTCTAGGACAGAAATTCAGGTCAACATACCCAGGGAAAGAGACCCTGAGGGGATCCACTGTCTTAACCAATCATTTATTTGTTTTTCTTCTATGATATGGGAATGTCTCGATGCATAATACTTTAAAAGATGAAGACACATGGGAGAACCACCAGGAAGCCCAAAATGTAAAGTTTTTAGTTTTGACTTAATATCCTGAAGACTTTAGTCTAATATCCTGCTCATTTATTTCCAATGCCAAATGAAGGGAAAAATAGAATGAGTTTGAACAAAGGTGCCTGAGGGATCAATTGCAAATGTCACAGTAGGAAGGTACCTAGGACACAGGCTTTTCCAGTCTGAAGGTACCTGCTATGATAAACTTTTTCCATGTAGCTGTGTTCACAGATAGAAAGAAAACCAGAAGTATGAAACAGGTGGTTTTGACTATACAATTAAAAGTTCCCTCTGAAAAAGAACAAGAACTAGATAAAAAGGGTTAAATTAAACATGACAGCTAATGTAGTAATTGATCAAAACCTCAACCTTATATGATTGAAGAAATCCCTACAATTGCCTGAACTTGAAGATCTCTTAAATCTAACTTACTGGAAAGTAAACCACTATGGTTTAGATACAGCACACAAAAAGTCTTGCACGTAAAGCCAGTATTTGGCAAAGTAACAATACACTTAATAGTTGTAACTGCAGCTCCACAAGGGAGAACTATGCTTAGAAAACTGTTATACTAGCTACCTCTTTCAATGCCAAGTATTGATGCTGCCACATGATATGTGTACTGGATCAGTTAACAACAGAATTGTGTTTAAATGCCGACTGTCATCTTTGACTAGGGCATATTTATATGATATATTTCAATTTTATCTTTTTACTTAAGTGATAAATAAAATCCATTAAAAAAAAAAAAAGGACACTCTTAGGTAGTAGCACCTTCATTTTAACAGTTAACAGCAAAACTTCTTATCTAGGACAAAGAAAATGAGTATAAATATAGGAAGGGAAAAAAAATCTAAGAAAAAAAAGCTATATTCCTGAAGCATGTTGCATGAATATTTAAGTGTTTGGGGTTTTTTTTCTGCAAAAAATATGAAAATGCATTCAGACCAAATGCATTTACTTATTATTCTTAATAGAATCATAACAACCTTACTTTAGCTGTGTGTGGCCAATAACCATAACCATTGCTATCTTCCATTCTCTCAGCAAGCACAACATATCTACTCTTTTAGAAACACTTCCATTGCCTGCACACAATGTAATGTCTCACAAATATTTATGAATGTGTTTTAAGTATTTAGTTATGGTAGAGGAATGCTACTTAATGGAAAACTAGACTTCTGTTTTATGTGTACCAACATCTGATGGTAACTGGATTCAGAAACAGAGATGTTGAATTCCAGTACAAATTCCTGTAATGTTATTGTGTTAGAACTCATACAAGAACCTAGACCTCCTAGGTCACGATTTGACTATGAGACAGAGTTGCTATTTATATGAATCAGTATGAGTTACTTCTTTGCAGCATGAGATTAAGATGCCCAATAATTTTGCATAATTCTGTGCCACACATCTAGTTGATATACATTGTATGTTTTGATACTGGTAGCCAATACTATGTCTCAGAATGCATGAGCTGGACATCTCAGTAAGTAAGATCCTCTACACTTAAAATGGATATTGTATTTAAAATGACTGTTAGATTTGTCTAAAAGAAGGCAACTGTTCTAAGAACAAGATTTCTCTAGCTGTTCAGTTATATCACATTTGAAGGCAGAAAGGAAGGAAGAGTGGAAATATAGTGTAAAAGAAACATTGTTCTCCACCATTTGTGTTGGAACTGGTATGTTTGCAAGAGAAGTCAAAAGGAGAGGAAGACAACTAAGTTTGTCTGCAGCATAGTAGTTAACATTTGGAAAGATGCAAACTTTTGATACTGACTTCCTGTTACCTGGCATATTTATAAATTTCAAAATAATGAGGGGAGAAAACCCAAACATTTCTAAAATAGCACAGAAAAATACCTAGTTCCCACTCAAAAATATCCACAGAAGAGTTTCTGCTAACTAATCGCTATACTTATATATATGTTCCCGGATTAATAAAATCATGGCCTGCAATCATAAATGTGTCTTGATAGCCCTCTGCAAATATTTTCTATCTCAAATTTTCTTCTAATTTTCCCAACCTGTTTTCAAAAGTTAGAATATCATCTTCTCAGACATGTATCTCTGTCTGTTGAATAAAAAAAGACATTTTCAGATAAAAATATGTTAAATACTGAAATGATAATTCCTTGATTTCTAACCCTCTTTGATATGAGACAAGAAGTATGTGTACTTTCTCAGGATTTATCAAAGCCCAAGGAAAGAAAAAGGCTGTGAGATTGGTGCCAGGCTGCTATTGTAAAAAATTCTGTGGTTTGTAGGTCATGTTTCTGGAAGCAGTATCAAAGTGAACTGTTTTCAGTTTGCTTGCTATGCCTTTGGCTCATAATGAGTTGATTGTGAAAGGGTTATTCAGTCTGTACAAAAAAAAAAAAAAAAAGGTATCTTTACAGAAGCACATTTAATTAAAGAAAAAATAAAATTACCATAAAGAGTGACGAAAAATGTTTTATATGCTCTTGAGAGTCTTAAGAAAAATAGACCACTGAAGTTCGGAGTCATGCAATCCTTTCTTATAAAGAAATTTAAATAAGTTGGATATTTCAACTGCTTAAATCACAGTTCCTATCTAAGAGTCAGAAAAAGTGTTTAGATGCAAAAATATAATCTTAGCTTGATGTGGAATTTGCTTTATAGGGGAAAGAGAAAACTGTTTTCTTTAAGGTACATAAATCTTCCCAAACAATGTCAAGATAAAAATGTGAATAGCAAAATAAATTGATTTGAATTTCCTAAAAAATTGAACTTGTTTAATTTATTTTCCCTTAAATCAGTAATTTAAATTTAATTTAAACATGATATGTCTTTCATGAGCATGGCTGCTATTGTGTTAAAAAATCAAACACAATAAAATTATGATACTAAGTTATGTTTTGTCAAAGGTTTATGAAGCATACAAAACGTCTTCAGGTGAAGTATTTGTTTTCTTTTCCAGTATATAAATAGATAAGATAATATCATATATAAATAAATAGTCAGCATTATACTTCTATTATTTTGCTAGTAGCATAGATTTTAGTTCAACATAGTACAAGTCTCTATGTAGTAAAACACTGTCTAAAGAGCACAGGAGCTGTAGTGTAACAACCTTTCTAAAAAATTTAATACAAAAATCTAATTGCATTAAACATAATACTATGTTTCTGGTTTAAACCTATAAAATACAGACATTTCAATATTTTTTTTTCTTAAAAATTACTTCTAACAAGATTTCTTTTACAGGAGAACCTCAGCATCAAAATATATTTCTTCCATTACATATTTTCATGAAATTTGCAATCTTCTAAAGCGATATTTTTTGGGGGGTTTTGCAAATGTGTTTAATAGTAGGTTAGTTCAAGGTGTATGTTAGTAGATCAATACACAGATCACCTTATTTGCTGATCTATCCTGCCAATAGCAGGTCATAAATAGTACATAAAAGTTATGAAAATACAATTATAGCACTTGAATCTAAACATGATTCCATTTGCATCTTCAAGACAATTTTAGCTTTCTTGTACTATGAAGGATTTTGCTTACTTAGGCTTTTTTTTATTTTTGTTTGCTTGTATGGACTTGATTTACACTGTTTTGAAGGGCAAAGATTCCTTGAGTAATATTGTCAAAATCTGTATCATTTTATAGTCATTTAACAGGTCTTAGATGATATGGTTGAGATTTAAACTAGACTATTTATTTATTTATTGTCCTTTGCTTCCTTTTATCAGCATTTTCTTTTCTGATTTCAAGGGAATGGAAGTTTTGCCCTTCCTTTCCCTCTTCCCTCTTCCCCTTCCACTCTCTTCCCCGCTCTTTTACCCCTCTTTCTTTTTTTTTTTTTTTCTGTTGACAAAGACAATTCCTCCTGACTCTTTCATGAGGACAAATTCTTTTATCATCAATTTGAAAAATCATGTTATATCTTATACAATAAAATAGGCTTTTGAATCCCAATCACCTCATTTTGGTAGAGCTGCATCAGCAATATTTCAAAGCCATGTCTGTAGGCTTCTTAAAATCTTTCAAACTGCTATGATATGAGGTTTAAGACCTTTGTGTGTTTTGGTATATCTGAGAAGCAAGTGGTCCTTTACTGCAACCTTAATTACTACCTGAAAAGATTATCCGAGAGCAGTGAATGAGAGACTAGCTTTTGGAATTTGCTATCACAAGGAAGAAGGAAAAAGAGAGAAAGTTAGACCATTTATGCAATAAAATTAAAACAGGATGGAGGCAAAATCTTTAAAAGTTTTTGCTTAATTTTGGAAGTCTTTAAATTAGCTAGTGGCTTGTTTTGACAGTCACCATTTAAAGTCCTGCTTCTGTGATACGCCAGCTACTGTAATTTTAGAAGAAACAAACTTGTATCTAAATTGAAGTAGAAATGGGATTTTTCTGTTTTAATTACACAGTAGATGTTATAACTAAGTTAACTACCTTAGTGTGCCTTTTAGGTTAATTGGAGAGAGCATGATCACAGAATCACAGAATGGCTGAGGTTGGAAGGGACCTCTGGAGGTCATCTGGACCAACCACCCTGCTCAAGTAGGGCCACCTGGAGAGATTTGCCCACGACCATGTCCAGATGGCTCTACAACCTCTCTGAGTAACATGTTCCAGTGCTCAGTCACCCTCACAGTAAAAAAAAAAAGAGTGTTTCCTTATGCTCAGAGGGAACCTCCTGTGTTTCAGATTGTGCCCATTGCCTCTGGTCCTTTTACTAGGCACCACTGTAAAGAGCCTGTCTTCTTTAAAACCTCCCTTCAGGTATGTATATACATTGATAAGATCCACCTGAGTCTTCTCTTCTCTAGACTAAGCAGTCCCAGCACTCTGCCTTTCCTCATAGGAGAGGTGTGCTAGTCCCCATATCATCTTCATGACCTTAATCGGTCTCCCTCCAGCATATTCATGTCTCTTCTGTACTGAGGAGCCCAGAACTGGACACATGACTCCAGATGTGGCCTCATCAGTGCTGAGTAGAGGGGAAGGATCACCTTCCTCGACATGCTAACATCACTCCTAATGCATCCCAGGATACAATTAGGCTCTTTGGCAAGGGCACATTTCTGGCTCATGATTTGCCTCATGCTAGATCTCATCTAAATGAAGTATGATAAATTGCATCCTAAAACTCCTTGTTTCTCTCAATTGTCAATGAAGAAAATCTAGGGTAAGTAAATGAGCAGATATGACAGACTACATAGACAAATTTATTACTCTAATGACAGTTGGAAGTTTGTCGAAATTCCAGAGAATCTCAGGTGGTATTAAACATCTATTTTTAAGCACTGAATATAGGCAGTTAGTTGTACACAGAAATCTCATGCCTGCACTCTAAGCACCTGAGATACCTCAGGAGGGCTAGCTTACAGGTGTATGCTCCTCTGAAGAGGAGTGTGATAATCAGTTAAAATATTCTAGGTATCTAAAATGGCACTAAGTCTTTGCTTAAGAAACAGTGTCTTCATAGGGGGTATGCAATTCCAGCAGGTTTCAAAGAATATTTCCAACACATATCAAAATTTAAGCTATATTCAACTGCATGTATAAAGGTATGGGAAAAAAACATATTATGCCCAAGATATCCATTGAACCTGGCAGATATGAATCAGGATTTGTAGAAAACACTTGACTCACAACAAGGAGATCTGGTACGATACTCTGTGACATACTAGATGGCACTAGGCATCATATATATAAGTAACTCAGCAAGGCCTAGGTGTTCATGTTTGAGCTCTAACAAAGAGCAGACACAGAACCATGGCCGGCCTCCAAAAGTTGCTCCTCTAGCAGCTACTCCAGAAGGACATGGGCTTCTCACAAATTTTCTGCCCAGTCTGTCTTGGATAATCCAGACATCTCAAGTAGCACTAGTGGTTGGATTCAAATGCAAATACATAATGAACTTTTTTGCCACTTGAGTTTCCCTAGGATATCTGATACAGGACAAGAAGATCAACGTGGTATCTATGAGAATACACAGGGAAGGATTTATCTTGAGTGAAAACTAGTTTCCAGGAAGAATGCCCAAAAGGATCTTAAATTCCAAGAGATGAGTACGTGTGGTCAAATAAATCAAGCCCATAATAACAGCAGGCAGTAAAATAAAAGGCTTCTTAAACTGTTTCATCCCAGAAACTACTTATAGGTCATTTCAGCAGCTTTCAAAGTTCTGTTGGCAGAAATTAATGACAGATTAAAGCGCTGCTGCTAGTTGAGGTGTGATGGATGTTCAAGATCACACAGCATTCCTAGACAGAAAACAGGGTTTGCAGAAATCTTACATTTTTCTGGGAAGCAGCTAGAGGTTTGGTAGGATACCCCACCTCAGCTAAAATGACTGGGCAGATGAAGTGGGTTTTTTTTTTCCCTTAAGCTCATTTTATTGACACCAGACACCTATCTACATACAACTGATTTGAGCTCCAAATACTGTCAATAGCAGGAAGTCAGATAAATAGCTTATAGAAACTGCTACATATAGACTTCCAATTTTATGTGTGTCTGTGTGGACGTGAATCCTACCCAAGATCCTACCTCTCTGTGTTTCTTCAAGAGTTGACAAGGCATTTTTGGCTCATATATCAAAATCATTACAAAACCTTTTCTGTCTACCTACCTTCTCTACCTTGTTGAAAAAAAAAAAAAAAAAGTAATGTCTTTAATTCTATTGTTTGTATGCAATGTGTTATTAATAGTAGCATCAACACTATGTTGTTAATTACAAGTTTAATTGTGAAGCAATGGATTTATGATTTCTATGGTGGATTCCATAGTGCCAGAGCTTTTTTACTATCAAGTTGCATATTTATTTTTTTTGTATAAAGCAAAAATGAGCCAAATGAAATTTTCAGCTTCATACACGGGCAGAGGAAGACATTAATTTTTCATTTGATGGGGAGAAATTATTGAATGTTTCTGTGAACAGATCTCTTTAGTAACTGCTAATAGCTTATCTAATTTTACAGAAAAGACAGGTACTCTAGGTAACACAATAAAAACATTTTAAAAATTACAGCAGTCCCTGTGTTTAAAAGTAACAAAAATTAATCATACTTTTTACTAAAAATGCAACAAATGCTTGTTAGCAGGTGCTTGAGTGAATTGATTTGAACTATGCAAGCCTTCTTGTAAAGTAGTTATATCTTTGTGGTTCTTTTGATAGATATGATAATGCTAATTAAAAAATAGTTAATTTTCTCATATTACATCAACGATCACAATACAATGGGATGTATAAGAGTTTTAAGTAACACTACTTATTGACTCTAAATGTGTACACACAAGACAGGTATAAGAAATTAAAAGCAGAATTTGCTATGTGAAACTTTTCATACTATGTCAGTGTATTTGTCCTCAAAAAGTCATTTTGGAAAGGAAGAAACAAAATAGCGTTATATGTTAGTCCTTCAAGCCCCTTCAATGCCCAGTGAACAGAGCATGAACTGAATAGGCACATGAAAATGTGGTCTCTGGAATTGCTGTCTATTTTCTTGAGCAGATATGTTTGTGAGGCCTGATTATAAATACTAACAAGGCTCAAGAAGATGAAAATTCATTTTATATTTAAGTGAGTAGAATTTTGAGGAATATTTTTAGATGTTCATTTTGGTAGTGTATGGTTGTGAATGCAAAATAAAACATAAACTTGGGAAAAAATAATTAATGTATTACTGAAAAAAGGTAAGTAAAAAGAAAGAAAATACAATAAATATGGGATGCTAAGAAATGGTGAAACATAAGAACACAAAAACTCTAAATGAGAACAGGTGTGAGTTGGCAAGGTAAAAGAGAATAAAAGGATAGACAAAGAATAAGGAAAAAGAGAAAGCTGAGTTCAACTAGAAATATTTAGGTGTAGTTTGGGAATCAGTAAGAGAGATCCCATCATTAAAAACCAAATAAATTAACTACAGGTTCCTTTTGAAGATTGTGTAATTCAGATTATTTTAAATCAGTCAGATCTAGGAATTTCTAAGTGATATTGAAGTGGTATAACATGGATTTTAAAAGAAAAGCCAAAGAAAGTATCCATGCCCTCAAAACAAATAGGTTGCTAGCAAGCAGCAACTACAGATAAGTTTCCTCAGCAAGTTTGCCGACCACACCAAGCTGTGTGGTACAGTGGACATGCTGGAGGGAAGGGATGTCATCCAGAGGGACCCAGATAAGCTTGAGAAGTGGGCCTGTGCAAACATGAAGTTCAACCAGGCCAAGTGCAAAGTCCTGCATCTGGGTTGGGGCAATCCAAAGCACAGTCTGGGCTGAGAATGGATTGACAGCAGCCCTGAGGAGAAGGACTTGGGGATGTTGGTGAATGAGAAGCTCAACATATGCGCTGGCAGTCCAGAAAGCCAACTGCATCTTGGGCTACATCAAAAGAAGTGTGGCCAGCAGTTCAAGGGGCGTGATTCTGCCCCTCTAATCTGCTCTTGTGAGAACCCACCTGGACTACTGCCTCCATCTCTGAAGTAGCCAATTTAAGAAGCACATGGACCTGTCGGAACATGTCCAGAGCAGGGCCACAAAGATGATCAGAGCGCTGGATCGTGTCTCTTATGAAGACAGGCTGAGCGAGTTGGGGTTGTTCAGCCTGGGGGAGAGAAGTCTCCAGGGACACCTTATACCAGCCTTCCAGTATCTAAAGGGGTCCTACAGGAGAGTTGGGGAGTGACCCTTTATGAGGGAGTGTAGCGATAGGACAAAGGGTAATGGTTTTAAACTGAAAGAGGGGAGATTTAGACTAGATATCAGGAGGAAATTCTTTACTGTGAGGGTGGTGAGGCACTGGAACAGGTTGCCCAGGGAAGTTATGGATGCCCCATTCATGAAAGTGTTGAAGGCCAGGTTGGGTGGGATTTTGAGTAACCCAGTCTAGTGGGAGGTGTCCCTGCCAATGGCAGCGGGGTTGGAACTAGATGATATTTAAGATCCCTTCCAATTCTAAGCATTCTATGATTCTGTGATTCTCTGTTCCATTCTATCCACTTCTTTCCTGTTAAAATATGTCTACTGTATAATTAGTATGTATGTGAGTTATTAAATTGGTTTTATTTAACTTTCATCATGTGCTCTGTCCGTGTCCCATATTGCAACTGGGAATAGTATTCAGTACTGAATTGTATCAAAGCACACATCACTGGTTCGTTATACAATAGTCAAGACTTGATCCGAACTGTTTAAAACAAGGCAACAGTATGCTAAAACTAATTATACTATCCCCAAATATGTAGTCATAAAAGCTCCAACACCCCTCAACACACACTTGGTGACTATCACGAGATTTATGCCCCTCTATCTGATCCAAAAGTTGTTTGGGCACCTGGTTCTGATTCTTTGCCTTCTCAGAAATACACCGAGAGCTAGCAGTCAACTGTCTTCATCGTTCTCAAAAGTTATTTTAAAAGAAAGCCCCAGAACAAATAAATGCTTATATAGTGTGGCTAGTAAGGGATGGAGGTCCCAGGTGTGAACTAAGAAGAAAATATATTTGACTGTACAGATATACACTTTAATATATTGGTTTCAAAGTCCTTCAAACAGTACCGTACAGGAGAACACTGTTCCGTATACTATCATACTACTAATAAATTGGAAGAGCCAGGGCAACAACCTGAACATTGGTACTGATATGATATTTTTTGAGGCGAAATTCAAGTGTAGAAGATACGAGAAAAACTACGCCAACATACCAGAAAACAGTCCCTAGCACTTTATTGTTATTCTGCCCCATTGCATTATACTACTTAGTGGTACCTTTATACATAAGCCTTGTATACGCATTTGCAACTGTTGCAGTAGTACAGTTGGAAGACATTGATTTTTCTGAACAATTTTTATAGTTTTACCCCTTTCCTTCCTTTTGACATGTCAGCAACATTTTTACATTAGGAAGAGTCCAAGGCTGCTTATTAGAATCCTTTAGTTATGCAAAAGATTGACTGATAAGCATCTTAAATGCAACACCAAGATGGTATATCATCCTCTGACAGGTCCTAAAACATATATTGTCAGCAAACTATAGGGAACATTTGAGTGAAATATTTTAGCATAGTTCTAATACCAGAAGCTTTTAAAGCAAGTTTTTGTTAGGTTAATCAATAAGAAGCTCATCTGCACACACAAAAACCGGCACACAGAAACA
The DNA here is from genome assembly GCF_964106895.1 of Numenius arquata. NCBI lineage: Eukaryota > Metazoa > Chordata > Aves > Charadriiformes > Scolopacidae > Numenius > Numenius arquata. The sequence goes on along the minus strand of NC_133576.1, from coordinate 90,084,298 downwards.
ATGGCAGGAGCAGTAACCCGTCCTTGCTCCTCTGAGGCCAACCACAGGAGAGCCACCATCCCATCAGAAGCCCCTCTCCACAAACCCAGAAGAGCACATGGACACAATGGCAGGCAGGACTCCAAATTGCAGACTCCCAAGGAATGAATGCCTTGTCTGAGCCCATCCAAGGTCTGTCCCAGCAGAGACATCAGCCCTGTTGGTAACATATGAAACCCATCAGGATGAATCATGGAAAGCAGTCTTCCAGAGCAGCTTTTGGACTAAGGGAGGTCACTACCTAGGGGTATGAGACTCATTATAGGATGCAGGGAAAAACCATTTTGGCAGTGCACGTAATTATTAGGAGATGTTTAAAGGGAGAGAATTAGGTGATTTGGGGAGGAGCAAGTATGGGAAATAGAGGGATAAGGGAATTAAGGGGTCCATTTCCATGTAAGCAGAGGCTGGCCAGCATGCTTGTGCCTGATTGTTGCAGTTAGTCATGTCTCCTTATTAACTCCACCTTTGACTATTTTCTGGTAAGGAGCTCTTTACTCTGTGCATGTGTGTGAAGAGGGGTTTGTGCTGCCAGCAACTGGAATGAGTGCAGGTCTGTGAGTGAGTCTGTGATCACTAGTGGAGGGAGATCAAGATGGGCTAGCTGGTGAAAAAGCATGGGAGCTGGGGCAGAATGGAGATCTCTAAGGGCCAGCTCTGACAGTGAGAGCACGTGTCAGCCTCTACGGGTGAGAGCACAGAGGGGCTGGTTATTGGGACCAGCAAAGTCCTGTCCAGGTCTGTGTGTGTATGTCTATGTGTGAGTGAGAGAGCCTGCACCAGCAAGGGGCTTCAGCCTTGAGGAATCATATGGCCAGTTACCAGCAAGTGGGGAGACTGGGATCCAGGGCCAGCTACTGAGAAGACTGAGGGTCAGCCCAGCTGCTGGAGTGATCCACCTTGAACACATGTACAGATATATATTCTCAGTAGTGGACCTCCATCCTGCTCAGTCAGAGAGGGGAGCAGGACGAGGCCATTGGTATTGTCTGTGTTCATGTGAGTGTGTCTGTCTGTGATGTGGGCGTCTGGCCATGTATATATGTATATGTGTGTATGTGTATATAGGCATGTATGTGTGTATATGTAGCGTATGTACCATGAACTATCAAAACACACTCAGCCTCACTGAGGACAGATTAGGGAGCCAACTAGGACTGGGAGAAACTTGGGTCCTAGGGGAGGATCTCTTGCCATAGGAGGCCTGGGTGACACAGAGGAGGTATATTCTAGGTTCTCAAATTCATATGATCGAGTAAACCCAACAGCCTGAAAAGGGAGGTGTCAGGTGTTTGGGAATATGATGGGGTATTTTTTTTTATCAAACTATGTCATTATTTCTTCAGGACTGAATGCTCACAGAGCAAGCTCCTCAGAAACAGCAGGCCCTATGTAATTCTTTGAACATGCCATAAAAGTAGCCTAGATTATAAATTAAGTGAATTAAAGGAAGAGTGATAAAAAACCTTTGCAAATAATTAAAAAGCTAGTTTTCTGTTAACAGTAGCATCTTTTCAGGTCATACACATGTAACTACAAAACTATTGGGATTTTGGAACATATATTTTCATTGTTGATACATTTCAATTTTAGCTTAGGTCTTTGCATATCTTTCAAGGTCTATCCATATTTTAGAATATTTTATGAGCAGCTGAGGAACTAACAGTGTATCTCTTCAGTTGCAATGGCTGGCCACATTACATGTCATGCTATATGTAACTGTTCATAAATCTATGCGCAGATGGAGATATTTTCCTGCTGACAGAGCGTTGCTGTCCCTTCCTCTGAGTGAAAAATGGTTTGAGACACATCCTTAGCATTTCCACTTCCAACTGATTCCATGAAAGGGTGCAATAACCTCCCTTGCAAATGCCTTGGAGCACATGCCTCATCTAACTGTGTACATGTAAAATCTTCAAACCATGCGTCCTCTCAGTAATTTCATTCTTAAACTACATCAGACAGCTTCCTCTGTATATTACTGTTTACGGATCTTATTCTGAGCCACTTAATCCCTAACCGAATTACAATGACCACGTACTCACTATGAAGCACCTTTTTGCAACCTGTCTAGGTCTGTTTATCATAGAAAACACTCCTTTTCCATGACTTAAGAGTGGACGTAGTTCATTCTTTAATGTAGTTCAAATGGGTACTTCACAACAAAAGGATTTAAAATATTCATAAAATAAGATTCTAATAAGAAATATTCAACCATTTAGTAATAAAAATCTGCAGCATGCACATTTACCTAATGAATGGCTTACTGCAATAGATATTTCATACAAACAAATCTTATCTACGTTTCTTTCAAGATATTTTTTATTATTTATGGCTATATTATGACAGCTAAAAAGCTGAGCTTTGGATAAATCAGATGACAGTAATCTTAAGCAAAATCAAAATATGAAGCCTATTTTTTGAGAGTGTGTCTTTATTGAAATTCTTCCGATTTTTATTTTTGCTTTGCCATTGTTTTATGTAATTTCTCACCACTATTGTTGCAACAGAATCTTTAATAAGTTAGGTACCAAGTTTCAACATACAGGACACAATTTCTAATTTGAAGAATGCATCATTATCACGTGTGTTAACGCATTGGTAAATATATAGAACTATTAAATATCTTAAAATTTGTCTCTGGCACTATAATTTCTTCTGATATTAACTTAAAAATTAATTACTATTACTTAATAAAGAAAATTAATACCAGAAGTAGTTAAAATCGTTTAAACTAAAGATAATAGATATTAGTTTCTTACAGAGAAAAGCCTCTGCATTGCCACAAGCTTCAAAATTATATTCTTTATGATGGTATTTCAGATAGACATTTATATTTCTGAAATGTTTCTGGCAGATGAAAAGCAAGTGATTGGAAACTTTTTAGAAGAGTTTTCAAGTCCAAAACATAACTTTATTTTATTATGTGTTACATCATGGTTTGAAAAATATGAATTCTGTCAAAATCAACAGTAATATTATTGTTGTTCAGGGAAGTGGCTGAGTCACCATCCCTGGAGGCATTTAAAAGATTTGTAGATGTGGGGCTTAGGGACATGGTTTAGTGGTGGAGTTGGCAGTGCTAGGTTAACAGCTGGACTTGATAGAATCACAGAATCACAGAATTGTTTAGGTTGGAAAAGACCTTTAAGATTATCAAGTCTGACCATTAATCTAGCACTGCGAAGTCCAACAATAAACCATGTCCCTAAACACCAAATCTACACATCTTTCAAATACGTCCATGAATGGTGATTCCACCACTTCCCTGAGCAGCCTGTTCCAATGCTTGACAGCCCTTTTGGTGAAGATCCAATTTAAACCTGCCCTGGTGTAACTTGAGGCCATTTCCTCTTGTCCCATTGCTTGCTACTTGGGAGAAGAGACTGACATCCGCCTCACTACAGCTTCCTTTCAGGTAGCTGTAGAGAGTGATAAGGTCTCCCCTGAGCCTCCTTTTCTCCAGGCTAAACAGTCCCAGCTCCCTCAGCTGCTCCTCATAAGACTTGTGCTCTAGACCCTTCACCAGCTTCATTCCCCTTCACCAGTTTCATTTAGACGTGCTCCAGCACCTCAATATCTTTCTTGTAGTGAGGGTCCCAAAATCAAACACAATATTCAAGGTGCAGCCTCACCAGTGCCAAGTAGAAGGGGACAAACATTTGCCTAGTCTAGCGCTGGCTACACTATTTCTGATACAAGCCAGGTTGCTATTGACCTTCTCGGCCACCTGGCCACACTGCTGGCTCCTATTCAGGCGGCTGTCAACCAACACGGCCAGGTCCTTTTTTGCCAGGCAGCTTCCCCAAGCCTGATGATCTTAAAGGTCTTTTCCAACCTAAACAATTCTATGATTCTATCATTTGTAAAGTGAATTTAGTTGTCAAAGGTCAAATAATTTGATTGTAATGCCCTTAAATATTAAGTATGCCTAATAAGGTTTTACTGATATTTGGTACATAATTCAGTAGCTGTTTTCTTTTTAGTAATGAAAATAAACTCCTGTCAGTATTTTGCTATTTATATGACTTAAGGCCAAGGCTTTAACTATGAGCTCACATTTACTGATTGCTTAAAAAAACCAAAAATTTTGTAGTTTTGATCCAGGCAGGATGTACCATTTTATTTATGAATGAATCTTGAAAAAAAAGTTATTTATATCTGTTACCACAAACAAATGATTTATTTGAGTGACTGTGCTTCTGAATGACTCTGAAGGATCTTTTTGTTTTCTTAGAAATAGAAACATATTTCTTTTTGTGTTAGAAACAATGCTTAAATTTCCTTGTATCATCAGCTCTAGTTTCATGTAATCACGGGTTTAACATCTCATCAGTGGTAACTAGGATGTTGAATTTTTCTTTTTTTTTTTCTTCTCAAGCTACAGTTAGCTTTTTGGAAATTATTGCTTTATTTACTGAATCATGCAAATTCATATTTCTAATTTGCCCTGGAAACATAAATTTTCTTCCTTATAGGCACTGTATCTTAATGGCAGTCACTGTCATGTTCATTAAATCATTTATAAATATATAAATAAAATGTAGAAGTGACCTTGAATCATGATGGCTTTACCTATTTATTCTCAGTTTGTATTTGACAAACATACTATATTGTATGTAAAATATTATGATAAACATATGTGATTAAACTATCCTTTAATACAAAAACTTGTAAGTGTAAAAAGTGATCATTATTGTAGCTCTTTCATATGGCACTAGAGCTTTCCTAAAAGTAAATTTTAAATATACCATTTTACATGTTTTTGATGGTTGAAATAATTTATGCAAAGGTCAGAAAGAAACTTAAAATCCTTTGATTCTCAAAATGATAGCTAAAATGATAGCTAAATGTTTTGGGGTAAAGAAACTTTATTATGAAACCAATTCTCATTAATCCCCATTTGTAATTTTGTTTGTGCTGCCTATCTGAACTGAGCTGTTGCTTTGCATTCTATGAAAAGCCTCCAAATTTTAAGCAGTATTTTTAACATATATTTGATAGACAATTATTCTTTTTTTAACTCCATCTTTACCTTTGGGCTAACAGGTCAGGGAGACCAAAAAGTATCTTTCTATTTCTGCTATACATTTCTGAAATACTGCTTCTGTGAATGTGTGACAGGAAGTTAAATCCTCCCTATGTGCTGACGTCTTTCTCAGTTTATTCTTCCAGATACAGTCCGTCGTCTTTGAATAATCTCTACTTAGAGATTTTCAGATTAAACTCTGGTTTGTCTCCATGTTGCTTTAGCCCCTTTTACAAACAGTAATCAGACAACCTTTGTGAGAAATTTCCTAGATGTGGAAGATATTTGCTGTTGATATATCCATTAGTGAACCTTTATAGAATTCCTTCTTTTATGCTGTTTTCTTGTCTAAAACACAAGTGGAAAATAGAATATAGAAATGTGCTTTCAGAGGGGGAAAAGAAACAACCAACCAACCAAACAAGGAACCACAAGAGTTTTTGTATTTCGGATGTGTAATACTGAGTACTTTTTGAGAACATAATAAAATATTTTTATTTATGAACTTATTGTTTGCTTTAATTAGGATACTTTAGTTTAAATTCTACATCAAAGATGAAAGTTATTAGAATGTGCAAATTATGAATGTTGCTTATTATGATAGCTATTATATCCCAGGGGAACCTGGGAGCACCTCAGATATCTCCTGTCTTCAAACCTGGATAGAGTCCATAAGTGCACAAGCATCCCCCTAACTGTAAGGGAGAGAGATAGAAGATGAAAGCAATATAGCAACCAGAGTGGTTACCACTGAAGTTTTCTAGATTTTTCAGCTTCCATTATTTCAGTATTCAGTATTCCAATGCTTATTCTGAAAACAGGAAAATGACTAGCTTTAACATTGTAAAGATTAATTTCAAATGAAGAATTGTCCTTGACCAGCTTTCTGACTTCAAGTCACTCCTGAATTGGAATGCCTGATACGTGTGAACCTCTTATTGTCATTTCTCTAATGCACCAGTGTTGTTACAAAATGATACGATAGAACACGTTAGCATCTTTTTCACAGACAAGAGAACACTGTCAATGTTTCTGGTGTGTCCTTTACAGAAACCGATGAAATGGCTTTCCATACTCCATGTAACTTTTTTCTTCTTTGTTTACATTAACATGTAACAATATACAGTTAGAATAAGGAAAAAAAAAGTATATAACATTGCAGATACTCACATTCAGTGCATATGAAGTTGGGGAAGGACCATCATGTTACGTAGCTGTGGATATAGCTAGTAAGACTAGCAGAAGATTTAAGCATATCGAGAGAAATATAGAAAAGCCCTACACATTCCTACTCTTCATATTAACCTGCCTATTTTATCTTTTGTGTTGACAGACCAAATTTTTAACTTGATCCCTTTTCTGGATCTAGTATGATAATCTGACATCTATTGCTGGAAATATTTGTAATTGTATTAAGAAATGATTCAAAGTTCTGCTGTTTTGGATCCATCTGAAAGATCAGGACCTTAGAACAGAAGCTCTTACTAAGCAAGCATTGCCTTTTGTTATCAAGTTCAAAATAAATGCCTGGACTTCGAACTTCTGGATTTTCCTGCTATAATATAGACAATAACAAAATAGCACATTGCCATAAAAAATAGCAATTACTATGAGGTTTCAAAGAAATTGAGACTTTCTAGGATGTTAAATTCTTCAGTACAAAGTCTAGAGGACATGATAGTGTTTAAAGGGTTGTTTCAGCGTTGCTAAAAATAAGTTAAAATCATTTACACTCTTACATCAGGCTTCTTCCTGGATATCTCCTTGATTTTGTAGTGTTTAGAACTTAATTTTAGTCTTGAAAAGTGACAGCAAAAGCACATGGATATTAACATGTGGGTTTCTTCTAAACTTCTTTTTTATTGATGGTGGGAACTCAAGCAATGGATTTAAATCAACTTTATGTCCTTAAGAATCTATTACATTTCTTCATTTTTGCCTTGCTTTGCCTTTTTGTTGTGGTTTGTTCATCACATTGAGTGACATTTAAGCTATTAATCCTTTTCTTTTTCAGTAGGAACACATAATAAAAGCGAGGGGCAAAATACATTCAAGTTAATTTGTTCTTTAGTGTCATCTAGTGTCTTTTTGCCTGTTTCTACTTTTGCCATTTTTTTCCCTAAAAATGTCTGAATTTCAAGTAGTTCTTCTGAGCCATTTATACACCTACTTGCATTTTTCTGCACAAACACTTTCCTGACGTTTATCTTGGTCTTGTTAATTTTATCTCTGTATTTCTGCTTTCTAAACTATTTGTTTGGTTGCTTTCCTCCAGTATTTTCCAGCTTAAAACCAATAACTAGTTTTATTAAATGGAAAACTATATTTCAAAAGCCGCATCTGAAAAAAAAAAAATATTACCAGAAACAGATCTTTACAATGCCTTACAGCTTTACTTCTAGTACAGTGGCCTTTGGATCAATTTGCCTGCCACAAGGCCATCTGCAGATTCTAGGTTAGCAATAGTAAATCTAAAAACATTCCTGGAGAAGTGAGTCTTGTAGCTTACAAACACAGTTCAACAAATCACCAGTTTTGGGGACATTCCTCATTACTATGATCTGCTGAATCTCTTTAGGTCTACCTGGGACAAATTTTCTGACATCAGTTTTCTTAACATATTGTCTTTGTTTCCAAGCAAAAGCTTCCCTAGATATTCCAGCATCTAGAACATAACATTTGAATACCACACAGATGACCCCCTGCAAGAGAGGAAGTAAAAATTCATTATGGCAGGAATAAGCTACTGTGCACTTTTTCTCCTTTATGTGTGTAGTACTTGAAATCCACCAGTTCATGAGCAAATGGAAAATCATCATGCCTGCCGAAGCAAAAGTTATCAGTAGCTGTGTTAATAAATAAGATAATGATGAAATAAGACCTATGTTCTCATTTACATTAGCAAGTAAACCCGGCCAAGTGATCCAAACCAGAAAACCACAAATGTTCATTATCATCAATACCACCTCATTTCCTCTACAGAATCTGAATATATTTTAAAGCTAACTTCTACAGATCAAGTAATAACATGTTTTTGAAATATATTTAATGCAATACCCTATCTGATAATACAGTTCTGAAAAGCTATTCCATAGATTTTAGGAAACTTGTGCACTGTGAATTTTATCTGTTGAATCATAAACATTCATTTGAAACATAATTTATATTTCAACTTCTAACCTTTCAGCTCCTGATTTGATCTATGATATACATAATCTCTAAAAACGTGAGTTTCATTTCTGGCTTTTCTGGCTTTCTTAAGTGTCTCCATCTGTCTTACTAATTTAGTTGTGGATTTAAACTGAATAGTTTTGCCTTCCCCACCACCACACACACACACACCCCTCCCCCCGCCCCTGCATTTTGTTTGCTTTTTTTTTTTCTTTTTTTCACTTTCAGCTTAAATTTTTGCTCTGATTGATTTCCAGGGAACACATTTAGTAGCTATTTTTGAGGAAATATGTACAGTTTAACTATAAATAATGGATTGTGTGAGGAAAGCAAATACTGAGTTGATAGAGAGTGAATTGTTTATAACCACTGATATATAAATTGTCTCTAAAACATGCCAGAAAATGTCTGGCAAACTATCTGAGGGTATGGTATATATTTCTTGGGAGCAATCAGCTCTACCTTGTAACAAAAAAGAACCTGTCTCTGCTTTCAGGCTTCTAATGTGCCTGTGAACACTGCTGCTTGGAATGTCATACCTAGAACACCTTTTTTTATTTCCTTGCCCATAAGTACAAACTGAAAGAAGAATTTCTTATAACACACTTTGTTAGATGCAAAAAAGGCAGATATGTGTGTCCATATATAGAGTTGTTGTTATTCGCTTTTGTAAAGAGTAGACAAAAATATATGTTAAGGTATAAGTTAAAGAAATAGTGTCTAGAAGTTAAAATCTTTCACATTTTTTAAATTATTATTCTTTTCCACTTTTGGAATTGAACATAGGAACATCATTCTAGGAACAAGCTCTCATTCTCAGTGAAGGATATACCCAAATGAAACCTATTAATGCCTCCCTCTGTGATCTTGTTTAAACCCCAGTCTTGCTGTCATTGTGCCTGCAGGAGGAGGAAAAAGTAAATAACATCTGATCATCTGAAGGAAACCTGAAACATTCTTGGTACTAATTATGCATTTTCTTGTTTAGACTTTCATATTTTTTCTTCTGCTCTTCTGACACTGTCTTCTACAGAATCATTCTTTATCACATATTCAAAAAAAGTAAAAAACCATGGATATGTGATGCTCCAAGTTGGAATTAAATTGTAGGTTTCTGTCAAACAAATACGATCAAAAAGGAAATGACAGACTTAAGAATCTGAATTGTTGTTGTTACTAAAATTTATGTGCAGTTCAGGGAAAAAAGTTACATTCTTGTGACAGGAATAGTAGAATTTTCATATGATATCTAGACTTAAGTCTAGGTTAATATTTTCAGTATTTTTTTTTCCCTAAATGTCAATGTTCCATGAAAATTTCCTGAATTTTAATTTGAATAAAAGTAATGCAGAACTACAGAGATCTTTTATTAAGGAGTCATTTCAGTAATTTTAAATTTAACCCACTGGAACTTATGTATCTGCTATATAAGCTTCATTTTAAAGGAATTTACATGACTTTCAACTAAGGTGACTCTGGTAATCTAGCTGTTTTGAGAAAAATCTGGACACGTAACCCTGTGTTTTCTGTAGTCAGATAAAATACATCTGTAAGCTGCCCATACATATATGTATATATGTTATTTTAGTATTTATTAATTACATGACTGAAAAGAATCTGACACCAAATTATTGAAAAAAAACCCCAATTTTTTTTTTCCATAGGATGGGCTATAACGAGAGGGAGATGTTGAGACTCAGGAGAGAATGAGATTCTCTTTCCCAGGTTGCTACTGTTGGGGCTGGGAAGCCACTGTTTATCTTCACCACCCTGATGTGCCTCACCTAGGACCCACCTATCCGGGGCCCAAGATCACCTGGGCCCCTGGTGACAACACTCACTGGGGTACCTGTGCCCAGCCCAGTGTCTAGTCTTACCTCCGAGCCTGGCATTCACTTACTTGAATGATTTAACAGCACTAATGGCCAGACAGCACAGGAGAGAACCACTTTCAAGACAGACTAAGCAATTGACCAACTTCAGTAAGATGTGAAGTTAATAGTCCTTTCTTTTTGCAACATTTGGCAAACTTTGGCAGTATGCAAATATCCTACTTTTTAGATGCCTGTTACTTCTGAGTTGTATGAGGATGCCAAACTTCACGTTTGTGAATAGTCCATATGGTAATGTATGTAAAAATTGGGTGTCCAAATGCTCAGTACTGTAACCCATACTGTCATGAGGGCCATGGGACATATTTTATATGTTTGAAAGTAGGACTAGTGACAGCTATTGTCATGATTTATCTAAAAGTGAGCCAAGAGATACGCCACCTGAGTCTAATTCCATGAAGTGAGACAAAATATGGGCCCAGAGAGATGTCCCCTGCAGAGCCACCAGAACAAATTCAGAGGTCTAGCTCTGCCTTTCTGTTTCTTGGTGGTTTGTTTGGGGGTTTTTTTTTGGTTTCTTTTTTTTTTTGTTTTGTTTTGTTTTTTCTGTAGGTTTGATAACAGTTTTGGGCTTTGAGTGGCAGAAACAGGGAGAGAGGGAAAGGTTTAATGTATGAGAATCTTGGAGAAAAGAATGTCTCAATGAATGTATTTTTCTGACATTTTTTATGCCCCTCACTTTGGCAGGAGAGGAGGTTAGGGAAACAGAATGATCCTGATTTTGGCTGGAGGATCGGAAAGAAATGTGAAGGAATACTTTGTAATTTCATTTGCAGAAAACACTGCACAAAAATTAGAAATGTTTTTCTGAAAACATTCCAGTACATAAAATCTCTGCTTTTCAACAAGTAATAAAGTTGCTAAATTCTGCCACAGGAGAACTTTCTGCATGGTTCTCTTTCAAGACTATTACATCTAAAAATTATTCAGAAGTAAGGTGATAAGTTCAATTTAAATACAAGTGCTTCTATGAGTATTATAAGCAATAAATCCATTGCAGGTGGGAAACATTACTGTCTTGCTCAAACTTAATTAACAAAAGTGTTAATTAAGTTGAGGCTATCAAAGTTCTTAACGATAGCCTTAAAAGAAACTATATGTGTTCCTCTTCAAGATTCCAGTCATCAAGAATCTTCTAATTGATTAAGAAATAAAAAAAAAAAAAAAGATAAAAAAGATAATCCTTTTACTTATTGTGCCATCAGGAGACAACAGATCTTGAACTCCATGAGCACATTTTTTCAGAGAATAGGCTTACTTTATCATAGTACTCAACTGTATGCTTAATTCACTATATCATTTATAAGATACATAATAGACTTGTTGAAATATCAGCTGTCCTCTTGCCAAATCCTGAAATCTCAATAGTGGGCCTTGGTAGCCACATTTTCTGGATATTAAAGGCATAGTATAAACACAGCAATCTGTATTGCTTCATTATGACATATCAATCCAGATGTAAAGAAGAAAGGAGTTAATTTAAGCAGAAGGAAGATAAAATTCGTAACACAAGATGTTTTCCCATAGCTATATGAGATTAATTCCATTAATCATTTCAATTAATTCTTCAGATATTAAATTGTTCCTGTCACCACTTATCAAAACAGCATGAAGCTTTGCATCTAAAGTTAAGCTCTTCTCATTGTATAAATACACCAGGTTTTACAACAACGAGGAATATCATCTGAATGTTGACTAACTAAAGATGTTAACTAACTGTTGTAGCTAATATACCACAATTTTCAAGCATGTGATAATTAAATGAGGTCCATATATTTAAAATATCAATTAAAAAGACCATTAAAGTGAATACTGTCAATATCATATATACTACTTGTTATATATTTGTCTTACCATATATTTTTAATTTTTTGAGTGGCTACTTTTCAATCAATTGAGATACTAAACCTATTGTAGTTGTGAAGTACATTGGTGACAAGAATATATTTTTTGAGGAACTTTGATTTCCCTTTTGTTATCTAATTTTATTATCTAATCTACATATCTAGATACAGACACATGTATATATTTTTTTCTATAATAATATTGGCTATGTACTTTTAAAAAATAATTCTTATATTTGTCAGGAATTTAAATAACAATAAGGACGTGAAGGATACATCACCCCAGCTTCTGTAAATTTATTAGATTTATATAGAGACAAGTCAAAGGCTCAGTTGGAAAAAAGTATGTTGCTTCACTGAATACAGTGCTTTTTCTTACCTGTGATTTTAGGAAGTTGTTGCTGTGGGGAAAAAAATGCAAAACAAAAAAAAACCCAAACCACCCAAACACACACACACACACACATAAAAAAACCCAGAAACCCAAAACAACACCAAAACCCAAAAACCCGACAGTGATAAATGGAACTACCTCTAAATGTAGGTCACACCAACTTTTTCCTTTTACATAAGGAAATCAAATTTACAGTTCTTCCAAGAAAGTTAACAATATCAGAATTTTCAGAGGCTCTGTCAGTTCACTGTAAGCCAGGAGGTTAAAAGTATCATTTACTCTGATAGACAGACAGCTAAAAAGTTTGAATCCTCCCAGTTTTATCCTAATGGGACAGATCCTCCATCCTGGCCGTGTGTACGCAAAGAGATGAGAAAATCCCTTTTGGCTCTTGGAGGCATCAAGTTGTTCAGACTTGCAGGTAGGTTGTGACCACTACTGTAGCTCCTTTAAGTTAAAAAATAAGATTGCTTAAATCACTAGAGACAGAAGGAACAGCTGAATTCCTCTTTTCCTAATGTTAAGAAACCATTAACTAAAAAGGAGTAACTGAATTTATACAAGATACCTTACACTGTACAATGTATGAAGATAGGCATTTATCCTACAGCTACTCATATGAAAGTCACAGCTGTTTTACAAAGCTACAGCAGTTAGTAAGTCTCTGAAAGTGGAACAAACAGATATCCGAATCTAACACAGGAGTTTAAACTCAACAACAGTCTCAGAATTTGAGACAGATTGGTTCAGTATCGGTGCAGGCAAGGACTGTGGAACAGCAGAACAGTTGCGTATGTGATCCTCCAGAGGATCAGGCAGATAGCACTATATAGTGTTTTTCTTCTCCAAGGTGCTATGAATGAGGAAAGACACTCAGTCAACGATGGACCCAGTCTCTAAAACCTATTAAAAAAATCTAGTAACTGGTCCATATATGTGGTCCTGTACAAGAATACTTAGATTCTGGTGAATGCTTTCATTTCATTTTCAGACTGAAGTAATTGCCTTTTTGAAAGTTTAATAGGTTTGAGTTGGCACATTTTGTATTATTATCTCTTTTCTTCTTATTTTATTTTTCTTTATTTTTAATATGCAAAGATTTGGACTGTCATTAATAGGAAAAATAAAACAATTAAAACATTACCATTTTCAGAATGCTAGTGTTTGCTAATCAAAATTCGTCAACTATATAGCTTTTGCAAATCTCCTGTGTTCAATAGTAACCTTGTGCTGTGACTGTGGACATTCACAAATTCTGTATGTGTATGTGTGGCGTGTATGTGCAATTGAGCTCTGAAAATAATATGAATTCTAGAGAGCAAAGGAAAAATAAACCTCCATGGCTTTCTAGTGGGAAGAAATGAGGACAATCAGACTGCATTGAAAGGATAATTAGTAGAAAGTGCTGATATGATTGCCAAGGATGGGTACAGCTGTCTGTGCCTACAAGGAGACACAGCCATCTGTACGCACAACAGCTTCATAGCTGTATGACAGCTTCCTTCTGAAAACAGCACAGCTGAGTTGGAAATAAACGAGGGGGAAAAAAAAGTCACTTTTCAATTAAGCTAGTAATTTATTTGTGCTGTAATACTGTAGGTTATGTTTTTCCCATCCTTTTTCAGACATTATTTGAAGTTTTGCTCCGTTTTGAAGATGAAGAAGACTAGGCTTGAGGGCTTGTTTGTCTCCTCAAATTACTTGACTCCATCTGTTTAGAGCCTTAATGCTTAAATAATGCTTAAATGTACAGAATTCATGTTAATAGATATAATTCCATTTAGAATGTATGGGAATAAGTTCTAACATCGTTTCCAGAACAAATGGCTTGATGGGGCTGGGAGAGAGGGGGCCTTTCAGATTGGGGTTCAGGCCAAAAGTAATTCAGAAAATGTTCAGAAATAAGCTATTCATAACATCTGTAGAGCTCAAATATTTAATGTAAGTGTGAATAAAAACATTTTACGTATGTGGATTTTCATCTGGAATGCTGTCAAAAAGTCCTGTCAGAAGACCGGATACACTGTGATTATCAGTAACTTTAACTAAACTAGCAGCATTACCAGTAGAAACAGAATTCTAACTTAAACATTGCCAGTCCATCCATTGTCAGGATGAATCTGACTCCTTTCATCATCCATCAACAAAACAGCTGGAATTTGTATCCACAAATGGGTGGAACAGTCACTTCAAAAGATAGTCTTGTTTTGGAAGGTCTACAGAACCTTCTGCAACAGTGTGTCTTCGAATTAAGGCCTTCCCTTGCCTTTGGAAGATGAGAGAAATTCATCCATACATAAACCATTGGTTCAAGCACACAAGCAAATTTCATACCTGTGGTTTTATTTACTCAAGATTTTAAGTTTCTTAATGCAACTTTAAGAGGTGGAAATATTTTCCCCAAAACTAACCTTGAAGTGTAATCACAGGACTCCAAAAGCTCTATCATAATGCTGGCATGTAGTTCCTATTTGTTAAGGCACCTCAGTTCCTATTCAAAGATTATAAAAGCTTTGATATTGAACAGATTTTGATCCCATTGGTTCATTTTTTAAGAAGTAAGAGATGGAGGTACTTCATCCTATTCTTTTCCTCCTCAGCTCTGCACTTCCTATTGGTCCAGCTTTAAGTTCAGAGTTGTTTTAGTTCTTAAAATACCCTGAACCAGTTTAAGAAATGGTGTACTAATGTACAGACATCAGAATATGGCTGGTTTATGCATACTCAGAAAATATTTTTTTTTCATGAGAAAAGTCCATCTTTTCCAACATTAAAACAAAATAAACTTGCAGATACGTCTTCAGAAACAAAAACAAAATCTTACGAAAAATAATTTATACTTTTAATGACATTTTATTTATAGAATGCCCGACTTACATCTTTAAATTCAAAGATTACATATAGCTTATGCACATGTAATAAAAGTATTTATATTATGTTTATGATTAAACAATAACTGAGAAATGTTAACAGAAGAAAATGGAAACAAAGTAATACATCATGATTAAAATATTAATTTTTCTCTTTTCCATAGAACATGCTGTCAAAATCCTTTTCTCAATAGAAAATGTTAATATCTGCTTTTCTGCTTTGTAGACTCTGAATAGCTATAATGATTTATTTATGATTATGTTGTTCAGATAGTCATTAGTATAAGGTGAACAACTTGCTTTGAGATAGGATGGAAATTAGAGTTAAAAGCAGATGGAAATGTACATGGTCAACTGAATTATAAGGAAAACTGAAATCCTCTTCTAACTGATGTTATAGTTATAACTCAGAAATTATAATAACTGCTAAATAGCTTGAATATGTATTATATTGGGAGCAAAGTGAGGAGAGTATAACCTATGTAGAATACCTGCCAACTTAGTACAGTCTCCAGACCTTAAGTCCTCTTCTTTGTCCTTCTCTGCTGTTATAGTGGCAGTAATTACACTGTTGTGGTTTTTATTCTTGAGGATCTTGGTGTCATGGTGGTACAATTTCAATCACACAATAGATTATTATCTTGAAGAATCCAGTAATAACAACCAGAACACAACAGAAACACCACTTTAATTAATCTACCAAATCAATAAAAAATAAAATTAGGCTCTCTCTATTAGGAAAAGATTCACTTTTACAGAACATAGTATCTATTTAAAGGAAAAATATACTTTAAAATAAAATACAGGGCACAGATATCAGTCTAGTTTCCATCAGATTTCTGCTGGAGTTTCTCAATGTGTGCACAGCTAACTTGAAAGGGTGTAATGTAGTATAGTTTCTTCAACTACCTCACCCTTTCCTACACAGGAAAACACCCTTAAATTCTCATTTTTGTTTTGAAATTCAGGTTCTCAGTCCTTTTTTGAATGCAGTATGTAGATCTTGCATTTTCTCCAATGCATTTCATACTGGATTTGTCCAGGATGGAATTAACTCTTCAGTACCAGCCCATATGGTGTTGTGCTTTGCATTTGTGGCTGAAACATAGTTGGTAGAACACTAGTGTTTTGGCTATTGCTAAACAGGGCATGCACAGTATCAAGGGTTTCCCTCCTCTTCCCCCTCCCCAGTGAATGGGCTGGGAAAGAAGTTGGGAGGGACATAACTGAGACGACTGACTACAGCTCTTTCCAGACACTCTCCAAAGTCTTCATTTACTCAGTGAAAGGGGTTGATTCAAGCATGGTGCAATTCATTATACTCCCATGCTAATAATTTTAAACGGATGCTAGCAAGACTTGGCACGACATGCAGTGTTCCCAATGCCAAAGAACAGTGGGCAATCTGTTCTTCCTTTTTGAAGATGACTAGTTGATTATTCATCTCATTCCTTAATTATTAAAGATCAATAAAGTAGTTTGGATGACCAAAACATGAACCAACCTGAAATTTTGACAAAACTGGCAGAAACTCCAAGTACTTTGGAAATCAAAGTAATATGGGGATCACATTACCTACAGAGAGAAAAATATTTCAGAAGAAAATAAATTTTGACAGAATTTCTGGCCTCAAAAATATACAATCCTGCCAGTGTTGTCATTATTTTGTTTCAAAACTGGTTTTCAGATCAGTTAAGAGTTAAATTATGAGACTTCACCTTTTCAGATTTATCCATCACTATTGCATCCAAATTTTCAATGAAATAATGCATGTGAATTTACAACTTAAATGTAAATAGTTTTTGAAAGGGTACATATTACAGGCCAGAATGTAACAATTATGTATTCATGCATTTATAAATTAAATACATTCACATAAATGAAATTACAGATAATGACTAAACCTGGAACTGTAAACATATTCTAGCTGGAAAAAAAAAAAAATTCCAAAAAATTGCCTTTGGGACAGAAAAAGCATACACTCCTCTTTCAGAGTACTGAAATTCCTCATTGGCTGCGTTTCTCATTTTTACAGTGTTTGGGGTGCACACTTTTCTCTAGGAAGAAAATGGAAGGAGATTATTCTAATTTAAGTGGAATAAAAAAAGTTACCTTGTGGAAAAAACTATAGCAGTATTATTTAGAGTTATTTTCAAATATTGTATAACCAAGCAGATGGTGAATAGTATACTAAACTATAGGTCTATATAAACTATAATGTCTCATAAATGATGAGCGATGGATCTTTGCATTTTTGTCAATGGGTTTATTCTTGCATTTTATATAAGTGGAAATTATCTAGTGTGGTGTAAGAAAAAATCCTGATACTTTCCAATCCTGACTTCATAATAAATCAAAAAAAGAAAAGGCTTGTTCAGAATTTTTGTATGTTCTGAGTACTCAACAGCTTTGCCATAAATAGTTATGACTTGGTTTCTCTTTGTGGGGACTTTTATGCCTCTTCTGTCTAAGAGCCACTCTAAGGACCTCTTCTGTTCTTTGCTGTATCAGTGCTCCTTCCAGACCTCAAGAATTTACTTTGTTTGTTTGTTTGTTTTTTGGCTTTTGACAATGAAAGACTTAACTGCCTATTTCAAGACAGGTCTGTGATGCAGGAGTTGCGAGAGAATAATTGTTTGTAACTCTGATTAACTAGTTTAAAGGTTGTGTACCTGCCTGTTGATGAGAGACTTGACAGCATGTTACTGTCAGGCCACCTGACTCCTGGTTTCCTCACTGTCACCAGCTCTCTTCTTTGGGGGCAGTAACAGGATACTTAGTTATTGCTCGATGTCCAGAGCTGAGATAAGGGCCTTTGCAAAAAAATCTTTGCTGCTGCAATGATTCCTATTCCACCTGCTTTATGTGGTATTAAGAACTTCCAGTTAGATCCTCAAATAATACACTGTGGTATGATAGCACTGAGTAGGTTGATTATGTTCACTCATGTTGACTGAAGACCTGATTGTTAACTGCTTTCATTCATTTCATTTACTTCATTTTCATAGTTCATATAGAAGGATTTTGGATTTTTTAATATTTTTTATATTATTTTAAAGTTTTCCTTAAGTAAACTTAATGTAGTGTATGTAAGTCACTGAAGTGACTAGTAAAACAATTATTAGTTTTCATTGTGCCCTTAAGGATGGGTTCATTTTATCCAATTCCAGGCATTTAGAAATTAAATGGTTATTCAGAAGCAGTCATTTAAGTCCATCCTTAGTCAATGGAAAGAGGATTGGCACTTCCCCAAAGCAAGACTTTTTGCTGTTGTGATGTATGCGTCTAACTAGGCAGACTGAATTTCTTCTGGGAGTGAATCTTCCACAGAGGAACAGTTTCAGTAGAGAGCCTGAAAAACTAATTAGACTGGATATCCAGTTGTAAATGGGTAAATTAAAGACTTCTACTCCAAACATATCTTCCAGAGTTTTTCAGGAAAATATTCCCATGAAGAGCCTCTAAAAGATTACCTCACATAGCAAATACTTTTTGCTTCTGGAAAACTAACAAAACTTTGCCATTCTTCAGAACATATTTTAAAAGTGTGTATTCATTGTTATACCTTTAAACCTATATCCTAAGGTATAATTTATTCTGAAAAAAAGTTCTAGTGAAAAAATGATCTAATTACTAAAATTCATGGTACAATAGATTGCAACAGTATACATACCACAATATTAACTACTCTAATATTTATTAAAGAAAAAAAAAAAAAATCCATGTGAAGAATTGCATGATAGAAAACAGAAAACTGATCTTGGTCTCATTAAAGCAATCAAAGTGTTGCCTGCAATATCAGTTAGAATGGAACGGTACCCCAGACATAAATGCCTCAGTTTGTCTTTGGAAACCAGGGCTGAGCTATTGATGTAAAAGAGATTTTGGTCACAGAGGCACTGGAAGTGTCAGTATCGGTGTATTCATTTTGTATGTACTTTCCTTCAGTAGAGGTCACATTAGCTTCTCAGTTACTCAACTTGTTCTGTTTACTTTTGCTACAGTTACTTCCAGCATAGATTCAAACCTGTCCATTTTGTAATGTTTAGGAATTAGAAATTTAATCATGTCAATATAATTATTCTTCAGAGTGTCACAAAAGGCCCTTCCTAGTAATTTGTGTGACATGGCTGCTCCAAAATATTCTATTTGCTAGCTGAACATATGAATTCTGAAAACCTGCATCCAAAAATGTTTTCAATGTATATATTATTGCACACTAAATATTTATTTTTCTCTCGAGGATATAAATAAGTGCTGAAGTTTCCTTGCTGAAGATACATGAAATATTGAAATCTTCTCTTCTTAGTCTCCCACCAAAAAGTATAGTTGAAAAGAATCATAATTGTCTAGTTTGGAAGGGACCTTTCAGGTCATCAACTGCAACCATCAACTTAACACTGACAAAAACCATCACTAAACCATGTCCTTAAGCACTATGTCTACCAGTCTTTTAAATACCTCCAGGTATTCTACCACTTCCCTGGGCAGCCTGCTCCAATGCTTGATAACCCTTTCAGTGTAAAAATTACTCCTAATGTCTAATCTAAATGTCCCCTGGTGAAACTTGAGGCCATTTCCTTTTGTCCTATTGCTTGTTACTTGGGAGAAGAGATCAACCCCCCACCTCTCTTCAACCTCCTTTCAGGTAGCTATAGAGAGCAATAAGGTCTCCACTCAGCCTCCTCTTCTTGAGGCTAAACAACCTCAGCTCCCTTAGCCACTCCTCATAAGACTTGTTCTCCAGACCCCCCACCAGTTTCTTTGCCTTTCTCTGGGTATGCTCCAGCACCTCGATGTCTTTCCTGTAGTGAGGGGCCCAAAACCGAACACAGTATTCAAGGTGAGGCCTCATCAGTTGTGAGTACAGGGGGACAATCACTTCCCTAGTCCTACTCACCACATCCTAATACAGGCCAGGATGCTGTTGGCCTTCTTGGCCACCTGGGCACACTGCTGTCTCATATTCAACCAGCAGTCAACCAACACCCCCAGGTCTTTTTCTGCTGGGCAGCTTTCCAGTCACTCTTCCCCAAGCCTGTAGCATTGTATCAGGGTTGTTGTAACCCAAGTGCAGGAAAAAAAGAAGATATCTTTAATATCTTAAATCATAGGTGTCAATCACACTCTCATATCCGTGGTTAAATACACTTTTTCTCAGTTCTTTTGTTGCTTAAATTCTACTTTGCATTGCTGTTGGTTTTTTGCTGTTAATATTCTATTGAATTTTTGACTCATCGCAGGTTTTCAAAGCTACCACCACATCTCTACTGTAGTAGGCATTTTCTTTCCATATGAGTTCAGACATTCTGTAACAAGTAAGTGGATATAATGCAAATCCTTTTTTTCACTTTGTCCTTTCAGTTTTCTCATGTAAGTCACCCATTCTAATCCTGTTTGTATTAATGTCTGATACAGTTCATAATTCAAATGAAAATCCTTTTTTTAATTCAAGCTTTTTCCTACTATTATTTTCTTTCTGCTATTATTTAAAAAATACTTTAAAGAAGAATTCAGTCACCTCTATTACTTTTCAGTTTCTTTCTCTTCCAGCTATTCTTTACGGGAATATGTAAGCAACTGTTTCTACATCTGGGCAAGACAAAACCCTCTACGCCTTAACTGGTTGGGGTAATTATGAACAGCTTAGCAGCTGAAAGTAACTTCTCTAATACTTTCATATACATTAATTTTGTCCCACAGTTACCTCTAATACTGATGGAAGTAGAGTTGTTTATGTTGTTTTCAATTCACTGTATCTGTACTAAATATTCTTCTTATTTATAAAAAAAAACCAAAAAAACCCCACCAAACCAAAACCAAATAGGTGTGAAATAAGCCACTTATTCATCTCTCTTCTATATTTATGTTCTAGGGAGGCAGGTGAGTACTGACAAAATTCAGCTAGGAGGTTCATTATTATTGCAGCTGACACAGACAGGGGCAAAGGACAGAAAAAATGGAAATCCCACAGAAGAACAAAGATAGGTGGAAGACCAGAACTTTATCTGCAGTGCGAAGGAGAACCAAAGCCAAACAACAGATGTGGTTCAAGGGACACAACAGATTGAAGTCCCTTCAGTCTAGATTATTGAAAATGCTGAACTGGAAAAAAAAAGACAGTAGAAAGATTTACCTTGCAACATTGTGCATCCAAGGATACTTGTTAAAAACCCATTTTATTTAACACACCTCACTCCAGTAGAATTAAGTTTTCTCTGTTTGAAGAGCTACTTCTTAACACTTTGCATTTTACTATGATCTCTAAAAATCTAAACAGTTGAAAATTTTTCTTTTTTTTTGGTAGGATCTTGGAATTGAAACATTTTCATCCTCAATGGGGCACCTCAAGCAGGTATTTTGCTGAAATTATTGTGGTATTTGAGATTTTGTCACTTCTACTATTATGTGAATGTCTTTATTTAAATAAAAGCAAAAATAATAATATACGTGTCTTTGCCTTGCATCAAAAATGTAAACCTTTGGCTTTTTGGTAGAGCTGAGAAAACAAGTCATTTGACCAATAACTCATATTATTTCTTTATTCAATTTTAGCCAAATGTCCTCAATCTTTTGTTCACTTCAATTAAATGATCAATTAATAAAGCAATAAGAAGGTCAGTACAGAAAATTATGTGCAGCTGAAGAGAGAAAAAATGTAAACCATATTATTTAACTTTTAAAATTAAAGCAGATTATTTAATATTGAGAAATGGCTGTTTACTGGGAAAGAACTAGTTTCTAATATGTTTGCTACACTGGTACTGGGAGTGGATAGCATAATTTTTTACAAATATCAGGACATCTTAAATAAGCAAAGAAGGTTATATTGCAGTCCAAAGCTGCATTAGATAAGTAGGACTGAAACAGTGCAAATGAAAATTTTCAGTCTATTATAAAATAAAATATTAATTAGCAAACTTACAGGGTTAATATTTCAATGCAAGTTTCTTAAATGGATTATTTAAAAAGTTGGTTGAATAAAGCAAGTGGTGGCTCTAAGTAAATTTTTTTCTGTTTACCTGGGTGTATGCTTAAAGGGTGCATGCAAGCAGCAAGGAGAAGGCTGCCTGTTTACCTGATCTTGGCTGCTGTGGTCTAAATGAGTTGTAGCTCTCCAGAGCAGGGAAAAGACTGACAGCAGCAAATGAGTCTGAGCAGCAATGGGGAAGAAACTTCTGAAGCAAAGATGAGGCTGGTGGTGAGAAGAAGAAACAGTGAACAGAGAAGAAACAGTGACATATGTACATGAAGGAAGAAGGCATAAACTGAAACTCAGCTCTAGGAGGAAAAAAGAGTATTTTCCACTGAATCAGAGAGAACTGTTTAGAATTTGCTGATAAACAAAGCTGCTTGAAACTGCTGGATAGAGAACAAGTAAAGAGGAAGTCATCTATCCTATGAGGTGGCAATGAAAAAGGAAAAATACACTTTAAATAATTTTATTTTAATGTTTTCTTTTTAAGCACATCTCTTATGAAGTTGCTTACTTCTAGTTTACGTTTTATTGAAGCCTTGCTTCCAAAATTCAAATATATTTGGATTTATTTTTTTTTTGTAGAAGTACTTACCTTAACAAAAAGCTACTGGTAAATCCACTTTGAGATCCCAGGTAAATCAGATGTTGTTGTGATGGTATACAGAAGTAGGAAGCACTGGAATGCCAAGTGAAAAACTTTTTTAGGTGATCTCCAGGACAGAGTCCTACACGAAAAAAAAATAGATTGGTGCCTTCAGCCAGATCCCAGGATATTATAATAATATCATGGGCCTATTTTGTTAGCATCAGAATACTGGAAAAACAGGCTTTTTGTTTTTTCTAGGCAGACTGCTGCTACCTAGAAAAAGGTGGTATATATATGGGATAGTGGCTATAGGTTGGTGGGACTGTTTGCAGGTGGTCTTTCTCATCGTGGAGCTGAAACAGAGCAAAGAAGTTCTAAATTATTCTCAGAGTGATCCCATTACCCCAGTAACAGTGCTGATTCCCATCACCACATTTGAGTGGTGGCTACCTTTGCTCAGTACTAATCCCTCCCACTTGGGGCACTAAAGTTCCTTGATGAAAAACCTTGAAAACGAGCATGGTTTCTCTTAGTTGAGCACCTCTATGTATGAGACTTCCTGTACCAGATCTGTAACTCAGAGATAACCAGTGCTTTTAAAGGTTAATTTGATTAGGCAAAAATATATTTTGAAAATAATTAGGTTTCTGAAGTCACTAGAAACCATTGGAAGAGGGACCTTGTTGTGATGATCATGTGTCTTCTGATATAGCTTGATCAAATGCATTCAAGGTTTCTGAATAAGAATCATTTTTCATGGTTTCAGTCACAGAAGAGACAGTCATTTTTAGTCCCTGTTTGATAGAATTAAATGATTCTCTCATAGGACCCTATAAAATCCTCTTCTGAGATCCCAGGAGGCTGCCAACTCTCTCCATTCAATTGTGACACCGAGCTAAGAATCCACAGAAGTACATTAATTATATACAGGTGACCTTGGATTTTCTTCAGAGCTAGGGCTTTAGAAATGAAATCTAAATACTGATTAAAGGCTCTGATTGACCCAAGAAATAAAACATTTGCTTAAATCCAATTAACTTAATTTTTTTGGCCAAATAACAATAGCAAAAAGTTAGGCAAGACATTAAAGGTTTTGAACATGGACCTGAGAAAAACTTTTCTTTATAGTATTTTGGTCTTGTTAGCTTGAAATTTTACAAATATGTGGTCAGTAGGGGAATTAGAATCTAAAAAACATGGTGAAGATGAGTTTATTTTTTTCTAAATGATAAGCTAATCTAAAAATAGCATTTTTATCTTTCATTATATGGTGCCAAAATGTAATGTGAAAAACTGCTTAGTTTGAACAGATACATCATTTCTTCTAAAAAGTAGTCTTTATATTACTCCAAAATGTAAATATGACATAAATTAATCAAATACAGGGACACAGTTTTCAAGTATGCAGACTTGTCATTATAATTGAGTTGAATTAAATGCTGGATGAACAATGATTAAAATATTATATGCTTCTTTTTTTAAAAAAAAAAAAAAAAAAAGTTTTTCTTTTGATCCATTAGGATTTGTTCTGATTTTGCCATTGTGTTTTTGTTGTCTCTTTAATCAGATGTCCAGCCTGATTCATTTGCTTTATGGTGCTTAGCTGACATAGAGAAGCAATTACAAAGAAGAACAATTATTTAGAAGCACATTTTGTATGAATGATGCTAGCTAATGAGCTAATGTCATCTTTCTAGCTTTCCTATTACTCATTTGCTAGCTAATTATCCATATGTCACAGTATTTTGAAAAACATGTTCAAAATATTTTTGCTTTATTCTGTCTACTCTGGTTTTCCCCAGGAGATTTGTACTATTTTTAGATGTGGAAATGAGAATGTTGGGGAAAAAAAAAAAAAAAAAAAAAAAGTCTTTTGAAAGCTCGTGAAAGAAATTTGTTTAACTATTTGTGGGCACAATATCTTTGGGGACAACCGACAATATTGGTTGTATTGGCTTACAGCTTTAGCAGATATATATTAGCATAGCTTCATTGAGATCATAGCAAGAATGCTGCCAAGTTAAGGAGTTGTTCAGACAGGTTAAAATGCATAAATCTGTTTTGTCCTTCTCTTATTTTCATAAAAAGATTTGAAGGAATGATGTAACTACTGCTGAGGGCGTGAGTGGCAAGTGTTTGCATTTTTTGTAGTCAAAATCATTACATCCATGTTTTAAAGATTTCTCCACGTTTCATTTTCTGGGTTCAATATGAGCACTGTACATCATAAAGTCAAATAGGGGACTTTTGCTCAGACCATCTAAATTTTCATGTTAATGTTAAGATGAGGAAAAAAAGGGTGTTTGGAACATTTAGAAAGCCTTTTTTCCCAAATAATTTATTTTTGTTTTGTTTGATCAATCAAAGTTACATGCAGTTTCAAGCTTTTAAAATTATACAAAACTGTTTTCTTTCCCTTTTCATTATAAGTCATTCTCCATCTGAACACTTTCATTGTTTCTCTATCCCACTTTGTTAAATAAGGCAAAGAGGCTATAAAGATCTCCTGTCAATAACCAGTTCTGTTAAAAAGTATCTGCAACCTTCATAGCCTAAGAAGGTTGTGGTTCTTGCTCATGGGAGGGTAAGTTAATAAGCAGAAATGCAAGCTTGCCAGACTGTCTTATCCAAAACCCTTAATACTTTTGGCATGCTTCTTTTCTTCTACCTCCTTTTTACCCAAATAAAAAAGCAGCTGTTCAGTTAGATTAGTCTGTCTGTCTTTCTTTTTCTCTTTTTTCATCCTGTCCTTATGCAGAACTTCTAGAATACAATAAAGACAGAAGACTATCATGCTCTACATAAAGTTCTTAACATTTGTTTATGTTATTTTTATTCAATGTACAGAACTCCGTTATAAGAATACTGTCACAGTTTAAAAGTACTATGTTCTGTTATGGACAAAAGCATCCATAACACTTTTATATGGAGTCAAATATTTAACACCCAAATCAAAAAACAACAAATATCATTACTTAGTAATAAAAAATATTAATAACTATATTCCAAACTAATAAAACTTTCATTAATGATACCTTTGCAAGTGTTACACAACAGGCGTTGGCGACACTAACACCGGCCATTCTTCTCTGCTGTTTACAAGCCCCTGCTCATGACTCTAGGGGCCCCTGGCTGACTGCACCGGTCTCCCTCAACCTGGGGTGGTAGGTGTTGCACTGAAGGTCATCACTTTGCAGTCAGAGGCAGGAGTAGTAGGGTGCCCATGGTAGGTGCAGCCCTCTTGGCCCAGGGCTTTTCTTGGAATATGTTTTTCCACACATATCTTCCTCCCACCAGCTATCTTTCTTTTCCTTTTCTTCAGGCAGCAGTAACCCACTGGAATACACGTATTAGCACAATTCTAGAAACTGAGAATGTTTTGGGGGTGAAACTTTGCGTTTTGTTCATGTTCCTTGAGGCAATTGTTAATTTAAATCCATTTGTATATCCTACTTGGCAAGATTTAATCTGCTAGTTACTTCAAAGGGAGTGATAGATCCTATGATACTTCTGCTGTGATCACTGATGCTACTGCTAGATCAATCATGATGTTCCTTATTTTTGGGCATTTTAAACACTTTTTTTAATATTGAAGTCACATTTTATTCAGCTTCAGATCATTATAACATGCTACTAAGTCATTTCTTTTTTTCATTGTTGGACTACATGACCCCCAGATGTTTCTTCCAACCCAAATTATTATTTTTTCCTCCCAGGCTCAGGAAAGTCCTTAGCATACTTCATCTCTCTGGTTTTGTATTCTTGATGTTTTTCTGGAACTTCTAAGCCTGGCCTTCTTTATTTCTTTTTCTTTCTGTCAGACTTCTGAAATGGGAGTCTAGTAAGTGTGATCTTAAGGGGAATGCCAGCTAAGCTGTCCAAAAAAAAGTGAAATATTTTTCTTTTATAGCATTCCATCTCAGGAAAAATCTTTGTTCTTACACTTATCTATTCATTCTTCCCATTTTTTTCCACAATTTTTGTGATTCCTTTTTCCCAGTAGGGAGTTGAACAAGATGGTATGTCATTTTCTTTTTAGAGGTCTGAAGTAGAACTCTCGTGCAATCTGCCTATTTTTCACATTTGAAGTCTTTAGATGATAAATGTCTAGCTTTGAGTTAAATAATGGTTAAAAAGGAAAACAGCATACAGATGTTTCTATGTCATATCAGTGGATTACTAAGAAGGATTTTGGGGGATAAGTATGCCTGTGCTGGAGAAGCTAGGGGAATTGCTAGATCCAAGCTAATAATTGCATGCCCTGATACTAAATAATCTATTGCTTAGATACATGAAAAAGAAGCAGAGAAGATAATTATTTAGGAAGGCTAAGGAAAATGTTTAATTTACACAGCAGGAAGCTTTTTTCAGATGCTATAGAATTGAAAAAAGAAAGATTAATATATAAGTAGATATTTATCATGTAATTTCTCACAATACTAAAGACACAACTAGTGACTTTCAGAATTCTAAATTCTACCTCATATTTTCTTGAAAATATTTGTGAAGATTACTGAAAACCATTTGTAACGACAACAAAAAAATCTTAGGGTTTAATGTCTTCAACTTCTCAATTCTCTAATGTTTTTCCAGTACAAATTTCCACACGCATATGAATTTTCTGCTTTGAAATGTTCCCCCAAAATACTGTTTTACTGACATGTATCTAATAAAAAGGATAGGTAAATTTCCATCACACATAAATTGCAAAGGTAGATGCTCTGAAATATAAAACATGCAGCTTTATGTTAGAGTGCCACAGAATATCTCTCATTAAATGTTTTGAAAAATGCAATTTAAAATTTCACTATCAATCGTAATTTTGCCTGGAGAAACACAAACTCAAAAAGGAAGCCTAGAGAGGGTGGAAGCAAGGAGAAGAAGCCTGGGAGGAATACAGAGAAATTGTCTGAGTAGCCAGGGGTCACTTTAGGAAAGCTAAAGCCCTGATAGAGTTAAATCCAGCCAGGGACATCAAGAGCAACAAGAAAAGTTCCTATAGGTATGTTGGTAACAAAAGGAAGACTAGGGTAAATATAGACCCCTTCCAGAAGGAAACAGGAGACCTAGTCACCCAGGAGAAGGATGAGGTACTCAATGACTTCTTTGCCTCGGACTTCACTAGTAACAGCTCTAGCCACACTGCCCAAATCACATAAGGCAAGGGCAGGGACTGGGAGAATGAGGAACAGACAATGTAGGAAAAGACCAGGTGTGAGACCAGTTGAGGACGCTGAAGGTGCACAAGTCCATGGGACCTGGTGAGTTTCATCCACGGGTCCTCGGGGAACTGGTGGTTGAAGCTGCGAAGCTACTATCCATCACATCTAAGAAGTTGTGGCAGTCCAGTGAAGTTCCTGCTGACTGCAAAGGAAGTAACATAGCCCCCATTTTTAAAAAGGGAAAAAGGAAAACCCAGGGAACTACAGGCTGTGCCCGGCAAGGTCATGGAGCAGATCCCCCTGGAAACTCTGCTAAGGCACATGGAACATAAGGAGGTGATTGGTGACAGCCAACATGGCTTCACCAAGAGCAAATCATGTCTGACAAATTTGGTGTCCTTCTACGATGGTGTTACAGCATTGGTAGATAAAGGGAGAGCAAGAGGTGTTATCTACTTGGACTTGTGCAAAGCACTTGACATTGCCCTTCATGACATCCTTGTCTCTAAATTGGAGACACATGGACTTGACAGATGGACAACTTTGTGGATAACGAATTGGCTGGATGGCTGCATTCAGGGAGTTGCAGTCAACGGCTAAAAGTTCAAGTGGAAACCAGTAACGAGTGGTGTTCCCCAGGGGTCAGTACTGGGACCAATGCTGTTTAACATCTTTGTCAGTGAGATGGACAATGGGATTGAGTGCATCTTCAGCAAGTTTTCCAATGACACTAAGCTGTGTGGTGAGGTTGACATGCTGGAGGGAAGGGATGCCATCCAGAGGGACCTGGATAGGCTTGAGAGGTGAGCCTGTGCAAACCTCACGAAATTCAGCAAGGCCGGGTGCAAGGTCCTGCACCTGGGTCATGGCAGTCCCAAGCACAAATACAGTCTGGCCAGAAAATGGACTGAGAGCAGCCCCGAGGAGAAGGACTTTGGTGTGTTTGTGAATGAGAAGCTCAACATGAGCCGGCAATGCGTGGTTGCAGCCCAAAAAGCCAACTGCATCCTGGGCTGCATCAAAGAAAGCGAGGAAAGCAGGTCGAGGGAGGTTATCCTCACTCTCTACTCTGCTCTGGTGAGACCCCACCTGGGGTACTGCATCCAGCTCTGGAGCCCCCAACATAAGAAGCACCAACCTGTTGGAAGACATCCAGAGCAGGGCCACAAAGATGATCAGAGGGCTGGATCATGTCTCTTATGAAGACAGGCTGAGAGAGTTGGGATTGTTCAGCCTGGAGAAGTCTCCAGGGAGACCTTATTACAGCCTTCCAGTACATAAAGGGGACCTACAGGAGAGGTGGGGGGGGGACTCTTTATCAGGGAGTGTAGTGATAGGACAATGGGTATCAGTTTTAAACTGAAAGAGGGGAGATTTAGATTAGATATTAGGAGGAAATTCTTTACTGTGAGGGTGGTGAGGCACTGGAACAGGTTGCCCAGGGAAGCTGTGGATGCCCAATCCCTGGAAGTGTCCAAGGCGAAGTTTGATGGGGCTTTGAGCAACCTGGTCTAGTGGGAGGTGTCCCTGCCCATGGCAGTGGGGTTGGAAATGGATGATCTTTAATGTCCCTTCCAACTCTAACCATTTTATGATTCTGTTATTCTAAGTATAATCCTCTTTCATCCTCCATTCATTCCAGATTCAACTTTCTTATTGCACAGTGTTCAATAGTTCTTCAGTACTTTTTATTATCATTCTCCACCTCTTTTTCTTTTTTTTTTTGTCAATGTTGAGGAATTAGTGGGTTTTCTAGAATTTCTAGATGCACATTGATCAAAGTGTTAGCGTAACTCATTCAGATTGTGCATGGTTTTGACAGTGCTCTAGCAAATATATTAAATTAGAACGCTTTCCTTCTGATTTTATTGTGCTGGAAAGGAAGGGTTAAAGAAAATTTACTGCCTTCTGTACACAGAGAGAGAGGAAGTAATTTGCTGCTGTGATTGACCCAGCAGGAGACAAATAAGAGAAAGAAAAGGATAAACTGGATGCTTTCCAATTTCACACTTCTCAAAATCTGGATGAATGGTTTAAACTTGGTGGATTTTAGATTTTTGATCTTGATTTTTTTCAACCTTTTCCTCATTCGACATTGGTGAATATAGGAACATAAACTCTTTGGCTGTTCCTTTGCAGTAATTTTCTGTATGCACTTATTCTAATGTCAAAATGTTTTTCATTTTACAAGCATACAATGACAAATGGTTTAATTCATGCTCTCTGCCAGCATTTAAGCAGGTAACTTGCAAACAGTCAGCTCAGCAGATGGGAAGGCAGGTACTGTGTGTGTTTTTTCCTGTGTGTGCTGTCTAGTAGTTACAATATACACTTCCCAAAGTCACTTATTAACACTGCAAATCAATTAGTAACCATACATACTTCCTACTATTTTTACATTATTGTATCAGAATAGATACACATAGAGTCTTCTGACATGTAACTGAGAAAAAATTTTTAGTCATCTGAGGAAACAAAAAATTGTTTTCAAAACAGAGGTAAAGCCAGCACAAATTCACCAAGGGCAAATCATGCTTGACAAACCCGATCACCTTCTATGACAAAGTAACCTGCTTGGTTGATGTGGTGCGAGCGGTGGACATTGTTTACCCTGATTTCTCCAAGGTTTTCAACGTGGTTCTCCACAGCCTCTCCTAAAGACACTGATGTGTTATGGTCTAGACAAGTGGTGGTGGGTGGTGAGCTGGCTGATGGGCCGCACCCAGAGAGCGGTGCTAAATAGCTCCTTTTCAAACTGGCAGCCTGGCAGAGTGGAGTCCCTCAGAGATCAATATTGGACCCAATGCTGTTTAATGTCTTCATAAGTGATCTGGATGATGGGATCAAGTGTACCCTGATGAAGTTTGCCGATGATACCAAACTGAGTGGGGAAGCGGACACTTCAGAAGAGAGAGTCACACTGCAGGAAGACCTGGATAGGCTGGAAGAGTGGGCTAACAAGAAACTTATGTGTTCAGTTTTGGTCCCTGCTATGCAGAAAAGATGTGGACAGACTGAAAAGGGTCCAGAGAAGGGCCACAAAGATGACCAAAGGACTGGGAAGCCTGCCATGTGAGGAAAGGCTGAAAGAACTGGGTTTGTTCAGCCTTGAGAAAAGAAGGCTTAGGGGAGACCTTATCACCATATTCCAGTATTTAAAGGGTGGCTATAAAGAAGATGGAGACTCCCTTTTTACAGGGAGTCACATGGAAAAGAAAGGGCTAATGGGTACAAGTTACTCCTGGGGAGATTATGATTGGGTGCAAGGAAAATTTTTCACAATGAGAACAATGAGCCACTGGAATAATCTCCCCAGGGAAGTGGTGGATTCCCCATCATTGGACACTTTTAAGATTCAGCTGGAAAGGGTGCTGGGCCATCTTGTCTAGACTGTGCTTTTGCCAAGAAATTTTGGACCAGATGATCCTTGGGGTACCTTCTAATCTGGTATTCTATGAAACAGGAGCCTGGATATGTTCCTGTGCAGCCTGCTCTAGGTGGACCTGCTTTGGCAACCCCTGGTTGGACTAGATGATTTCCAGAGGTCCCTTCCAACCCCATGTGATTCTGTGATTCTGATTCTGTGATTCTGTAAACATATCAGTTAATCTATGGAAAATGCAATAAGAACAGATGATAACTGGGGGACTGCTAAGACAAATGTAAAATAGTGATTTTTCCCATACAAATATTAGTCTGCTCTAATTTCATTTACTGTTAACTTGTCCGTGAAGCAGTCTTATAAAATCTACATTACCTGAATAGTTAATACATGGTAAGAGTCAGCATGTTCAAACATAGATCATTTCAGTCAGAATAATGTAAAGTTTAGTAAAAGCCAAACCCTTTTGTGTAGAGAAAATTTCAGCTTTAAGAGAATAATTTTCAAGAAAGTCACAATAATTTGGTATCTGCAAATACAAATTGTCAGTGTCTGTTTGATTTCGGACCATATTTTGTCTGCCTACAAATGAGAAAGTAAAATAATAATAATAAATTTATTGAAATTCGGCCATTTTTGCTCATGTTGAAGAGAATAACACATTTCTCTTGAGCATAATGTACCTTACACCCTCACTGTTCTCTGGTAGCAGAGGTGTAAAATATTTTGATTTTACCAGGAAAAAAAAAATCCTCCTACTATTAATTTCTCTATTTAAAGAGCTTCTACTGAATACCTAAGGTCTGAAATTAATAATCTATTCAACAATGGAAAACAATGATTATATATTCCTGTACGAAGTTTTCATACAAGTTTCTTTTGAACTGTGCCTGTCATCATCCATTCAAACCCAAAAAATACTACAAATATAAAATTTCAGGTTTATCTGAGAGGAATATAGAGGGACCATATGACTCTTCTTATTTGCAAATGCCTGTCAGTGGCAATTGTAGTAAAATCAGTGCAGATACAGTAATATAAAAGTTACATGGGTTCATCAGGCCTTTTGTATATTATTCTGTGTAAATCATCTCCTGTTTTTAAGCAATAGCTGATGTTTCTCATGAACATTATCATTAGTCTGCACGCTGGTTCATTTCCTTCTATGCAAAACTTAAAACATTTCTAAATACCTTATTACGAATCAGCAAAAGGTCAATTGCAAATGAAACTCTTCGGAACTAATGAGGGAGACATGTCTGAACTGTATTTTATCCTCACTCC
This sequence comes from Numenius arquata, assembly GCF_964106895.1. NCBI lineage: Eukaryota > Metazoa > Chordata > Aves > Charadriiformes > Scolopacidae > Numenius > Numenius arquata. The sequence continues at coordinate 90,051,666 of NC_133576.1, read as the reverse complement.
TTCCAGACAGCATACTGAAAAACATGGAAATGTTTTTGTTACACTGAGTTTCTTGCAAAAATGACATTTTAGCTGAATAAAGAAAAATCACATTGTAGAGTAGCTACACTTTCTCTTGGGAATTTGTTAACAGCAAGGTTTTTGTTTTAGTTAGTTTGTATAACAGACTATACAGTTTACTTCATTGTAACAGACTGTGCAGGATGATAAAGTGAGATCCAACTTCAAAACTATCATTATAGGCCAGTGGTATTAATAAAGGCTTGAAGTAACAATGTAAGAAGTCTAATATGTTGGAATGCCACAGTCTTTAGTTATACAACCTTAGGCTTTTAAAATAATTTATTTTCCTCATAGTTTTCTGAAAGTTGAGGGGTTTTTTTAAGGATATCTCCAGTTAAGTAACAAAAAGCAAAGAAAATCTTAGTTTTAGAAAAGTTTGCCTAATATACATACAAGACAGATAAAATAAATAGGAACATGGAGACTGAAGTATGTAAAATATTAATTTAATTTATTAGATTGTGAGGCTTACTAGTGAAATTAATATGTTTTTTAGAATAAGGATTTCTGATGTTATTAAGGAAGAAGTCTATATCTGAACCTTGTATAAACAGAGAAAAATATTTTTGAGCAATATGACATGGGAAGAGCATTAGACTCATGAGTCACTTACAGTGAAATTAGCCCACAGCCTTTCATAGCTGTGAAATTACATATATGGAAAAATAGTGCTTCCTATCTGAGGGCCAGCCACCTGCCCTCCCCCCAAAAAGAAGGGGAAGTGTTATTACAAATTTCATTTTTGAGAAAAATATTGAATTTTCTGATTTTCAGAGGTACTATTTTCACTGTTGACGAAACTTGCTATTAAGGTATTTCTATGCAAGAAAGGGCAGGCATGTTTTAAAGTATATTAAAACAACAAAGATGATTTTGCTGTTCCATATTTCTTTGATTTAACTTGAGTTGTGAGACTGTTATTTTTAATTAATCCCAGGTCAGTAGTGACTGAAATTTATTGTTAATTGAGGGCCTGTAAGAATGAATTTAATTGCCACGGGACTCTTCCCAAGTTGTAATTATGCACACCCTCTAAATAGTCATTATATTTCATGCCAGTTGTCAGTTTTGCTGGCAGTGTCATCGTAGGTCATGAACTGAAATGGTGTGAGTAGAATCTAAGTTACACTTGTGGTTATTTATACATAAAAAATATTAGTCAGAATTTTTCTACTGTATAATTATTCTTAGGTCTGTGTTTGAGGCACCATTTCCTCTGTGTGTGGTCCACATGGCCTCCCCTTGTAGTTCGTGCCAGCTAGAAAGTTCCACATTTTAGAATTGATGTAAGACAAAGAGATAGGAAGGAATGTCGGGAATGTATATACATATTTTGAAGAAGAACAGCTGTTGGTAAATGACAGCTTTTCCTCCTTCAGTGTTTGATTAGTTGACACACACGGCCACTTTCAAATCCTTTAAAACCTCTAAAAAAGAGTATGTGAATAGTTTATGTGCCAAACCCATTGTTCATGTTTGATGCCAAAGCATAATCACAAGAAACCACATCTTGTACGTGGTTAATCTGTAAAAATATTGTGCTGAGCCTCTATGCCAGAATATCAGATGGTACTTCCCACTGTTGAGTGGCTTTCACATTGTGGCAACCTTCTCTGGACTTGGGCAGGGACTAGAACCTTTTGAAGTGAAGAACAGTAGAGATGGAAAGGTAAGGCTTGCAGTTAGCAGTTCAGATGGAGAATAACCAGGAATGATTCTCTGTCAGATCTTAGTTATATACAAGCAGAAATCTTCAGGGATCTGGAAATGGCAGGCTTTACCTTTACCATCCATTTCCATATTGGGCAGTCCAAACAAAAGTTCCCTCATTTTTTCGAAAGATGACACTGAAGATGCCGTTCTTTATTGCTTTTAAGTCAGATAAATGGAGCATATGCTTGTAATACCTTCATCCCTGAGGGTATAGTGACAAAACTTGTGATAATCACAAGAAGAAACATCAGCACCACATGAAAAAAACCCCAACAATTCTGTAATCCTGTCCCGGAAGCAAAAGCCATACCTAGATGTTGATTTTAGAAAATCAGCCTCAGATAAGATGGGAAATCTAAAGGTCATCCCTGGGTCAGTTTACTGAAATAGAAGCACAGCTCAAAGCTCCAAAGTATCTAAAACAAGATCCTAAATTGGCTGGAGATGTTTATTTTCTATACTCAGCTTTTCAAAAAGACTCAGTTTTTTAAACTCATTTTCCATTTTCTTCATTAAATTCTGTTATTAAACAAAGGAAAAAGAAAAACCAGAAAAAAAAAAAAAAAAACAACCCACAAAACCAACCAACAAAAGCTCCTGCAAATTAACAAGAGAAGCTAAACCAGAAAAAGGTTTACATGCATAAAGTGAAAAAAGTTTGCATGATCTTTTCCCACCATTTTATCTTACTGACTCAAGCATGGATTCATCTACTGCTTCTCCTTAATATAAATTAACAGCATACAAGATACTCAAAAACAATAGTGTATATTTTAATAAATCAATCATAGAAAACTTCTTCATTGTTTATGGTGACATCAAATCCTAGGTAGTTATCTTCTCAAGCAAAGCTTTATGGTAGACTTTCCTTTTTGTTGTTGCTGGCATGAAAAAAAGAAACAGGCAAATTGCAAATCGTGTAAATAGAAAATATGTGAATTCAATCCCCATTTATCCATGACTATTTGTTGTGACTATTTCAGCTCCATAGGTGGCCTTTGAGTCTCTAAGAAAAGTATCAACTTAATTTTGAAGATAATGTCCCAAAGTTCCCAATGCCAATATCTATCATATGGACACTAACTTAAAAACATTGTTATCCAAGTGGTAAAAATAAAAATTTGTAGATTTCAGTATTCATATGTAAATTAAATTTAAGAGGATACATTGACAAGAACTAGAAAGTTGTCAGTTACTGGAAATGGGCGTACATGCTAAGCTTAAATTTAAACCAATTAAAATATTAGATCAAAACTGATTTTTTGGGGTATTCATTTTCCTTTGGGAAGTTTCAGAAGAGGAACAGGAGGAAAGAAGTACAAACATTGGACTTTATTAATTTAGTTCCAGTATGAAAATAAAATTTTTGGTTAAGAGGCTGCCAGACTTTTTCCCTCTCCAAAAATTAAGATAAAATAATAGTTAGGGAAACTGTGTATCTCATTCTTTTTTACTTTTATTCTTTTTCATCCTGCTGTTTGAAGTGTGATTTTGAGAAACAGAGCTTCAGCAAAGGTCAAGAGATAGCGTAGTGTTTGATTAAATTTACAACTGTGAGTCTGTACAGTATTTCATGTGAAGTAACCGCCAATTAAAGACCATCAAGGGACAATGGTTCTCTACAGACCATCAAGGTACCTTAAAGCTAATGAAGAAATGCCCTATGTCCTCCTGAACTAAAGATGAGCACAAAAGCAGTGTCTGGAGCACAGATGACAACTAGAAAATTTATGTGGGTCCATGAATTATGCATAAGAAATAGAAACAACAATCAGTAGGAAAGAACAAAGGAAAATGTAATACCAAATTTCATACATTAAGAGCTTAAGTGATGTGCAGAGAATAGTATGGTTGTGATATTTATAGTAATTGAAAAATATGCTTAAAATGTCTTCAAAATTATATTGGAACAAAAGCAGATTTTTGAGAAATTTAAGTGGATAATAGTCATGCATTTTCTTCAGTCTTTTCCTTTCTCACTAAAAATTTAGCTTAAATTCTCTTTAAGATAATTGTTGGTTGTGGATATTTGTTTTTCAAAAAAGATTATCAGCCATGTGGGAGTAGGAACATAGAGAATACGAACTCTGTAACATGGAAATTATTTACGTTTTCTATTAGAGCAAGTGCACACTGACAATTTGAATACTGATGGTTGAAGGAAGAAAATATTGCCCTCACTGAGAAATCTTTATTAAATACCAGGGATGGATGGATTTGATCACATTTCTTTAACAAAGGAAAGACAGGGATTTGTGGTGTCTTCCGGTACTATTGCAGGTTTATACATGTATTCATTGATATATTCCGCTTTATTATATGAACAATAGTATATCAAGAAATCAATCTGAAAATTGTTTAAGATCCTCAGCACTCTGAAAGAAAAACATTATGTAACTTACAGCTCGAGTTTATTACTGGCCAGTTTATGTCCGTTAAGTAAATTTCTCGTTATACCTTCATTTAGCTAAACCACAAGTCTTTTTTTTTTCTCCTCATTCTTCTTTTTCTTACATGAAACAAATTCTAATAAACTGATTAACTTATTTTGCAACTATTACTACTAGATTTAAGCGTCTTTAATCCTGACTGTTGAAAATTCAGTGGAGAATTCCAGAACAGGTTTCCAGAATAGATGGTAGTGCTGCTGCAGCAGTCAATATCTGGTTTTGTAATAAACTTTAGAGAAAATACTGATACACAGTTTTCTCTATCTGGACTCATCAATGTAAAAAGTAGGTCACATTATCTTTCCTTTTGACACTGATTTCTATATATTGTGTTTAAATTCTACATTAATATTACAAATGCAGTAGTCATTATCAGAGACTGAAAAAAAATATGGACAAATATGTAATGCTACCTGGTAAGTTATGTATATCTGTGTGGTAACTAACAGCTAATTTCTCAGGTATAGCTATGTGGTAACTTTGGACAAATATCAGGATTTTACCGGCAGCTATAGCAAGTAAAGTGGTAAAATATAGCTTATATTTGTGGGGGGAAAGGGGAGGAAGCAAACTATTCTGTTGTTAATTTGTTACTGCGAATAGACTTCCCTGTTCTCCTTACTGATGCATCAGTACAAGAGAAAGTAGATTTTTTCTTTTTTTCAGGTAGATACTGTATAATTTATACAGATGAAAGAGTAAAACCTATTCAGGAAGTAGTTGATCATGCCTGAAGCATTCTCTGAACACATAACAATATCTTTTTGATTGCAGATTCTTGAGGCAAATAAATTTCTAAAATATATTGTTTCATATCCTTTGATTTGAAGGAAAAATGTGAGCTGATGGCTAGAGCACTGCCTCTGAAAAGACACCACCCATAAGGAGAGAGTACTTCTGCAGCTTGTTAGTGTTCATATTTACAGCAAAGAGCTTTATATCCTTCAAGAACCACTGTTAGTACTTTCTGTTTTCATAACTGCCATAACACTTCTCAAAGCCTTATCACAAACTGGCATTATCACAAAAAAGATGCAACTCTTCCAAACTGGAAAAAATGTACAGCTTTTGTAGCAGTATCACGTCAGTTCTTTCACTTATTAAGTTGGAAATAAAGGAAAGAAACTTGACTCATTCTCCTGTAAGATCCTTGGATGGAGTGCAGTGTAAAATGAAGCAGCTCATATTGCAACTAGGACTGCTTTTAATTTTAAAATTTAAAAATAGATAAATAATTTCTTCACACAAAAATAATCTTATATGCAGGACAGTTTTGACTTCAGTCCTGTCTCCCATAAAAGATGAATAAATAGGGGAAAAGTAGATATTTTTCAAGACCTTACACATGTGGTATTATTCTTATGTTACAAGTTCATCAGCCTCATTCTCCATTTGTTACCCTGACGGTAGATATATAACTTCATAAATATAATGATAAAATCTGATTGGAATATAAACATTCTTCATAAGTACACACAATTCCTGTTCTAACATAATTTGCCTAAATCTGTCTACCCACAAATTAGATCTACGGTATTCCACATTTGTATGTATAGAGAAAAAGAAGCAAAGAGCAAGTGAAATCAATTCCTTGCTAGAATAATTATTTCTCCACTAACTATTGAGGAAGTCTATGAAGCTGACTTAGCTCCTAAGTTTTAGTTGTCTGTATTTAGATAAAATCAGTCTGGAAGCTGATGTAAGGAAGGTTTTTGTTATTGTTTTATTTAATTTTTGTCCATTTCTCTCTAGAGCACCATTAACAGACTTTTTAAACCTAACAGAAGTCAAGTTAAGTGTACATAGCTGTACTTTTATAGTGAGCAGAAGTGAACATGGTCTTGATTTTGCTAAGCTTTCTGATACTAGTTTTTGAAAACTCATTTAAAACAATTCTAACTGTGTTCCAGTGATCTGTGATTTTACATTCTAAAGTACTGAATAAACATTAAAATAAAGGAATAGAAATTGAAGTATTTAAGAGAATTTATCTACTGTCCTTAAAACGAACATTCTGAGGATGAGTACATTTTTAGTAGTGTTAGCAATCACTGTAAAGGGCAGATAAACATTTAACTTAATTACAACTTTATCTTGTAAATAATTAACCAAGACAAGTAACATACACAATTTTGTTCTGAGGTAGATATTATTTTTCCTTATTTTTAAATCTCTGTAGTCTGATAGACTAGAATATTGCTACATTTTTTAACTGATCAAATTCTAATGACTGGTAGATTAACACATAAAGGAATCTGGTCCTAGTGCTTCCTGCTTGGTATGTACGTATCTCAGTGTTTCTCAAAATACCCTTCTCATCTTCCTACTTACTGTGTTCCATCACTCCATTGCTTTGGAAAACATGGTAGTTTTCTACATGATTTTTACTTTAAATCATAACTTTTTGCAATGAAATTTTGTCATATGAAAGATACAAATGACTGGACTCTAAAGATATTGCTATTGTTACTCCAGATTAAATGTCAGCTCTCTCCTTGCTATTGTCATTAGATGTGTTAAAAAAGCTTAAAAAGGAAAGTTCTTTTTATAAGGTCTGCAGTGCCAAAACAAATGGAGCACTACCCAAGACTGAGACAAGATAAGAATGTGATTTAGAGGTGTAGCAATATTTCACAAATTATGTACTGGATATGACATTTGAGGGAGAAATGTAAATTCCCTCCTCAAAAACAAGTGCAGAGAAAGGATGAAAACCTGGCCAATACAAAATCTTGAGAAAGATGAATCCATATTACCTGCAAAGTATTGCTGAAGAATTTTTCTTTTGTTCCAGAAGAGAAACAGAACTCAGGTGACATACTGCTTAAGTAATTACCATGAAAAGTCTTTCTGAAGACATTTTCTGGAAAAGGAGCAGTGGAGGGGAGAGGGGCTGTGAAAAACATGCAACTTGGGTTTGTGCTGTGAAAGAATGTTTCTACTAAAAGATCAGAGAACACAGCATATACTTCCACCAGATGTGTAGTATAGCCATCAGAAGTGCTGAAAAACGTAAATAAACATTTAAAGACTGGAAAATCTAGCAGTCTCTAATGCATCTAGCAATCGATGAGGACACATGAGAATGTTCTATTTACTATCCAAGAAGATGTGTAGTAGAAGATGAAAAAGTAGAACAGAAACAGGAGTAAAATTTCAGCATAGGTCAAAAGTTATCTTCACAAGTTTTGGGTCAAGGTGTCTGTTTCAAGTTCTCAAGAACATAAAATGAAAGGGATACAAGCCAATCCACAAGCCCAGTCAGAAAGGTTCCATGGAAACACTGACAAGCCGTCTAAGAAGACTGAGAAAAAAATTAATTGCCCTTAATTGCCCTTAAGCTTGCCCTTAATTTATCTTAGTCTCTTTGTTTTTCCTTATTCTGCTCTTTGAAGCCTTTTGTCAGGAAGCATCTTTGTTAAGTAAATATTGCATTATTTTCTACTTAAAATGCCTCCCAAAACTACTTTCTCCACTTTCTTTATCATAAGGTGCTTATGCCTCAATGATTAGAAAGAATCTAGGAAGAAAAAATAGTCAAGGAATTTATTGACAATACACAGCCAAACTGAGAAGAAATTTTGATCCATAGTTTTAGGATGTTTTGTATTTCATTTAACTATTCATAATAAAGATGAAAATTAAGAGGACACAAAGAGGACAGAAGCTTTATTGAGAAAGAAAGAATAATTTTAGCTGTAGATTACCTAATTTATAGTTGAATGTCAGCATGGGAATCCAAAACTGTTGTTGATGCAGTAATCAATTTACATTTCTAAATGGAAAAACATATAGCATATTTGTTATCTTTTATTTGTCAAATTTTATTTTCTGCCTTATTCACAAGACAATAAAGGAAATAGTTTCAAAATCAGGAAAGTTTTCATGCTGTTTTTGAAGGAAATGTGAGGTACTCAGCACTTAACACACAGGGTTCTTCACTCAGAAAAAAATGTTGCCCGCAGCGCTACAGATGCTTTTAGAATAAACACTCAATGGCAGGCAAGAATAGCAACCTTTGCCAAAGGTCCCAGCTGCTTTCTCAATTCCAGTAAATTGTATGATTTTCTTCTGGATCTACACATTTGTTATTATGTAAGTATTATTTTGCTATTAGAAATGCAGAGTGACTCCATCCTGATAGTGCCATCCCATTCCCCGTAGGTGAAGCCCATACCATCCCGTGTAAAACAACATGGGCAGAAATCCATCCATTATGCAACCACAAATAACTACGGCAGAGATTAATGTGTTTTCAGGTTTAAGAATGTTTTATAATAATGGGGGGAGAAACCAAGAAACTGAAAAAATCTTGCTGACATTCAAAGCTGAGTGTTAAAATTATAGTCAACAGTTTAATGACATTTTGTATAAGGTCTGTATGCTGAGGGCATAATAGTTAAGGTCTTAATGTAAATTATCTGTCATGTTAATTTTAAATGTGCTAGTCTGAGGTAGCTTTTTATTTAGTAGACAAACATTATATTAGGGGTTTTTTTGTTTGTTTTATAGGATATACTCTTAGTAAATAAATTTGTCTTAAAATAGTTCTCTGTTAACTCAATAATAGAGTGTATGACTGGAGATAAAATAGACTGCAATAAAGCAGATTTTATTTATATTCATTGCTTAATTTTAGTAGTAACAATATATACTCCCAAAACATTTCACAGATTGTTTACAAACAGCATATCAGGATGATGGTAAATAAAGGAAGGGTAAATGTGTACCTTACAGTTACATTGTAAATGTTTAATTAATGTTCAAACAAGTAAGACTATATCAACATCCTGAAGGAAACTGGAGTTTTTAAGATAAAAAATCACAGTAAATAAATTTTTATGACTTAATATGCACGGTACCTTCATTAGATAGAACAGTGAATATGTTTTTCAGAAGAACTGCATATATCATTATACTTGGGCTTATTTCAATATAAAAAATGGAGAATTTTCATTCTTCATATGGAAGCTGATGGACATTGTGGGGGACTGCGGCGGGTCCGTGGAACCCTTGATTGTGGGAATGGAGTCAGGAGTTGACCTTGCAGAGATTAAAGTATATCCTTGAGAAAGAAGGGAGTAGAAAACATCCTGAGAAGTAAAACAACTTTTAGGTACCAGCTGGGGACTGACAAGATAAGGAGTAGTTTTGATGTTTTGCAAGAGACAACCAATGATATATTGTTATAACAATATGTAACCAATAGTAAAAGAACACATGTGTTAAGAAAGAATATATAAGAATATACGTGTGCTAATAAAGGGGGACTGTTACTGCTTGAACTGCTGAAGATTGCTGTCCGTGTCGTTTGTCCGTCTCAACAACAACGACAACTGGTGACCCCGACGTGATTCTGCATAGGAAAAAAGACGGCTGGAGATAGCCGTGGAGACGGAGCCCAGTATAGCTGAGAGCGGCGGGGAGAGCTGCTGATTGATCCGGATCGTGAATAAGACACCTGGAGAGGTGAGCTACTGGGAACATGGGAGGGAACTTGTCCAAAGAAGAGGGTATCATACTCTCTATGTGGCAGTTGCTTTTGAAACGGCGAGGCGTGGACCTCCCCGAGTTGACTTTACGGAAAATGCTGCTCTGGGGCAAAAGACAAGGCATTGAAGTTACCACTGTCACAGCGTTTAGTGTATCACAGTGGAAAGACTTGGGTGATAAATTGTTCGATGGTGCTACGAGAGGCTCCAAAGAAGCGACTGAACTACTAACAACGTGGCGTTTGCTACTAGAGACTTTGAAAGGGTTTAAAGAGCAGAGGGAACAAGCGGAGACTGCGGGAAAAAATGAGTCGCCTGATCCTTTCAGGCTGGACTTAAAAGGAGGGGCGGAGCCATCTGCGGTCCCAAAACCCCCGGTCCTAAAACCCCCTGTTACCAAGAAAGAAGACGGGGGGGGTACTGATGGGGGGGGGGGGCTGCGGCTTTCCGAAGGAAAAAAGTATAAGTATGTGCTGCCCCGAGAACAGATAGAAGCGGCAAGAGACTCGCATAAACAAGCGGCAGATTCGGGATATGTGTGGCCGCAGGAGGGACTCCCTGTATTTAAGTCAGGAGAGTGTGTGCAACCCTCTGCTCCGCCAGTGCCGATTGCGGAAGAGCAAAAAGCGCGGCCGTCGCTTAACCCCTTTTTGTATCCACCTCTGCCAGAGGATTCGGACGTTAATGTTGATCAGGATGATCCTATGACAGGGCAAAATGAGCTTGAGGAGGTAGTCCCTGAGAATCCGGGTCCCCCTTTGCACACCCCTGCGCCAGTAAAACCTTCCGAGCAAGGGGGGGCAGAGTGTAGACCAAAATACCCTCGTACTTGGGATTTACCTCCAACCTCGATTACAGTTAGACCGCGAAATCCTGTGCGATTCTGGAAAAAGGTCAAAGCTAAAGCTATGGAGTTGGGCGACTGGGATTTATCAGAGAATATATCCGTTCCCCTCACCACTGATGAACCTTTGAATGTTGAGACTGCTGGGCCTGCAGCATTTCCCGTGGTGTATCATGACCCAGCTGCAGGGGAGCCTCATGAGCATGCTACTTATTCCTGGAAGGTGATTCAGGATTTACAAAAGGCCACTGCCCAGTATGGCCCCAACTCCCCTGCAGTAATGCAACTGATACGATTATTGTCAATGGAAGCTATGACCCCTTATGATATTACTCATATTGCTCAGATCATTTTTCAACCTGTGCAGCTTGCAGTGTTTCGAAATATTTGGCAGCAAAGGGCTGAGGCTCAGGCCGTAGCAAATCTGCAGTTTCCACAGGGTGATCCTCGCTATGGCAATGGTGCTGATGTTTTAATGGGTGCTGGGCAATTCAATAACCCACAGCATCAAGCGCAGTGGCCCCCCTTGGTGCTTGAACAAGTAAAAAGTATAGGCATCGAGGCAATAATTCGCACTGCAGAATTGGCAGAACCAAAACAAAAATATACCACCATTAAACAAGGCACTCGAGAACCATTTCTCTCCTTTGTTGAAAAGTTACAAGCTGCTGTTGAACGTCAAGTGTTTGATGCGCGCCTCCGTGAAATGTTAGTGAAACAATTGGCTCGCGACAATGCTAATGCGGACTGTCAAAAAATAATTGAGGCATTACCAGGAGACCCAACCTTAGAGGCAATGATTACTGCTTGTGCCAAGGTTGGATCTGTGGAGCATAAAATGACTGCACTCGCTGCCGCAATGGCAGCCATGCGAGTACAGGGCCAAAAATGCTATGGCTGTGGTCAAACAGGTCATGTAAAAGCTGAATGCCCCAAGAAAAAAATGGGAGGAACTGGCTCGGGAAAAGTCAATACGGCAGGGGACACAGCAGAAATGAATTGCTATAGGTGTGGAAGGGTTGGACATGTTGCTAAGCAATGTCACTCTAAATATCACCTTAATGGCCAACCATTACAGCCGGGAAACGGCAAGAAGAGCGCGAAGGGGCGCGTGCAGACACAAATGCCCCGTACGCAAATGCCCTACAATCCTGGCAACCCATTTCTAGGGTCAGTGCAGACGCAACCCTCTGTGACAAGCTATCAGGGAAAACCAGTGGATCAGCCGGGATGGATGTATCCACCGCCCACACAGTGACTATAACAACTCAAGGGGTGCACAAAGTGCCTTTAGATGCCTGGGGACCAATTGGTAGGGGACTGAGTGCTTTACTAATAGGAAGATCAAGTACCACCCTACAAGGACTCATGGTGCATGTTGGAGTTATTGACGCCGATTTTACAGGACAAATTTGTGCTATGGTATCTACAGCAACCCCACCGGTAACAATAGAAAAAGGAACACGTTTAGCTCAACTTGTGCCATTTATGAGTTGTGTCCCCAGGACTGAACAGGTTGTTCGCGGTGATGGCGGATTTGGATCAACAGGAAAACCACTTGTTTTCTGGACTCAGACAGTGTCGGAGAAACGGCCGCAAATGATCTGTACACTCATGATGAACAGTGTTACCCCCGATCAGGTGAAACTGACTGGGTTACTCGATACAGGGGCGGATGTGACTATCATCTCACTGCGCGAATGGCCGAATACTTGGCCTTTGGCCTCAAACACCTTGGGGGTGGCAGGACTTGGAGGAGTTGCAAATAGCTTAATATCAGCCAAACCGATTACGATTGTTAATTCTGAAGGTCAAAGGGCTACGGTGAGACCTTATGTGACCTCGGCCCCATTAAATTTGTGGGGAAGGGATTGTTTAGGACAATGGGGAGTACGGATAACAACGGATTTTCAGTAGGGGTCACTGTATTGCAGGGCATTTCTCGACCCACTCTGGCATTAAGATGGTTAACTGAAAGACCGGTGTGGGTCGATCAGTGGCCCCTCAGTCAAGAAAAACTCACTGCCCTGCAGTCTCTCGTAGCAGAACAACTAGCTGCAGGACACATAGAGGTCTCACACAGCCCTTGGAATACCCCTGTGTTTGTTATAAAGAAAAAATCTGGAAAATGGAGATTGTTACATGATCTGAGGAAGATTAATGAGGTTATAGCAACCATGGGAGCTTTACAACCTGGATTACCCTCTCCCACCATGATTCCGATGCAATGGGAAATTGTTGTAATGGACTTGAAAGATTGTTTCTTTACGATTCCTTTAGCAGATCAAGATATGGAGAAATTTGCCTTTACTGTACCATCCATAAACAATATGGAACCTGCAAAAAGATATCATTGGAAGGTGTTACCGCAAGGTATGAAAAACTCACCCACAATTTGCCAGTGGTTCGTGGCAAAGGCATTGAGTCCAGTACGTGCTTTGTTCCCATCAGGTTATTGCTATCATTATATGGATGACATTCTCTTAGCTGCAGCAACTCCACAGAAGTTAATTGAGATGGAGAACAAAACACGGGAATCTCTGTGCCGATATGGACTAATTGTTGCGCCTGAAAAGGTGCAACGGCAGCAACCATGGCTCTATTTAGGTATGAAAGTCTTAACTCAAATGGTGATGCCACAACCCATACAATTGCAAGTGGAAGTGAAAACATTAAATGACGTGCAAAAATTAGCAGGGATGATTAATTGGATTCGACCCTACGTGGGGATTCCTTCTTCTAAATTGCAACCGTTATTTGAACTACTGCAAGGAGACACAGATATTTCTGCCCCACGCACCTTGACGGTAGGTGCACAAAAAACAATTGCAGATATTGAGCGAGCAATTAGTAGCAAACACGTATGGAGAATTGAATTGACAGTGCCTGTCCAGGCAATCATTTTGATTGATCAGTTGGTACCCTTTGCCATGATTGCACAATGGCATGAGAAGTGGGATGATTCTCTACATGTTTTGGAATGGGTTTTCTTGCCAAATAAAACAAAAAAGACAGCCCCTGGCCTTTTTGAGCTGGTGGCTCAAGTAATTATAAAAATCAGGACACGCTGTATGGAATTAATGGTGAGAGACCCGGAAAAAATTGTACTCCCAGTGCAGAGTGATTATTTTGAATGGTGCATGGCCAACAGCTCTGCTTTACAAGCAGCCATGATGAACTATACAGGGCAAATAAGTTATCATTTGCCCTCACATCCATTGGTCAAACTAGGAAGTCAGGTGAGATTTGGTCAGAAACAATTGAGTCAATTGGATCCAGTAGAGGGACCCACGGTGTTTACGGATGGATCAGGGAAAACCGGAAAAGCAGCCATCGTTTGGAAAGATGGACCACAATGGCAGCATAAAATCGAACATCAAGAAGGCTCACCACAAGTGGTTGAACTTAGGGCGATGGCCATGGTGTTTCAAAACTTCCCTGGCCCAGTAAACATCATAACGGATTCTGCTTATGTGGCTGGACTGGTACAACGATTGGATAAAGCTGTGTTAGGGCATGTGTCTAATGAAACGCTGTTTGGGGTTCTGAAGCTATTATGGTTAGAAATTCAGAAACGTCACTATGAATATTATGTCATGCATATTAAAAGTCACACTACGTTACCGGGTTTTATAGTGGAAGGAAATGCAAAAGCAGATGCTTTGGTGTCCGCAGTGGCATTAGGACCTGTTCCCGACATTAAACAACAGGCAATAGCTTCACATCGCTTTTACCATCAGGGCTATCGGGCCCTGAAACGTCAATTTCATATTTCCAATTCTGAGGCACGTGCCATTGTTGCTGCATGCCCTGATTGTCAGGGCCATCATGTCCCTATTTACTATGGCACCAACCCTCGTGGCCTCCGTGCCTTGCAGATCTGGCAGACTGATGTTACGCACGTACCCGAATTTGGGCGTCTGAAATACGTGCATGTCTCTATAGATACTTTTTCATCAGCTCTTGTTGCCACTGCTCATACTGGGGAATCTGCACGTGATGTCATCCGCCATTGGCAACGTGCATTTTCCATTTTAGGTGTTCCCCAACAAGTTAAGACAGACAATGGCCCGGCTTACGTGTCTCAGAAAGTTGCATTATTTTTGCAGCTTTGGGGGATATCCCATGTTACTGGAATTCCCCATTCTCCCACAGGACAAAGCATTGTAGAACGAGCCCACGGTACACTCAAGCGCTTCCTCCAAAAACAAAAAGGGGGAATGCTGGGTGAACCACCTGATGCACGATTGGCTAAAGCTACATATGTTTTAAATTTTTTACAGGTTTCTGATGATTCTCCGACCCCAACACCGCCCAACCTTCGCCATTTCAATTCCCTGGTAACTCAGGAGGGGGTGGGGCCAGGGGCAAAGGTGTTAGTGCGGGATCTACATACGGGTCAATGGATGGGTCCGTATGATCTATTAACCTGGGGAAGAGGTTATGCTTGTGTTTCCACAGATCACGGGCCGCAATGGATGCCGGCACGGAATGTGAAGCCTGTGTTATCTTCCTCATGATGTGTGCTGTGGTTAACGCATTTTGGATGCCAACGCAGACAAGGACCAATGTATGGATCACTCTAGCCAACATGACTGGCCAAGATTCCATATGTCTGGCCACTACATCACCAGAGAATCCATTTATTACATGTCTCGTTGGTGTTCCAGTGGACAAGTGGCCGGTACCGCATGAAGCACGGGCAACTTTTCAGAACGAGTCGTTGGTTAATACATGGGACGCATGGGTGCCTTATTTGCCTAAAGTGCCTTTGGAACCTCAAGAGCTTGAACTTTTGGGATCTATAAAAATGGACTATTGTCTGTATTTCAATTATACAGGAAAGAATCAATCCCTGGCATGGGTGGTAAATTCAAGTATGACAATTTACAGAAATTCAAGTGTATGGTGTAACTTTACCTCCCCAAATATTTCTTGATCCTCAAATGTCCTTTTGGCGCTACCCCCGGGGATATTCCTGATATGTGGAGATCGAGCCTGGGGAGCCATACCTTCTCACATAACAGGAGGACCATGCAGTTTGGGACGCTTAACATTGTTAACTCCTAATACGTCCATGATTTATCAACATCGCTATTATAAAAAAAAAAAAAAAGCTAAGAGGAGCCTCCATGCTTACAATGAAGACTGTGATGACCAAGTCACTTTTTGGAATAAGGGTGAAATATGGGCAGCCTCCATGTTTGTACCAGGAGCAGCTGCTGCCAAAGCATTAAGTACCTTGAATAAGTTAGGATGCTGGCTAGCAAAGCAAATGAATGCAACCTCTGCGGCATTAAGCAATTTACTATTAGATGTAGACTCAGTTAGGCATGCTATGTTATAAAATAGAGCGGCAATAGATTTTTTGTTATTAGCTCAAGGACATGGATGTGAGGATATTGATGGAATGTATTGCATGAACTTGTCAGATCACTCTGAATCAATTCATAAAAGCATACAGTTGTTAAAGGAAGGAGTACAAAAGCTGCAAGTTGACAATGGATGGGATTGGTTGAACAGATTGTTTAGTGAATGGGGACTGTCGGGATGGTTGTTGTCAGTAGTAAGAACGGGATTAGTTATTTTACTGATTGTTGTAATTGTGCTATTAATGTTGCCATGTGTCATCTCCTTGCTGCAAAGGGCCCTGCAGTGGACGATGAGGGCGATATTTTTGGCACAAATACAAAAAGGGGGAATTGTGGGGGACTGCGGCGGGTCCGTGGAACCCTTGATTGTGGGAATGGAGTCAGGAGTTGACCTTGCAGAGATTAAAGTATATCCTTGAGAAAGAAGGGAGTAGAAAACATCCTGAGAAGTAAAACAACTTTTAGGTACCAGCTGGGGACTGACAAGATAAGGAGTAGTTTTGATGTTTTGCAAGAGACAACCAATGATATATTGTTATAACAATATGTAACCAATAGTAAAAGAACACATGTGTTAAGAAAGAATATATAAGAATATACGTGTGCTAATAAAGGGGGACTGTTACTGCTTGAACTGCTGAAGATTGCTGTCCGTGTCGTTTGTCCGTCTCAACAACAACGACAGGACATTACCTAAGAACTTGGTACTTTTGGAAATGCTTCCAAAATATATTTGCTTAAGTTATAAAAGCCAGGGAAGAACACATAATTTTGAAATTATCACCTACGATTTCAGCTTCGAATATTAGCAGAGAACATTTACATTTCTAGTCAAGGCCATCTAATATTTTTTAGTTCTTTTAATAGAAACTACTAGATTTTCATTTGAGTATAGTATATATAGTATAACATAGTTATAGTATAGTTATATATAGTATAACCTTTTTTTTTCTTTTTTCCCCCAAAGCAGTGGTGTGATTTGAATTTAAATTGAATTTTAAAATTATGCTAAGGAATTTTCTTCATCTGGCTTTTGACTTTCATAATTTGTTACATAGTTGCCAAACTAGCCAAGGCATCTGCAAATGAAATGGAAGGTCACTCTTGTCTTGACTTACCCGGGCACTCAGAGCTTGACTTTGCAAGGGGGACTGTTGGGCTAGACCTTCTCAGGTTGAGACATACTTCAGTCTAGACTGCCGACTTTCTGAATCAGCTATTGTGATAACTACTAACATGTATGCAAAAGTGGATCTGTTTGGTTTTTCTGTGCCATAAATTAAACTTGATGTTATCTGAGTGATTTGAGCACGCTTAGCTGACTGGACTCTTCTGAAGGCTCCAAAAGACTATAGATGCCACTGCACTTATTCTTTCCACTTTTCCCAATAAGAGCTGCTATATAGACAGCCCACAGGGAGACCAAAAATAGAGATCCCAACAAATTTTTAGATACTATGGGAATTTGATGGAAATGAATATAGAGATCACAGTCACTCTCTGGAACTTGAGCATTAGAGTCTGCATAATTTTTTTTTTGGTGGAATTTTAAAAATCAATATCTAGTCTTCTCTGACTATTTTCCTTTCATAAAATAAAAAAAATAAAACAACACCTTTTTTTTTTTTTTTTTTTTTTTTTTTGGAATAGCGATGACAATAAAAGCAACAAGCAAGAATTTCCCTTGTTAAGAAAACTGTGGGTTGCTCAGATACATTCAGGTACATATTATTTAAAAAGTACAAATAAAACAACAAAGGATTTGAATATTAATGTCTGAATTTTTTATATGATCCCAATTTTTCATTACATTTCTTCAAGGATGCTGAAAACCATGAAATAATATATCCATTCATAAATAAATTTCAGCAGTTTAATTCAGCATACAGGCAAGTTACAGTTTTAGTAAAGACGTTTCTAATAGTCAATAAAAAGCTAATGAAATCAATTTAATAACATGATATTACATGGCAACGAACAAATGCATTTATATACATTCAAAATGCACTGTTGTTGATGACATAAAACTATATATGTTTAGCTGGTATACACAGAAGTAGTTTTTACATGCTCAGTTTTCACAGACCAGTTTTCAGTAGTTGTAAATGCGGTTCTCCAAACAAAAAGGGATTTACTAATCTGGCAGTTGTTTTTAATACGCTTAATGAATCAATGTACTGAACAGCATACTGGTCAATAAAGAAAAACATGAAAGGTTTAAAATATTCCTTGATCATCAGTAATCAGGTGTTTATGAATGTGACTGCATTTCAGTGACCGCATTTCTAAACATGTTATATTTCTTTAGCTTAATAATGGGCTTTAGGGGAAAAAAAAAGTAAGAAAAAGATCTATTGAAAAGGAGAGTTTGAAAAGTCACATTAGGAATAAAATATTAAAGAAAGACTCAAAGAAAAAGCATTTGTTAGTGGATTGGGTGGCAACAGAGGAATTTAAACAAACACTGACTTATATCTTTGATCAGAAATTGTAGTCTCCAGTAAAAGATTTCTAGAAAAGAATTAGATTGTTTCTTTGGGCTAAATGCATTTCTTCCTTTTCTTTTCCATTGTCTGTAAAGGAGAGTGAACACAAACTTGAATGTGACTACCACATCACTTGTGTGCTTTGATCACGGAAAAGGTATTGTCTGCCAAAAAGACTTGATGTTGAAAGTCTGGTCCCAGGCTTTCTACAGTAAGATGAGCTGTATTCTCCTCTGTCAAGTGAACAACAGAGGGAGTTTTGTCTAAGACCACATAAGCATAAAAATGGCAGATGTCTTTACTTTCAGCAGCTTCAGGTGACCAGCCTGAAAAAGCATTCATCAGCAAACATACAATAGAGACTGCTAGATGTCAAAAGGAGATGGTCAGAATGATCAGTGCTCCCTGAGTTTCATCAAGCAGTGGCACTATGTCCTCCCCTGGCTGTGTAGTCTGGTCTCTCCCTCAGTGTAGTGATACTTATCTCACTGCTCACAAAAACAGAAAAACAAACCTTTTGGTTATAACAAGAATTTTAGAACCACTGAGAAGAGATACTAAATCAATACAATATAAAAAAATACTAATTAGGGAGGTAATTTCATGAAACAATGAACACTCTGCTTTTTGCTACTGCTGTTCTACTTACGGAATTGAAAAGAATGAGATACTTCTAAAAAAAATGATAAAGTATATCCTTGTTATTTTTTTTTCCATTGGAGTAAATGGAATTTACTAGAAAACTAAACTGGCCAAAAAGGATATATATTTTTGAGTTTAATTTCAGAAAATGCAACAGGCTTTTGAGCTTCTTGTTTTAAAAAGGAAAACAAGTGGCTAAGATTATGGCTACCAGTCATAAACAACTACTGATAAGTTTGGTCTTTGAATATGCTGAATTTTGCTTTCAGTTCCTTCTATCACCCACTGCAGTTTAAGTGCTGCATTTTTTTTTTTAAATTTTTATTTTTTTCCAAATATCAGTTTTAAATAAAACAGCATCTGTACTTCACAGGCTTACGCTTTTATGTTCCCAAACTGACTTAGGACACATCTCAGAGTAAATTCTAGTAGCATTAGCTAATGCACAATAAAATGTTTTAAACTAGTTGTTTAAGGAGAATCATATTCTCAATACTGGAAAGAAAAGATTGTGTATCAAAGAGACAGATTTCTCTCTAATGCACAGCAGTGGTGATTAAGAGTCATCTGTTCTGCTACTGTGTAAGCCTGGTATGATTATTAACAATAAAAATGTATGACTTTTAAATGGAATTGGAAAATGCATGAAAGTGAGGAAAATCCCAATATCATAACAAAAAGCTTGGCTCAAACAACAAGTGCCAGATAAAATAGAAAGATTTCTTTCAGATAGGTTTTTTGCCTTTAAGTTACAACATAGTTTAGTCTACTTTTATGTTATACGCACTTCAATATACTTAAGAATGCAATGAAAAGTAATACATATAACTGAACCCTTAAAATAAAAGTAATTACCTGACTGTAGCCAAATCTGACTAATAACTTCTACTTCTGTTACTGCAATTACAAAATTAGATTTATTAAGTCCTCAACTGTCTTTTAAGCACATGGAGAGATGTCATCTGGTTTTTTTTATTAAAATGTTTAGTATGAATGACAAAAGTTATGCAGCTTCTTAAAGTGATAATAATGAAAAAGTATCAAATTTGGATGTAGAAGTCATAGGATTATAAAATCATATAATAATTTAGGTTGGAAGGAACCTCCGGAGTTCATCTGGAGTAACCTTCTGCTCAAAGCATGGCTAACATACTTCAAGTCCAGTCATAACACCACACCCATGAAACAAAACTGAAAGTGGAACTCATCCATCCAATATCAATATCTACAGATACGTTAGTCATCCTTAGCTCCTTCTGTCAGCAATAAATAGAGATATTTTGAAAATGCTAGAATTTCCTTCATGTAGTTGTCTAAAGTAAGCTGAAGGAATCATGCTATAAAAATGTCTACTGTCCTCCATCAAATAAAAAATGATCCTGGGTAAACTGATCAGATGCAAGTGTCTATACTGCAGACATCATAAGTTCAGTAGGGTGGATCCCACTATGAATGCAGGAGGTCTACCTCAGGCTCCTTAGTCCTAAGGGACCATTGAAAAAATAAATCATACACCACTCAAAGCATATGGGTAGCTCTATGGGAAAGTTAAGTAGTCTTATTTGGCATCTTGATTCAGTGTAGTAGTTTCAGTTTTCTCAAGTTATGACTGTGTTGCCCTCAAAAGTTCATTTTAAAAAGGCAGGTAAGTAACGTATTTTTTTTGAATGTGATGCTTCTTTGGAGACTCCTTTTCATTGTTGCCATGATGATGTACCTGTTCTTTCTGAGTGCTTGAATCAGGTTGCTGAAGCTACAGGTATAACCAAGGGTACAGCACCCTGCTTTGCCACTCTTTCTCCATTTCAGACTGTTCATACTGGACAGGGGATTATTTTTTGATTGCAGTGACGCTCCTTAACCTCCCCCTTGAGAACTGAGGTCATTCCCCCAGAATATGCTTTTCCAGGTCTTTATACACTTTTACAGCCCCCATCCCCTCCCAACTTCTCACAAAATTAACCAATATTTTCTTTCCTATGTACCACTTTAGTTTCAGATAGAGTCTGTTTTCTTCTCAGCTTCAGGTTTACTATGTTGTGTTTGCTTTCAGCTGAATGTTCTCTTCTTGGCTTATTACGTATCTCCTTCCTTCATCATAATCTCATGAAGTTTATTCCCTAGAATCCATTTTACTCCTTAGCACCTACAGAAAGGGGATGCATCAAACTAGGAGTTTCAGATGTCAGTAAGAAAAGTTTAGAGAATATACTAATTTCCTATTGTACAAAATTCTTCATGCTACAGCATAGGTCATCAACATACTAAAATCTTTATACAAAGACATGCTTCCAAAATATCACAAGGAACAGAGAAAAATAGTTCATAGGCAAGATGATGGATCTCTGTGAATCGCAGGTTGCTGTACCAGGAAGATTGATTAAGTATGCAGCTAGCTTATTGGGTGACCTGAAAATGTAGACTTTTCCAGTTTGTTTCCATAGGGTTTGTAATTAGGGATTCAGATCAGCTGTTTGTCTGATAAAACTTCAGAAAGGAAACTGCATTAGTCACCATGCCACACTATGTGCAATTAAAATAAATATGTAAATAAATCTTCCATGTAAGAATCTCAAAAAGTCTGCACACAAAATTTATCTATTTGAAAATTAAACAAGAGCAAGAAATTAAAACTATTAACAACCCAAATTCAACATCCTACAAAAACACAATTAATGGGATATTCTATGCAATTTATAAATAACTTCATTATTCTTTCCAATACCCACACTGGTCTTATCCTTTTGAATCTATAGTCTCCATTATGTAAATTGCACACAGCTGCAGGTAAGTGCATTGAAAGAATATAATTCACTAGATGCATATTTAGTATACTTGGAGCTCTCTTCTCCCCTCCCCTTCTGTTCTTGCTTTTATTAGGTGAATCTGTTAAATTCCTTCGTGAGTTAGAAAGAACTTTCTCAGAAAACAAAATCTGAGAAGAATTTTAAAATATCAAAAATATGATGTTGCTGTCAATTTCAAAACTGTAACTAAACACGTAAGAAAAAATATTCAATGTGCCTCCCTTGGTCAGAATGACAGTTTTGCTACTGATAGTTCTAAGCTGGATCCAAGATTTAACAGTGGACAGCAAGGATTCACTAATTTCACTGAATTTCACTGAATTTTTAGAGTTGGAAGGGACCATAAAGATCATCTAGTCCAACTCCCCTGCTGAAGCAGGATTGCCCAGAGCATGTCAGAGCATGTTACTCAGGATTGCATCCAGGCGGGTCTTGAAAATCTCCAAAGAAGGGGACTCCACAACCTCCCTGGGCAGCCTGTTCCAGGGCTCCGTCACCCTCACTGTGAAGAAGTTTTTTCTCATATTGGAGTGGAACCTCCTATGTTCCAACTTGTGCCTGTTGCCCCTCGTCCTATCACTGGCAACCACTGAAAAGAGTCTGGCTCCCTCCTCCTTCAACCCACCCTTGAGATACTTATAAGCATTGATAAGGTCTCCCCTCAGCCTTCTCTTCTCCAGACTAAAGAGCCCCAGCTCTCTCAGCCTTTCTGAGAGGACAGTACAATTCTGAGAGGACATAATACAAGATGCATACAGCGATGCCAAGGGTAACCTCCAGGCCATAAAAATAGCACTCTCACATG